>NW_026943822.1:11931268-12531268 GCF_035594765.1 Anolis carolinensis | reverse complement strand
CCACATCAGCTCTAGTTTATGATACAGAACATATGCCATCTGGTAGTCACCATCTGCTCACCCACAGAAAACCATATTTAATAATCTAGAACTGATGTAGTCTTATCCAATGCAATTTTCTGAACCAGAAAATAACCCCAGAAACAGGCCTAAAAACAAAGACACCAAGGCACCCCCGCTTCCAGGCGCCACATGAAACAGCTCCACTCAAGGGGAGGGACTAGGAAGAGAAGCAGCAGTCAGGAGGCTTGTTGTCACACCTTTCGTGTAGTCAGCCTCTCCCCTCCCGACATCCCCATTGCCTCAGCACTATAAGACGGTTTTGCGAGACCAGTTGCTCTCATTGCAATGGTGTAGTAACGGTAAGGCCACAGACCATATTTTAGTTCTTGGGGACCACTGGTTGGAAACCACTGGTCTGGTTGGAGTGTTCTTTATTTTATTTTCATTTTGCAAAATTTATGACACATTAAGGCTAATGCCGTTTGAGCATCCTTCATCTGAAAATCCAAAATGATCCAACATCCAAATTTAAGCGACTGAGAGTGGAACATGTTTGCTCTCTGGTGTTTCCATGTGTACAAACAATTTTTGTGCACAAAACAACTACAAATATTGTGTATAAAATTAATTTCAGGCTATGGGCATAACATATATATGAAATTCATTTGTTTTGTTCTTGACTTAGGTCTCATCCCCAAGATAAGTCATTATGAATATGAAAATATCCCCAAATCCCAAATGCTTCTGGTCCCAAGCTTTTCAAATGATGTACTTTTTATCATGGTTTCCACAGTATCCCTGTTGGAAGTGTTTGTTAAGATTAAAAGGTTGTATTTTCATATATGATGCAACAAAGTACCCACTGCTTGTTATTTGTAACAATTACTTGGTCATTTGAGAAGCATTTTTGCAGGAACTTTTCAAGTTTTATGCCAAGCTCTTATCAGCGAGAAAAATACCAGTGGATAATGCTGTTCCTTTTTCCCACATTGCAACAAATAATAATGGCAATCAGTTACTAGCAATGTAGTGTTAGAAGTATTAATAATAATGTACTCTTTTTAGGGTCTGCTCTTTAGCTGCACGTTCAAGACGTTATGAAATCTTGATTGTGTCCTTTCCTGTTTGGCATGGATCCCCATCCTGATATACATTTCTGTGGAACTATCTATGGGTTCCATGTTCAATCTTTTCTCCATCAATGACTGAATTTGAAGGAAACAGATGGCTTTGGTTGCCATTGATGAAGCTTTGGCTATATTTTGCAGGGATCGCCTACCTGGGAGGCATCTGCAGCGCCAAGCGGAAGTGTGTTCTCGCCGAAGACAATGGGCTGAACCTGGCCTTCACCATTGCCCACGAATTAGGACACAAGTAAGCCCCTTTTTAACACTTCAGAAAAGTTATGTATTTGTATAACTGTATTTCCTTCTAAAATATCTAAATAATTTCTGTTCAGATTAGGAAGTAATAAATCAATCATCTAAGACCAATAGAATCTCGTAAATATAGAATGTGCTAACAGTACACAATGCATTTATATGCCGCTTGTGTTGTTTTAGTCCACAATCCTGGCTTCCAGGATTTAAGTCATGGATCTCTTCACAGGCATAAACACATCCTTGATATAAAACTCCTCCTTAATGTAATATTAATGCTGAGATGTTCTGTTCCAAGAGCACAGCAATGTCATGCTGAGTCTTCTCTTCACCAGGCTACACATGCTTATCTTTTTCAACCGTTCCGTATAAGTTTTATTCTACCTGTCGTTTCTCATCCTTGTTGCTCTTCTCCGAACCCACTCCAACTTGCTGTGCATTTCTTTAAATGAGCTCCCCAGAACTGAACCCAGTGTTCTGGATGAGCCTTGAATAGCATAACATACAGCTGATCACTCCGACGGCCAAGTATGATTGTCTTCAAATGGTAGAGTCTTGGTGGTGGATCCATAAGTGATTGTGAGGAGACCTACTTTGGTGTTTCGTTCACAAGGAGGACATACATTTCCAAGTGGAGGGTGGTCACAACAAGGCTTTGCTTGAGGTGCCTTCATCTTGCTACATTTTTCCCTTTCATCCCCTGTTTGTGCTTTCTCAAAATCAATCAGTTCACCAATGATACCTTTATTGCAATCAACAAACCGCAAGACAATGCAATAGTTCTATACTTTTTATACACATATCAAAAGAACTGAAGCGCGGGAAACTAAAACAGGCTGGTGTTGGAATGATGCAAAAGCCTGGAAAAGACATTGTACAAATGGCAGAATAAAATGTTTGAAAAATTGAGTTCAAAGCAGATACAATTAAAATCGGTCCATTAGATTAATTTAATGTAAATTATAGGCGCCCCTGGTGGCGTAGTGGATTAAAGCCTTGTAACTTGAAGGTTGCTGACCTGGTTCGAATCCAACCCGGGGAGAGCGTGGATGAGCTCCCTCTATCAGCTCCAGCTCCCCATGTATGCGGGGACATGAGAGAAGCCTCCCACAAGGATGGTAAAAACATCAAATCATCCAGGCGTTCCCTGGGCAATATCCTCGCAGACGGCCAATTCTCTCACACCAGAAGCGACTTGCAGTTTCTCAAGTCGCTCCTGACATGAAAAAAAAAAAGTAAATTAAAGCTAAACAGCCCTTTTACCAGTAAGCAAGAATTTGATATCCCTCCTGCTCCATGGAACTATGATGCCCAAGTGACACTTCGCAAGTTTGGTCCAACGAGGAATCCTTATATTTAGAGAACTGCAAGCTTTATTACAGACCCAGGAAGCTCGACCACCAACTTGATCAAAATCCATGGCACCATTGGTTACGGTTCAAATGCTCAAGTACCAGGACATCCCAGTTCTCTCTCGGTCTTTATACCACTTTTTGAAAAGTTTAGCTTTAAGCCCATCTCTTTTGCTGTCTATCAACATGCAGTTTTTGTTGGATTATGGTTGTATGTGTATGAAATGTAAATCAAGTGTTTCTGCTGTTAGGCAAGAGTGTGTGTTTCAGTAATGAAACAGTTAACAGCAGGCTAGTTTTGACTGACAGCCTGCTATGACCTATCAGGCATGATTTCCGGCCTTTGGAGGTCGGAACTTCCTTCGAACTGAGGAATGTGCTTCTTATCTCTGTGTGTGTTGAGCTGGTGCTTGCCGAGGCAAGAGGCTAAAGAGAATGCCAGCTCAGAGCGATGGCTTTTGCTATTCTTTGTAAAATATGTATTATAGATATTGAAATAAATGTTTGGACTTCAGACTACGGATGTGTTTGAGTCTGACATTGACCAGAGGAATTGGTGTGGCAGACGATTGCAACCAATTCATCAGGGTGCTGGAGAAGATGATCGATGGAGTTTGAAGAAACCCACCCAACACGCACCCTGACCTCCACACACTGACAGTTTTCTATTCTTGAGCTGAGAATAAACTAACTGCTTTGGGAGACAGTGATCATAAAGTACTGTTGCTTCCCTTGTTTATTTACCCAACAAGATAAGCAGATTGGATATGTCTTTATACTTCTATCAGCTGCAAAGATTTTGCAGCAAATATTGTTCCCTCTGACTTGCGTCACTGAATGCAGGAGATGACAGCCAGCGAAAGCCATGATGGATTGAACCAGAATGACTCTGGCGCTAATCAGCCAGCACGCTTTGCCAGCTCATTACAGACTGGCGCTTCAGTGCGCCTTTGGCTTACTCAGCAGAAGGAGCCCAAGGGGGCCAGGCAGCTGAGCCACTCTGCCCTTGATTAAGCGGAGAGAATTTTGGCCGGATTTCTCCAAATGTCGCAAGACTGTTCGCATTTTCCATGGCGTTCTGGTGTTTGGAAATAAAACACTGCAAGATGCTGATAAACAATGCCATTTGTCTGGCACCGGGATAGGCAAGTATTGGACCAAAGCTTAAGGAAGTGATTGATGGGAGTAGTGTGGGAATCAGGGGAACTTATTCCTCTGATTTGTGACAGACACCAAAATGAGATCTTTTTCATCTCCAATGAGATAGGAACCTATGGGGCAGTCTATCTATATATATAAAAGAGTAATGAAATTTCGGCCTAGGACAAAACAACAAAACGACACATACCAGAAACACTAAACTTGGCAGCACAACCCCTCATCCATGCCTCTACATTCATACAACAAAAAGCTCCAGCTACTCCGGAAAACGGCCAGGCTTTGAGACTGCAAGGCTATTCACTGCTATTCCACCTGGCCAACAAAGGATTCCCATAAGCCACAGCAATGCGTGGCCGGGCACAGCTAGTCTATATATATAAAAGGGTAATGAAATTTCAGCCTAGGACAAAACAACAAAACTACACATTTCAGAAACACTAAACTTGGTAGCACAACCCCTCATCCATGCCTCTACGTTCATACAACAAAAAGAAAAGAAAAATAAAGTCCTAATTAGAGGGAGAGGAAGAATGGTTTTTATCCAATTGCTGCCAATTAGAAGGCTAAGCTCTGCCCACTTGGTCTCCTAGCAACCCACTCAGCCCAGGGGACAGGCAGAGTTAGGCCTCATTTAGGCCTCTTCCACATCTATATATATAAAAGGGTAATGAAATATCGGCCTAGGACAAAACAACAAAACTACACATTCCAGAAAAACTAAACTTGGCAACACAACCCCTCATCCATGCCTCTACATTCATACAACAAAAAGAAAATAAAAATAAAATCCTAATTAGAGGGAGAGGAATAATTGTTTTTATCCAATTCCTGCCAGTTAGAAGGCTAAGCTCCGCCCACTTGTTCTCCTAGCAACCCACTCACCCAGGGGACAGGCGGAGTTAGGCCTCACTTAGGCCTCTTCCATACTGCCTATAAAATACAGATTATCAGATTTTAACTGGATTAGATGGCAGTGTAGACTCAAGGCCCTTCCACACAGCTATATAACCCATTTATAATGGACTTAATGTCAGGGGAAAACCTTTACCCTTTACCTTAACTACCACCAATTCCTCAATACTTTATTTCCCATACCACCATACTTCACCACAGTAACGCGTGGCCGGGCACAGCTAGTATTATTATAAATCCTGATGGGAAAAAAAAATCTCTATTGGCATCTGAGATTCACACAGCTCCCATTGTCTTTTTGTCAACACTAATGGTGGTTTGCCATAGAAGGTAAGGCATTTGGATTTGAAAGAGGATAGATGCACTTTTAAATTACAATCCATGAACATACGAAGGACTACATTTATTAAGTGCAGGCATGCATCTGCCCTCTTTCAATCCACTATTTAGACGCAGCTTTCTTTGGCAAGTGCTTGCTCTCATTGACAGACATTGGAAGTACAGGTTGTGCCTCCCTTATTTGCAATTCCAAAATGCTCCAAAATTGTCCACATGGGTAACTGAGATAGCAGCGCCTTTGCATTTTGATGATCAACTGGGTACAGACTTTGTTTCATGGAAAAAATTATTACAAAATTTGTATAGAATTACCTTCAGTGTATATGAAACATCAATGAATTTCATGTTTAGGCTTGGATCTCATTACCAATATGTTTGTTATGTATATACTATACATTCCAAAGTCCCCCCCAAATCCCAAATTCAAAACACTTCTCATCATTTTAGGTAAGTAATACTCAGCATTTTTGATAAGCCCTATGTATCCAAGGATATCTGGACTTCTGTTTCTGGGTAGCAGCTTCTCATATCACAGAGAAAATTGCTTTCAGAATGAAAGGTATTTTTAAATGTAGTTTATAATATGCTACGGGAGCCCCTGGTGGCACAGCCGGTTAAACCACTGAGCTGTTGAACTTACTGACTGAAAGGTCGGCGGTTCGAATCCGGGGAGCGGGGTGAGCTCCCACTGTTAGCCCCAGCTTCTGCCAACCTAGCAGCTTGAAAACATGCAAATGTGATTAGATCAATAGGTGGGAAGGTAACGGCGCTCCATGCAGTCATGGCAGGGGCCACATGACCTTAGAGGTGTCTACGGACAACGCCGGCTCTTTGGCTCAGAAATGGAGATGAACACCAACCCTAAGACTTAATTAACTTAATTAATTAACCCTAGACTTAATTTCAGAGGAAAACCTTTACCTTTTCCTACCGTGTTTCCCCGAAAATAAGACAGTGTCTTATATTAATTTTTGCTCCCAAAGATGCACTAGGTCTTATTTTCAGGGGATGTCTTATTTTTCCATGAAGAAGAATTCACATTTATTGTTGAACAAAAAAATGAACATTTATTATATACTGTACAGTAGTTGTCATCACAAACCAGCATAACCAGACAAACTGTGAATCCTATCAAGAATTTCTTGTTACTACCAATATTTCCATGTACAACACTCTATGGTATGTACATTTACCGATCATGCATGCTCTGGTGTTCTGTTTGGCGGGCATGCTTCCAAACAACAACTTTGCTAGGTCTTACTTTCGGGGGAGGCCTTATATTTAGTAATTCAGCAAAACCTCTACTAGGTCTTATTTTCAGGGGATGTCTTATTTTAGGGGAAACAGGGTATGATATGCTATTGGTAAACGAGTCAAAATTCCAGTAGATATGAGCAAGACTTTGGATATGCCCAAACCTGCTCTTTGCTTATTATTGTCCCTTTCCTTCCCACTTTTTCCTTTTTTTTTTTGGCATTTGAACACACTTATCTGTGGGGAAGATCTGAACCACATGAATGGAAATGCATATAGCCTTTATTGAAAAACATAAATGTTAACATACTTACCCCTGCAAAATTGGCATCACTAGAAACATATGCTTGCTTTTATCTCTTTACAATTTAATACCCTCTGTTTTTTTTTTAAGATAAGGACCGCATCCACCGCACCCTTCCCATCACCTTGTTGTAATTTGCCTTGTATTAAAATGTTTAGCCAGGGTTTTCCTGGGGGAGGGAAACCTATTTTTGCCCAAGTGGCATGTTTGTTATTAGAGTATATTAGACAATAACTTGAATCCAAGCACTTCCAGACAGACACTAATACATTCATATAACCCCCACCACAAAGAAGCCTTCCATATCAGGATCGGTTTGTTTAGCTTGTTTTTGGAGTTGCTTTGATACGGAACTATCGTCCACATTTTTTTTTCTGTTGTCTTTCTTTTGCGGAAAAAGCCGAGTAGAATTCACGGAGCCTCCCGACCAAGTTCTGGAGCAGCCAAGCCAGATGACACTGGGATTATGAATTATCTTGCTCAGCTGCTCCACTATAAGTAATGATAGTAAATGGGAAGAAGGGATGTCAACAGGAATATCATCTTTCTTGCTTCAGGAGAAAGCAGAAATAGCATTGAGTGTCACACAGAAGTGAATGGAGCATTTTATACCCTCGGGTTTTAGACTTCTTGCACCGAAGAATGTTCACGCTGGCAGGTGGGCTCATTCTTGTTCGGTTCGTTGGAGCTAGGAAGCCGTCACCTGTTTAGGAAGCACATCACGGACAGATGGCATATCTACAATGTTGCAATGGGAGTTTAAGACTTTCTGTAGTCTGGCTGTGAGAAATGTGCCACAGTTGCCTGTCTTATTGTGCTGCAACCTTAGCCCTCAGTCATTGATAATGATCTCTATCAGAGTTGCAGAGCCTACAGAATTATTTCCATCATTGAGAGTCAGTTCCCAGGAATTGTTTAGGAACCAAAAATGGGAGAATTGCTTTTCAACCTAAGCCTTCGGACAAATGCTGGACCTTGACCCTACACGCACATATATGATTAGAAATGACAATAACAGAACTTCTATGATGTTTTCACGCTATTGAGTTGAGCTACTAAGGTAAAGGTAAAGGTTTTCCCCTGACATTAAGTCCAGTCATGTCTGACTCTGGGGGTTGGTGCTCATCTCCATTTCTAAGCCAAAGAGCCGTCGTTGTCCGTAGACACCTCCAAGGTCATATGGCCGGCATGACTGCATGGAGCGCCATTACCTTCCTGCCGGAGCGGTACCTATTGATCTACTCACATTGGAATGTTTTCAAACTGCTAGGTTGGCAGAAGCTGGAGCTTACAGCGGGCGTTCACTCGGCTCCCCAGATTTGAACCTGGGACCTTTCGGTCTTCAAGTTCAGCAGCTCAGTGCTTTAACACACTGAGCCACCAGAGGCTACTAGCTGTTAGGAATTAGAATCATAGAATCATAGAATAGTAGAGTTGGAAGAGACCTCATGGGCCATCCAACCCCCTGCTAAGAAGCAGGAAATCGCATTCAAAGCACCCCCGACAGATGGCCATCCAGCCTCTGCTTAAAAGCCTCCAAGGAAGGAGCCTCCACCACGGCCCCGGGGAGAGAGTTCCACTGCCGAACAGCCCTTCTCACGGTGAGGAAGTTCTTCCTGATGTTCAGGTGGAATCTCCTTTCCTGTAGTTTGAAGCCATTGTTCCGTATCCTAGTCTGCAGGGCAGCAGAAAACAAGCTTGCTCCCTCCTCCCTATGACTTCCCTTCACGTATTTGTACATGGCTATCATGTCTCCTCTCAGCCTTCTCTTCTGCAGGCTAAACATGCCCAGCTCTTTAAGCCGCTCCTCATAGGGCTTGTTCTCCAGACCCTTAATCATTTTAGTCGCCCTCCTCTGGACGCTTTCCAGCTTGTCAACAATTGTGGAAGTTGAAGTCCAAAACACCTGGAGGGCTGAAGTTTGCCCATGCCTGATCTACAGGTTTCATGCTAGATGCATATTCTTCTTCTCTTTGGTGTCTAAAGAAGGTTCTGAGGAATAAAGCAGGCACAATCCTCGATTCCACCTTGGTGAGGTCTATCGGTGGTGTCCCGGAGAGATGCCAGTCTGCTATCAAATTATTTTGAGCTCAAGAATGGAAAACGGAATGTCAGTAGACATCAAGACAGATGTAAACATGAGCTTAACGCTAACCTCAAGAAATGTGTGTGAGAGAGAACTGGGAAGCCCTGTCCTTGGAACACTTAACTGGAGGTCAGCTGTGAGCACTGGTGTTGTGGATTTGGAAGAGGCATGAATGGAGGACGAAAGGGAAAATCGTGCCGGGATGAAGAAGGCACGTCAAAGAAATCCTGGTTGGAACCGCCTTCCATTTGGAAATCGATGTCCTCACTGTGAAAGAAAAGCCATGTGGATCCTTTACTTGCTTTCTTGCTTAGGCGATCCCTCATTGTCTGAGGATAATTGTCTTCCAGGTGGAGTGTTCTGGTGGTGGGTACATATGTGACTGTGGAGCCCTATTCTTGACCCACATGTTCTTTCACAGTGAAGATATCTGTTTCAGATGGAAGGCGGTCCCGATCAGGGTTGGCTTGACATGGGTCCAAAAAGGTCTTCATAATCACGTATGGAACTATTGGCAAAATCTTACCCTTAGAAGACAATCAGACTCTGCTACAAGAGATTGTCTATGACAATGGTTCCCAATCAATAAATATAGTAATAATGGTTCCCAACCATTGGTCCTCCAGGTGTTTTGGTCTCCAGCTCCCACAATTATTTATTTACAGTATTTATATTCCGCCCTTCTCTCCTTGAAGGGGACTCCGGGCGGATCACATTATACACACGTAGGGCAAACATTCAATGCCCATAAACACATCAAACAGAGACCGAGACAGACGGACGCAGAGGCAATTTAACCTTCTCCTGAGGGGATGTTCTATTCTGGCCACAGGGGGAGCAGCTGCTTCATCATCCACTCTGACGGCACTTCCTCATTCCAGGTCGTAAATTAGTTAAACTTGCCTCCCCACTTTTTTTTTTTTATAAGTGGTACCTTATTTCCTACTTGATAGATGCAACTATCTTTCAGGTTGCCAGGTCAGCAACGAGCAGGGGCTATTTTTTATTTTTGATTGACGAGTGCTCACCCCACCACGGGCTGGCCTCGAACTCATGACCTCATGGTCAGAGTGATTTATTGCAGCTGCTCAACAGCCTGCGCCACAGCCCAGCTGGTAAGCTGGCTGGGATTTCAGAGAGTTGAAATCCAAAACACCTAAGACCAAAGGTTGAGAACCACTGATGGATGATGATGATGATGATGGTGACGATGCTAATGATATCAAGTTCAAAGTCCAGCTTCTCTGCACCAGGGCCTGCTTTGGGTGCTCCTTTCTCCTACATGGGTGCCACCATGTTAGATGGCTCATACGTTTCAGAGAAAGCCCTTTAAACATATTGAATCAGTTCAACCCCTGGCTTCCTTCCAGCAATGCAGCTTCAGTATGAAACGCCAATAAAAATTCCTAGCATTCAATTCCACTGAGAACTGAAAAGTGAGTGGGGGGAAAGTGTGTGATAAGGGTGTGCAAGGTTCTCTGCTTTGAACAAAGGGCTTCCAGTTCACATCATAGTTGCATCAACAACAGGATATGTCACAGGTGGAGTTGCAGCTCTTCGTCTCTCTCTTTCTCTCTTTTCAGGAAGCTAAAGCTTTATTTTAAAACCAGCACTTCAGGGTTGTTTAATATGTTGTCCAAAAAATGTAGACGTTTCAACACAGCTTGCCATAAATTTTTTATTGAGGTGGGAAAATAGTCTTGAGGCCATGGATAGAAATCAGCGATGACCCTAGAGGGAGAAATACTGTTTTAACAGGACGAATAAGGAAGAATTTGTGTGACTGTTGGTGGATAGTTATTAAGAAATTCTTGTATCGTAGTTTTGTCATATTTTGGAAAGCAAAAAAAAAGAAGGTATTTTTCGGACTGCTTCAAGCTACCAATTGCTGTGAATGACTTCCACATGAAATAACCTTGCTATATAATAATCATCATAATCATAATTTTATTTCTTACCCGCCTCTCCGCATGGCTCGAGGCAGGTTACAGAATAATTTAAACATATACACATTTAAAAATACTACAAGTACACATATTAAAATGTATTTCTATAAAATATATGTTAAAATACATGAAACAAAGGACACCCATTTAAAATAAATGCTTTAAGACTCTGTGGTTAGGCCTACCAGAAGAGATAGGTCTTTACATGGTTTTTACAGCTCATTTAGCTGTCAGAGTTCTTCTGGCAGGTTGTTCCTGTCGCACCTCAGAATAGATCACCTTGCTATTGACACCAAGTCACACACAGAAGGTAGTCTTTTGTAATTTTATTGAACAAAAGCAAATACAGTAGAGTCTCACTTATCCAAGCCTCGCTTATCCAAGCCTCTGGATAATCCAAGCCATTTTTGTAGTCAATGTTTTCAATATATCGTGATATTTTGGTGCTAAGTTCATAAATACAGTAATTACAACATAACATTACTGCGTATTGAACTACTTTTTCTGTCAAATTTGTTGTATAACATGAAGTTTTGGTGCTGAATTTGTAAAATCATAACCTAATTTGTTGTTTAATAGGCGTTTCCTTAATCCCTCCTTATTATCCAAGATATTCACTTATCCAAGCTTCTGCCGGCCCGTTTAGCTTGGATAAGTGAGACTCTACTGTATGTAAATCAAAGCAGGCAGATATAAAGTTCCCAAAGTTGTTGTAAAAGTCAGTAAAATCCAATAGTTCAAAAGCAAAACAAGAGTCAGTGAATCCAATAATCCACAGGCAAAAACAAGTCAGTGAATTCAATAATCCATAGGCAAAACCATAGTCAGTAAATCCAAAAGAACAAAGGCCCAAAGGTTACAAAGATCCAGGAACAGGAGAATCTCTAAGGCAGGGAAGCATGGACATCCACTCAGATGAAGCAAGAATTTGCTTCGACAAAGATCTGTCTCAAAACACACAGTTTTAAAAGCAACCCAAAAATGCATTTCTTTTTCCTTCAGAGGCCTCTCGCTTTCCAGCCAATCTTAAACTACGACGAGGCTGAGACATTCCTTTCCATTGCAAGCAATCTGCTCTAGATAGTGATGGCGCTCCTTCCAGGCCTTCAAGGCAGGCCACCTCATTATCTCGCACCTGAACTGGAGCCTGAGACATCTCCAGCTCATTATTTCCCATGGGAATGTCATCCTGGCTGTTATCTATGACCGGCTGGTTCAAGAGTTCATTCTCAAGCTGCATTTCTTGAGCCTCTGAATCAGCCTGTATAATTCCCATCCCCATGCCATCATCCTGAAATTCATCCTGCATCCCATCATCTGGCTCTTGTATCTGAAATCCAGAATCCCTTTCTTCATCCTCACTCTGGCTCTGCAGGCTATGCTGTTGCTGAGTCACAACTGTTCCACTGTCTTGGAACTGTGATATTATCTGTTTTTGTTTTGGGCCCCCTAAAGTGCCGTGTTCTATGGGACCATTATGTGTGTGTGTGGGGGGGGGGGGAGTGGGGGCTTACTACCCAGGCTCACCTTCCCACTGCACGCCTTAAAGAGGTTTCTTACCTGGCTGTTGTTTTTACTCTAGAGTAGGTTCTCAGCTGCAGGCACAGGCAGGTGCACGTGCTTTCTGGGTCTGCCTGCACACCACACCATGCCACACACACACTGTCCTTGGAAAGAGAGTGTGTATGTGTCATGCAGGCCCAGAAAGCGCACATGCCTGCCATTGCCTACAGCCAAGCACCTCTTACTCTAGAGTAAAGACACGCTCAGCTGCAGGTACTGGCAGGTGTGCGCACTTTCTGGGCCTGCAAGCCACACACACACACTCTCTTTCCAAGTCAAGGAGGCAAGTTCTGGGAGGTGCTTGGCTACAGAAGACAGCAGTCTCCGTCTTGCTTTTGTGTTAAGCTGATTTTTGTGCAGGGATGGGGCTTCTTGCTTTGTGCTCCTGAAGAAATGAAAGACATGGTAGAAACGCTAGAAACTAGTTCTGTGCACAACTCTAGTTATTATTTTATGCATTTGTATTTTGCATTTCTTCCAGTAATGAGACTCAAGGGTGAGTGGAGCTGCAGATATCAAGCCCATGAATGGGAGGGGGAGGGCATACTGTTGAAAAGTTAGTCAAAACACCGTTAAACCGTTTATAAAGTTAAGAGCATTAAAATGCATTACAAGGCTATACCAAACAGCCAAACACTTCATTAAAAGCGCATTATGTGTGAACTTGCAGAATGATTTGCATGCTTAATAGACATAGAGTAAATGGTGGGTTGAAATTAAAAGTGTGTCCTCCATGCATATACGTGCTGAAATTCTCCAACCTTGGAATATAAATGTAATAAAATACAATACAATAAGAATCCTTATCCTCTCAGCTTGGATTTTTTGTTGGTGCTTGCCAGCAGGAATCTATCTCAGTGAATGTGTTTCAATGTGAATGTGTGATTAGGTTTTCTGATGATGGTTTTACAAATAGTTATTAAATCCCATGCCTCTGTTAGCACAGAGACTGGCATTGTGTCGGGGTCTTTACACAAAGGGACCATTTGAGGCTGTTGGCTTCTGCATTCATTCTCCCATTGGATCGTGTGATGGCCCGATATTAGCCTTGTACCTCGTCTAGAGTTTCTTACCTGGCCGAAGTTGAAAGATCCCTCTCCATTAACCCAGCAAGGACAGACAGCAGTTTTCAGTTCTATTTCTTGGTTCACTGGTTTGGGTGACATTTCTGTGTGTATGAAGCACTGAAACACCTAGATGTTTTGGCTCTGATAAAGCAACATCCATCACAATGCATTTCTCCCATTTTTGATTGAGTGCATGGGGAGCTGCAAATGTATCATGCAGAGTTGCCGGATTGGAGGATCCGAGTCTCCAGTTATCTGCCATCTCCAAAAGCAGGGTTCAAGTTCTCTCTCCCACACAGCCTTTATTGACATACAACAACAAAATCACAACACAGACCTATACAACAAGAGGAAGTCACAAATAAAAAGGAATGTATAATTCAGTTACTAATCCCAAGAATAAAATTTGCAACGGTTTCACAAAAGAATACATAAGAGTTTTTCAGAAGATATGGAATTTTATAACACCCTTGCCATTGAGAACACTGTGAAAAATGGAAGTCTTGTATTTCATCTGCATCTTATCATAGGGCATAAAACAAAGAATGGTGAAGTCTTTGAACAGAAAGAACAAACCCTTTTGCTTTATTTCTCCCATCCTGATGATTTATTTACAGTATTTATATTCCGCCCAAAGGGGACTCAGGGCGGATTACAATGAACACATATATGGCAAACATTCAATGCCAACAGACAAACAACATACAGTATAGACAGACACAGAGGCATTTAACATTTTTTTCCAGCTTCACGATTCCGGCCATAGGGGGAGCTGTTGCTTCACCATCCAATAGTGGCTGTACTTCCTCATTCCTTTCCTCGTGTTTTGCTGGCAGTTTTATGATGTTGTAAATTAGTTAAATTAGCCTCCCGCATAAAGCGTACCTAAATTTCCCTACTTGACAGATGCAACTGTCTTTCGGGGCTGCATAGGTCAACAGCAAGCCGGGCTATTTAATGGTCAGGGGCTTAACCCGACCCGGGCCTCTCGGTCAGTAGTGATTTATTGCAGCTGGTTACTAGCCAGCTGCGCCACAGCCCGGCCCAGTGGGGTCACCCTTTTTGTAGATTGGTACAAGGAAATAAGTCAGTGGTTGAACTGATTGTTTCTACTCCAAATGGATTAAGATGTTGGAACTCTAGATAGAACAGTACAGTCTATACCATTGTTTTACCTCTTTGTTCTTCTCCAACAGCATGGGATGAGCCATGGCAACACATTACATCTTGCAGTTGCCAAAGCTCTCTTTTGGGTGAGATTAATCAAAATGTGAAGCTAAACTGCCATGACTCCACACTCAAATGGGATTAATGACGTGATAGGGGAACAAGTTGTCTCTGCGGCAAGAGTCAAGATCCAAAAGCTTCTCTTGACTGATCTGCAGGCTTCCACATTTGTCAGCATTAAGAGTGCTTCCAAAGACAGGCCAATTGCTTCAATCTCTTTGAGAATCAAAGAATACAATTCTGAAATAAAATGATGATAACAGAGAAGGAATATAGCTATCGGGGTCTGCTTGAAAATGTATGTGCTGTCCATGTTGTATAGCTCTCATCCATGCCAAGGTTTCAAGAGTGGTTTGACCCATCTCAAGGCATAGCATGTGTCAGGCACACATTTCGTGAGCCCCATTGGTTTCCGGAGAAACTTGGAATGTGGTGAATTAAACAATTTATTGATTGCAGAAATCCAAATAGAGGAAGAGCCATACAGTAACAAAGAACCAATTCTAGTCTCAAAAACTTTTACGGTAGCAGGGATATATTGGTTACCCTTATTGTAGAAGTATTTGACCTGTTTTGTGGCCCCTGATCTGCCAAGACATTGGGCTTCCACTTTTTGGCAAAAATGGGAATTTTGGATTTAACATAGCCAATTTCTGGTCTATTTATTTCACAGTAATTGGCAAAGCAATGAATTAAGCATTTAGGACCAATACTAGATAGGGACAATAACACAGTATCATCTGCATATAAGAGTAAGGGGACATGGTTAGAATGGATCTTGAGACTATGAACATTCAGCAATGCTAAAGCCTGAGATAAATCATACAGGAGTATGTTGAACAAAGAAGGATCCAGTATGGAGCTGGCCTTCCTCAGAGCATCTAATTTGGCAAACAGTATTAATGTACAACTGTCTGATTAGAAACAAAAGTCTGGGAGTTATATTCAAAGAACTCAGCTTATCCCACAACAGGTTTCTTGTTACGGAGTCAAAGGTTCCTTTTAGATCAATGAAAGAAGCAGTGAATAGCTTGGAAGCTTTATGCATGGAGTATTGGCTTGCCAAATACAAAAATACTAAGCAGTGGTCCAATGTTGATTTATCCTTATTGAATCCAGCTTGCTCAGAGCTGATGATTTTATTTATAGTCCAGCCAAGTTTGCAACTTAATAGAAATTTTTCATAAAGCTTTCCAATTACCGATAGAAGGCTAATTGGCTGGTAATTGGAAGGATCAGTGGGGTCACCCTTTTTGTAGATTGGTACAAGGAAAGAAGTCAGTGGTTGAACTGATTGTTTCTACTCCAAATGGATTAAGATGTTGGAACTCTAGATAGAATAGTACCGTCTGGGCAACCTTTTGCGCTTGGCGTGTCAAAATTCATCAAAAAACCTAGCATGACTTGGGCGGTGTATCACTTCGAGAAAAAAACCATAATTTCGCAATATGTATAGTTTAAATAATAAAAATATATAATTATAATATATAACTGTATTTAATAAATCAAAAACTATTTACTACCATTATTTCCATGTACAACAATCTATGGTACTTCTTGCAGTTTCCACGCTGATTTCTCTCTATTGTAGTTTCAATGTAGTCATGAATAATGAATAATATAATAGTAATATTATAATAATATACTACAATTATATATATATGTGTGTGTGTGTGTGTGTGTAATGTGCATAATTCCCATGGAGTAAACAACAAAACCACTGGACCAAATCACACCAAATTTGGCCACAAAAGACATAGTCATCCAATCAATCTGCATGTGGCAGTGTGTCAGCAAAAATGGCTAGGCGTGTCAGTGCTGACACAGGTGTCATAGGTTGGCCATCACTGGTCTATACCATTGTTTTACCTCTTTGTTCTTCTCCAACAGCATGGGGATGAGCCATGATGACGATCACTTGTCTTGTGCTGGGAGGTCGCACATCATGTCTGGAGAATGGGTCAAGGGTAGGAACCCCAGTGACCTGTCCTGGTCCTCCTGCAGCCGCGATAACCTTGAAAAGTTTCTCAAGTAAGAACGCTGCGAGCGGCAAAGCCTTTGAAATGCAAGACAACGAGTCTCTTGTCTTCTCAGACAAAACGATGAGAGATTTTCAGTGGCGGGTGCTGAAGAGTAGAATCTGCCCCATTGTGCGAAAATTGCTGGCAGGAGAACAGAAACATTGATATCCCAATTTCACCACCTTGACAGCTTCCTGAAAAGGAAACCAGGTTTGCTGTCCTTTTTAAATCAGATCTTGCCTGTGTTTTGTGATAGGAGAAAGAGCTTTTGAACAGCTCTTTCAGTTGGAAGGAAGCTTCCAGGTCTTTAACCTTGGAATGTCTTCACAAAAACCATCACCTTTCCCACAAAACATAAATGCCTTGAGCTTAATGGGTCATCTCTCCATATCTTTGAGCCAGCCTTTCCATAGGAGAACCCACTTTGGGTTGTACTACAGCGTTCAGCAATTACACTTCTTCTACCATTGGCAGCCAAAGGCATGTTAGAAGCTAGGGAGGTGAAATAACTAGACACATAATTGTCATTCTTGTTGATAGCCATGCATATGCCATTTGCTATTAAGATTGCCTGAACTTAGAAAATCATATTTTAAAAGCAATTTGTTGTTGTTACTTATTACACTTAAATAGTAATTTATTCACACCATCTCTGATTGGCCCTCCAAAACAAAAGACAGCCCATTGCATGTAAATAAATAAATAAATAAATAATAAAACTTTATTTATACCCCGCCACCATCTCCCCAACGGGGACTCGGGGCGGCTTACATGGGGCCATGCCCAGAACAATACAATATAACAAAATATAAAACAACACATCATAACACAATTAAACAATACAATAGATACTAATATACATAATACAGCACAAAATCAGAGAAGCAATAAAAACCAGGGCGGGCCACATGAACACTAAGTTAAAACTCGGGGTGAGAAAGAAATAAGAATAAAAACCATGGGGCACAGGGTCATAAGATAGTGGTACATTGTTTGTACCTTGCTAAATATTGATACCAATTTGTACCTAAGATTCAAAGCTCAGATTCTGTGTTTGTGCATCTAGAGGCAACTTTTAGTAGAACAGATAACAGATCTATATATATAAGCTTTGGATCGCATAGGCGAGAGTTAATGCCCCTGTGGTGTTTTCCCCATGATAATAACTCTTCCAGGAGTTGATTTCTCTTCCGAGGGGTGGATTTATCTCACTTCTCTTATCTATGATAAGTCAGATATGTGTAACTCCGGGACTGCCTGTATTCTGATTTTATCAAGTGACTTTGAGTTTATTGTACTGCTTTATTGGATTTGTGGTTTTTAATGAAAGATACATGTTTAGGTCAAAAGAGTGTTGCATGTACAGTAGAGTCTCACTCACATTCGCTTATCCAACATTCTGGAATATCCAACGTTCTGGAATATACAACGCATTTTTGTAGTCAATGTTTTTAATACATCATGATATTTTGGTGCTCAATTCGTAAATACAGTAATTACTACATAGCATTACTGCGTATTGAACTACTTTTTCTGTCAAATTTGTTGTATAACATAATGTTTTGGTGCTTAATTTGTAAAATCATAACCTAATTTGATGTTTAATAGACTTTTCCTTGATCCTCCTTATTATCCAACATATTCGCTTATCCAACGTTCTACCGGCCCGTTTATGTTGGATAAGTGAGACTCTACTGTACTTGAATAGATATGTAGTACATTCCCAAGGAGAGGTAGAAAGTCTACTGCTGAGAGGCATTTTTGAAGGGAAGCCAATTTGGATGTTCATAAATTAGTTGATGGAACCAAATGCCAGAAATCCATAGGCCATCGTCATTGCCTTCTTTCAGGTCCAAGGTCAGCACGTGTTTGTTGGTGACGGATCCAAGAAGCCGATATGCGGTGCGGCTTCCATACAAACTTCCAGGGATGCATTACAGTGCCGATGAGCAGTGCCAGATCCTTTTTGGAACCAATGCAACTTTCTGCAAGAATATGGAGGTAAGGTTCACACTGAGACATAAAAGAGCGGGGAGAAATCAATCGCTGGAATTGCAAAATTCTGTGGAAGAGGGATGGGCTGAAGATTGAGTTGAGCTTTCTTATAAGAGGGTTCGTCGCAATACAATCTAAACATGATGGAGGCTTGACTATAGCTTTGATTAGATGTAAAACATTCTTTTCAAGTGTTAAGAAAGTTTTAAGAAAGAAGGATATCTTCTTCCTTAACATGACACCTGTTGAAATAGTCACATGTACCTTGTCAGTTTTCACATATATCCATCTTTCATGGATTCATATTACAAAAAGCTGATTAGTAGAATAGATTTTCTTGGATGATGGTGGGCTTTGGAGGTCTTTAAACAGAGATGGAAGGAGCATCTTTCCGGACAATGTTAGTTGTGTATTCCTGCATGGCAGGGAGTTGGACTAGATGATATTTCTGATCCCTTCTAGATATCTATATAATCGTTTCCCTGATTTACTATTAATCATTGCTAAGTGTGTTGTCGAAGGCTTTCATAGCCAGAATCACTTAGTTGTTGTAAGTTTTCCGGTCTGTCTGGCCATGTTCCAGAAGCATTCACACTGGCCTCTAACAGACAAGAGTTTTTGCTCCCAGACTAGACCTTCCACAGATATATACAGTAGTTATCTGCTTGGATTTTAATGTATTGTCCATTATTTTATTTTGTGTATTGTTGGAATGTTTTAAGTTTTTGTCAAATATGTTGTGTTGTTGTTTCGGGCTTCACCCTGTTGTGAGCCGCCCCGAGTCCCTTCGGGGAGATGGGGCGGGATATAAAAATAAAGATTATTATTATTATTATTATTATTATTATTATTATTATTATTATATAAACCTCCCTTGCTTAGTTTCCAATATACCTCACAACCTCTGAGGATGCCTGCCATAGATGTGGGCGAAACATCAGGAGAGAATGCTTCTGGAACATGGCCATACAGCCCAGAAAACTTACAACAACCCATTGCTAAATGGTGGAGAATATATGGCAAAACATAATCTCTGTCCCTCAGGTCCAAACCTGCTTAGTCGAGTGGCTCCTACAGATAAAAAAACTTTGCCATTCTTCTTATAGAAGAGAAAGTCATTGTTCTATTTCCCTCCTTTGCAAAGGAATTGTTTCCGTAAATGTCCTCCCCACTTTCCCATAATAAAAAAAACTCAGGAACTTTAAATCTGATATAAAACGGCAAATAGGAACCATTTATAGTTTTCACTGCTGCATAAATGAAATGTGCCAAATTATTTTTTTTAAAGCAACCTTTGACTGTGTGCTGTAGCAGAGGAAGCAAACTTCAAGCCTTAACTGGGCTCGTTTTATTTGTTTTGGATCTGGAAGGCAGCTAGTGCAACATGAAAACAATGGGACAAGTTTTAAAAGAAAGAAGTATTAAAGTTTTTGGAGAACGTCGACCACCGAGATTGGTATTATTGAGAGAAACTCTGAATGTGTGCGTCTGTAAATACCATCCCAGGAAGAGCTGTTAAACTCAAAGAGCATTCTGAATTACTTTCTCTCCAAGATACAAGTTAGCTTTCCCTGGCTTGAGGGTGCCGATATTTTACTTTGCTGCTTCATCTGTTTGGCTGTTTTCCTCATTTTCTGCATTGAGTCATAGAATTACAGAGTTGGAAGGAGCCTCCTGGGCGATCATGTCCAATGCAAGATCTCCATCACGCTTTGAAGACTTCTAGAGAAGAAGTTCCTCTCACTTCTCTAGTCAGTTGGTTCCATTGCCAGAGCCGGCCCTAGGTAATTTTCAAGTGTAGGCGAACAGAATTTTGGTGCCCCCTAAACCAATCACTAAAAATAAAAGAGTTGGATGAGCGAAAATGTTGGATAATAAGGAGGGATTAAGGAAAAGCCTATTAAACATCAAATTACATTAAGATTTTACAAATTAAGCACCAAAACATCATGTTTTACAACAAATCAACAGAAAAAGCATTTCAATACATGGTAATGTTATGTAGAAATTACTATATTTGCGAATTTAGCACCAAACATTGAACAGGGATATAGGGCAATGTGGTATTTAAAAAAACTCTAAAATCAGGACAATAAATAAAAAACAACACTCTGAAAACAGGAGAAATCCAGATATTCGTTCTCACCAGGAAGGCGTTCGGGGCTTTGAGGAGCAGAGAAGTGCCTCGATGGTGCCCCCAACAAGATGGCACCACAGGCAACTGCCTAGTTGGCCTGGTGGTTGAACCGCCTCTGTCCATTGCTGAACCATTTAAGATGGGAGAGGAATCGTTTCCACTCTACCTTCTCTGCTATATAAACCCTGGATCTCAACCATGCAATCCTTGAGCATAGGATTTTCTGTAGGAGAGCTGGAGTGTGGATGGGAGAACAGCAATGGATCATTCCATTGGACAGAAGGTATCTCACATTGAGGAATCCTCTGATTGAAGCATTGAGGCTTCAATCTCAGTAGGAAAGTATACTGCTCCAGGAATCAAATCTCTTCTACAACGTACTATAATGGCTTTTCAGAGTCATTTGTAACCAAGAGTGAGGCTCTAAAGAAGAACTCCGGCTCAACAAAGCCCATATTTCTTATTCAATTCGAGTCCTACTTTAGAGGAGCCATTACAAATACTTATGGAAACCGCGTTGGCACAGTTGATCTCCAGGGCCATCTTGCTATTATGTTCTACCAGGCCTTCCAATCTCACGCAGATATTTCAATGTGACTGCCCTTTTAATCCAGTGGTTCCCAACCTTTTTTGATCAGGGACCACTTTGACCAAGGACCACTCTCCAACATTAGAACCAAAAGGTTTACGAATCAGTTTTTGGTCAACTTTAGATTCGGTTTGATTATCTGTGGTGCTGATTCAGAAAATTGCATTGGCTAGACCAGGGGTCCCCAAACTAAGGCCCGGGGGCCACATGTGGCCCTCCAAGGTCATTTACCTGGCCCCCACCCTCAGTTTTATAATAAAATAATTGTATAATAATATAATGTAATACAATATAACACTAATAATAATACCATATAATAGTATTAATTATATATTATATATTACTAATAATATTACAGTATAATGGTATAGTTCAATATAGTAATATATAATGCTAATAGTGTGCTATGCTAATAATATAATATATTGTATGTACATATAATTTGTAAGCCACTCTGAGTCCCCTTTGGGGTGAGAAGGGTGTGATACAAATGTAGTAAATAAATATAGTAAATAATAAATAAATTTTAGACTTAGGCTTGCCCAAAGTCTGAAATGACTTGAAGGCACACAACAACAACAATCCTAATTAATTTGACTATCTCATTGGTCAGAAGCAGGCCCACACTTCCCATTGAAATCCTGATAAATGTATGTTGGTTAAAATTGTTTTTATTTTTAAATATTGTATTACTCTTTCATTGTTCTTGTTGTTGTTGTTTTTGCACTACAAATAAGACATGGGCAGTGTGCATCGGAATTTGTTTGTATTTTTTTAAATGATAATTTGGCCCTTCAACAGTCTGAAGGATTGTAGACTGGCCCTCTGCTTAAAAAGTTTGGGGACCCCTGGACTAGACCACATCAGCTTTAGTGTCTGATGCATAACATATGCCATCCAGTAGTCACCATCTGCTCACCCACAGAAAGCCATATGTAATAATCTAGGACTGATGTGGTCTATGCAATGCAATTTTATGAATTAGCACCCCAAATAACCTCAGGAAGATGCCTAAAAATGAGGGCACTAAGGTGCCCCCGCTTCCAGGTACCACATGGAACAGCTCTGTTCAAAGGTAGGGAGGAGGAGGAGAAGCAGCAGTCAGGAGGCTTGTTGTCACGCCTTTCGTGGGTAGTCAGCCTCTCCCCTCCTGACGTCCCCATTGCCTCGGCACTATAAGAGGGTTTCACGAGATCAGTCGCTCTTGTTGCAAAGGTGTAGTAACGGTGAGGCCATGGACCATATTTTAGTCCTTGGGGACCACTGGTGATCCACGAACCTCTTCCTTCTCCTCCACTACTACTTCTACTTCTTCTTTAGTTTTGTATTGGTTTTAACTATATTTGATTTTAACTCAAAATGTCTCATATTGAATGATAAGCAGTAATAAGAGAAATGAGTAAAATTGAATAGTGGGAATGCCCTATTGTCTTGGAAAGAGAATTCTGGGATATCAGATGTTTCTACTTGTGAAGACTAAACAAGAAATTAATCATGTCACCCCATCACGCAGGTGGTAATACCAACACTGAGGTGTGTAAGGCCAACTTTTTAAACTTCGGTGAAGTTGGGGAAATAGTCTCAGATGGATTTGTGCCCCATGCCATGCCAAGGCAATTGTTCGCAAGGAAAATAGCATTCTTGTAGATCGCATATGTACCTCGTTGCTTGCCTCTGTTCTGCATCCAGTGTAAACTCAAATGGATGATTGGGCCAGAATGTTTTATATCTACTTAGACTTTTTTAAAAAGAGAAGAAATTACTGCTTTTCTCTTTGTGTGTGTGCTCATATTCCAATGTAATTGCAAAAAGGTGAGCCCTTGATCTCTACTCCAGCCATTTCCCCCAATATTTATAGCATCTCATTAAACAGTTTGATACAATGCACTTTGACTATTTTCAAGCACATTGTGCTGGTATGTGAAGACTTTGAATGCCCACTAGATGCTCTCAACTAAGTCTACATTTGGAGCTAAAGTTCCATCAGAATCTGGAATTCCTTGGCAACTTGACAGGACTTTATCAGTAATCGTGTAATATGTGTTTAAACATTTTTCACTTCACTCCATTGGTTCCTGCAAGTGAGTCTCAGGTATACTCTAAAGCCAGACTCTCTCAGGTCATATAAGGCAACCTAAAGAATAGAAATCTCTTAAAGAATCCTCTATTGTTGTCCCAAATCTCTCAGCATCAATAGAGTCTAGACCAGGGGTCCCCAAACTTTTTAAGCAGAGGGCCGGTCCACAATCCTTCAGACTGTTGAGGGGCTGAATTATCATTTGAAAAAAAAATACAAACAAATTCCTATGCATACTGCACATGTCTTATTTGTAGGTCAACAACAACAACAACAACGAAAGAACAAAACAATATTTAAAAATGAAAACAATTTTAACCAACATAAACCTATTAGGATTTCAATGGAAAGTGTGGGCCTGCTACTGGCCAATGAGATAGTCAAGTTAATTAGGATTGTTGTTGTTGTGTGCCTTCAAGTCATGTCAGACTTTGGCCGAGCCTAAGTCTAAAATTATTTATTTATTTACTGCATTTATTTACTACATTTATATCCCACCCTTCTCACCCCAAGGGGACTCAGAGCAGCTGTATGTACATACCATATATTATATTATTAGCATAACACAATATTAGCATTATATATTGCTATATTGAACTATACCACTATACTATTATATAATATGTAATATATAACATATAATTAATATTATCATATGGTATTACTATTATATTGTATAACATAAGATTATTATCAATATTATATGTATATACAATATATTATATTATTAAAACTGAGGGCGGGGGCCAGGTAAATGACCTTGGAGGGCCGCAACCGGCCCCCGGGCCTTAGTTTGGGGACCCTGGTCTAGACTATTATTATTACTAGCTTTGGTACATGACGATGATCGGGTTCAGTATTTTGTAAGGATACACATTAAAAGTAATCATTGCTGGGTTTTGGATTTTATTATTGTACCCATTAGAAAATGCATAAGGATGTGGCTGAACTACAACTCCCATCATTCCAAGTCAGTCCCCTACAAACCCCACAACTACTTACATTTGGTCATGATGGTTCTGTATGCCAAGTTGATTATTTATTTACTATATTTTTACCCCACTCTTCTCACCCCAAAGGGGACTCAGAGCAGCTTCCAAGTTGGCAGTATATGCCAAAGTTTGGTCCAAATCCATTGTCGGTAGCATTCACAGTACTTTCTGTATGCAGCATAAACTACAACTCCCATCGTCCTCATGTGTTGGGAGCCATCTTGGAAAATACATACAAATATACATACATACATACATACATATTTTAAAATTTATTTATTTATTATTTTACACTAACTTAGGTGCCAGAGTTAGATCTTTGGTAATGATAAATATTAGAAATCGTTCCTGTTTGTTTTAGTGTTTTATGAATAGTCTCTCAGAAAAGGTATAATGATGTGGGTGAACTACAACTCCCATCATTTGGGTCAATTTCCCCCCCCCCCCCCCAAGCCGCACCAGTATTCAAAGTTGGCCATATTGGGTATGTGTGCCAAGATCCAGATCCATCATCGATTGGGTTCAGAATGCTCTCTGGATGTGGGTGAACTATAACTCCCAAAATCCAGGGTTCTTTCCCTCCAAACCCCTCCAGTATGTTCTGCTGGTCCTAGAGAATATGTGTGAAAAGTTTGGTCCAGATCCGTTGTTGGCGGGAGTTACAGGGCTCTCCGAAAGTAAGAGCCACCTTGGAAAAATACAAATGTCCAGTCTTTGTAGGACTCAAAGTTGGTGCTCTCTGTCGGGGCCCAGAGAGTTTCTGTCCCTGTGTTTAGTTGTTTCAAAACTATTCTATAACATACACACACAGAGGAAAGACTTTTAATGCTGATATTCTTAGCTTACCATATTATTCCTTTTGGTTTGATTCCGTCCTGCTTTGTTTAAGCCTCTGTGCCAGAAGTCCTTTTAATGGCCAGCCAAACGGAAACTCGTACAAGTTTTCAGAGGCATTCCAGTAAGTATAAAATGGGTTGTAGCACAAAGAAACTCTATTTTAATTCTATCTTTTATTTTAAAAAACACACACTTTTTTAAAAAAATTAAGTGGCAATGGGAAAGTCTTTTAATATACAGAAGCCGTGAAACCCAACACTTAAATGTCATATAAAACAAGCAAAGCCAAAACAGCCCTGCCATTAAACTTATGAAAAATAATAAAATAAAAGGCTAGCAATTAACCACAGTATGAACCTAAAAAAGAAGAAAGGGAATTCAGAAAGGAAGAGATCAGGGATTGCTGTGGGCCAGATTTACACAGGGCTAGATGACCCCTTTATTGAAAACCTTTCACTAGAGAATAGTATGAAAACATCTCCAGTCAATAAGCTAAGAATGAAGGAAAAGTTCAAGATTAGGAAAGGAATACAGCAGGGCTTTATACTCTCACCCTCCCTATTCAACTTGTATGTAGAATACATCATGCGATGTGCGGGGCTTGCTGAATCCAAGGCTGGAGTTAAAATTGCTGGAAGAAACATTAACAACCTATATGCAGATGATACCACTCTGATGGCTGGAAACGAGGAGGAGCTGAGGAACCTTCTAATGTGAAAGAGGAAAGTGCAAAAGCTGGGTTGCAGTTAAACATCAAGAAAACCAAAATTATGGCAACCAGACTGATTGATAACTGGCAAATAGAGGGAGAAAATGTGGAGGCAGTGACAGACTTTGCATTTCTAGGCACAAAGATCACTGCAGATGCAGACCGTAGCCAGGAAATCAGAAGACGTTTCTTTCTTGGGAGGAGAGCAATGGCCAACCTCAACAAAACAGTGAAGAGTAAAGCCATCACACTGGCAACAAAGGTCTGCATAGTGAAAACAATGGTAGTAATCTATGGATGTGAGAGCTGGACCATAAGGAAGACTGAGCTTTTGAACTTTGGTGCTGGAGGAAAATCCTGAGAGTGCCTTGGACTGCAAGAAGATCCAACCAGTCCATCCTCCAGGAAATAATGCCCGACTGCTCACTGGAGGGAAGGATATGAGAGGCAAAGTTGAAGTATTTTGGCCACGTCATGAGAAGACAGGAAAGCTTGGAGAAGATCATGATGCTGGGGAAAATGGAAGGAAAAAGGAAGAAGGGTCGGCCAAGGACAAGATGGATGGTATCCTTGAAGTGACTGGCTTGACCTTGAAGGTACTGGGGTGGCCACAGCCAACAGGGAGCTCTGGCGTGGGCTGGTCCATGAGGTCACGAAGAATCGGAAGTGACTGAATTAATAAACAACAACAAAACGAGCAAAAAGAGACTTGACACTTGAAAAATGATGAAGGATGTGGTTCCCATATCAACTTACACAGGTGACTGCAAGTCTCTGCTTGGGTTCCTTGATGAGAAACGGAGAGAGTTGTACCAGTAAAAGGTTTAGTGCTCGTTGCTGACCTAGCAACCCGAAAGACAGTTGCATCTATCAAGTAGGAAATAAGGTACCACTTATTAAAAAAAAAGTGGGGAGGCAAGTTTAACTAATTTACGATCTGGAATGAGGAAGTGCCGTCAGAGTGGATGATGAAGCAGCTGCTCCCCCCTGTGGCCAGAATCGAACATCCCCTCAGAAGGTTAAATTGCCTCTGCGTCTGTCTGTCTCGGTCTCTGTCTGATGTATTTATGGGCATTGAATGTTTGCCCTATGTGTGTATAATGTGATCTGCCCTGAGTCCCCTTCGGGGTGAGAAGGGCGGAATATAAATACTGTAAATAAAAATAAATTAATTTAGTGTTACTTTAAGACTCCAGAAGTCCCGGATTTGAATTCTTGCTCAATCAACAAACCTCAGGACACACTCAGCTTAGAGGAAAGCAATCAGAAGTTTCATTTGAATCCTGCCAAGAAAATCCAATTATAGCATAGGACATATTGATATACTAGTTTGAGTGTTGGATAAGTTTGCAAGAGACCAAGGTTTGAATCCATACTTTGCCATGGAAGCCCAAGCCAGTCTCATCCTCAGAGGAAGATGTGTGTATTCGTTATTGTATTTAGGCACTGAATGTTTGCCTTTTTGTGATTGGAATCCGCCCTGAGTCCCTTTGGGGAGATAGGTAAAGGCTTCCCCTGACGTTAGGTCCAGTCGTGACCGACTCTGGGGGTTGGTGCTCATCTCCATTTCTAAGCCGAAGAGCGGCGTTGTCCATAGACATCTCCAGGTTATGTGGCCGGCATGACTGCATGGAGCGCCATTACCTTCCTGCCGGAGTGGTACCTATTGATCTACTCGAATTTGCATGTTTTCGAATTGCTAGATTGGCAGGAGCTGGAGCTAACACTCACTCACACCACTCCCAGGATTTGAACCTGGGACCTTTTGGTCCGCAAATTCAGCAACTCAGCGCTTTAACACACTGTGCCACCAGGGGCCCCTGGGGAGATAGAGCAGAATACAAATAAAGTTTTATTATTTATTATTACAATGGCAAGCCACCTCTGAACAACCCTTGCCTTGAAAACCCCATAAATCAGAATTAACTTGAAGGCATACAAGGGCAGCCATATGTTGGAGTTGACCAGAAAGCAAATGGTGACAACAATTCCCTATATCAGTGGTTCCCAACCTGGGGTCCCCAAATGGTTTTGGCCTTCAACTCCAAGAAATCCTAACAGCTGGTAAACTGGCTGGGATTTCTGGGAGTTGTAGGCCAAAAACATCTGGGAACCCCAAGTTGAGAACCACTGTCCTATACTATCAAGAGTTAGCACCAATCTATATATATAAAAGGGTAATGAAATTTCGGCCTAGGACAAAACAACAAAACTACACATCCCAGAAACACTAAACTTGGCAGCACAACCCCTCATCCATGCCTCTACGTTCATACAACAAAAAGAAAAGAACTATAAAGTCCTAATTAAAGGGAGAGGAATAATTGCTTTCATCCAATTGCTGCCAGTTAGAAGGCTAAGCTCCGCCCACTTGGTCTCCTAGCAACCCACTCACCCCAGGGCACAGGCAGAGTTAGGTCTCACTTTGGCCTCTTCCACACTATCTATAAAATACAGATCTGATTTCCCATACTACTATACTTCGCCACAGCAACGCGTGGCCAGGCACAGCTAGTATTCTGTATATATTTCCAGTCTAGTTCTTCGGTGTTGATTTCACCTCTGAAAGGATAATGATATAGAGAAGCAGCCATGCAGGAAAAGGGTTGTTGTATGTATTCCGGGCTGTATGGCCATGTTCCAGAAGTATTCTCTCCTGACGTTTCGCCCACATCTATGGCAGGCATCCTCAGAGGTTGGCCTCACAGCCTCTGAGGATGCCTGCCATAGATGTGGGCAAAACGTCAGGAGAGAATACTTCTGGAACATGGCCATACAGCCTGGAATACATACAACAACCCTGTGATCCCTGCCATGAAAGCCTTCGACAACACATGCAGGAAAAGCATCATCAAAGTACTCTTGACAGATGACAGGTTCACTTGGAAGAAACTTGACAAAACTTTGCCCCATGTCTCCTGACCTCTGTGAAGAAAATAAAGGCAGCCCTTTCCCATTCTGTTGGCAGCATTTGATGTGTGCTGGTCTCTGGTGCCTTGTGGAAGGAGACGCTTCATGCAAAACCAAACTGGATCCACCTTTGGATGGTACAGAATGTGGGGCAGACAAGGTAAGGCCAAACAGTGAGCAGTCACTCCATGTTTCCCAAGCAATTCCCCTGCAATTGCTCTTCGGGCCCATTCCTTGCTTGGGCATCTATTACACACTTTATACATCTAGCAAAAATGCAAGTCGTTTGTGCTTCTTGAAATTATATTGATAAAGTGCTGGATGCATTTCCAGTGTTGAAATGTTGGACATTTGCAGAAGAAGTTTTTGAATGGCATTTGGCTGGTTAGTCCCAACAAAACAAATTATTCAGTCATTGAATCGAGACCATTGGGTATCAAATTGATATTGGCCAGTCACTGGATACTGTTACTGTTAGCAGAGAGGCACACAATCGTTTCAACGAAGATACTGTATATACTCGAGTATAAGCCTAGTTTTTCAGCCCTCTTTTTAAGACCGAAAAAGCCCCCCTTGGCTTATACTCGGGTGAGGGTCCTGGTTGGCTTATATTTGGGTCAGCTTATACTCGAGAATATATTATACATTTATTATTTTTCTCTATTATTATTGGTATTGCTACATTTATTATTTTTCTCTATTATTGTTGCTACTATTACATTTATTTTACTCTATTTTTATTATTATTAATAAATTTATTATTTCACTGATCTTATTATTATTATTGCCTTTATTATTTTACTCTATTATTACATGTATTATTTTCCTGTATTATTATTATTATTATTTTATTATGTCACAGCAAACAAAATAGACATGCTGGATTTCGTATCACAAAATCACAAGTCGAACACTTCCCAAGTGTCTAGGACTGTGCGATGTATTTCGGATGATGCGTGCAGATCCCAGCAGGGTGGCCTTTTGCAGTTGGCAGATTGTGATTTTGTCAATGTCTATTGTTTCCAAATGCCGGCTGAGATCTTTTGGCACGGCACCCAGTATGCCCATCACCACCGGGACCACCTGCACTGGTTTCTGCCAGAGTCTTTGAAGTTCAATCTTGAGGTCCTGATAGCGGCTGAGTTTTTCCTGTTGTTTTTCGTCAATGCGACTGTCACCTGGGATGGCGACATCAATTATCCAAACCTTTTCCTTTTCCACAACTGTGATGTCTGGTGTGTTATGTTCCAGAACTTTGTCAGTCTGGATTCGGAAGTCCCACAGTATCTTTTCGTGTTCATTTTCCACAACCTTTGCAGGTTTGTGATCCCACCAGTTCTTTACTGCTGGGAGGTGGTACTTGAGGCATAAGTTCCAATGAATCATTTGGGCCACATAGTTGTGCCTCTGTTTGTAGTCTGTCTGTGCAATTTTCTTACAGCAGCTGAGGTTTATGATCAATAGTTTCGTCAGTTTCCTTGCAGAGTCTGTATTTTGGGTCATCAGCTTATTATTATTATTATTATTATTATTATTATTATTATTATTATTATATGTATTATTTTACTCTATTATTATTAAAAGGATACATAAGCACGTTTACATTGAAGAAGATGAGAATAATTAATTGATCAGAGTTGGACAGTCTTATCTTAAATTTGGGCTTGATGTAAATATTCAAAAATATTTAACCTACTGATGCCTCAATTAATGTAATTTTATTGGTATCTATTTTTATTTCTGAAATTTACCACCCTCAGCTTATACTGGAGTCAATGTTTTCCCAGGTTTTTTTGTGGTGAAATTAGGTGTCTCGGCATATATTCGGGTCAGCTTATACTCGAGTATATACGGTAATTAGAAATGCAAAATATCTATCTGAACCACCAAAGTATGGCATCCTTAAAGATTTAGATACATTCTGTCCAAATCTTAATGTTTTCTGTAGGCTTCGGCTCAAACATCCCATTTCGTCGAAGGATGGAGATTTAGCCACATTTTTGCAAATTCTTTATCTCCATTCTAGTTTGTCGCTAACTTCTAATTTCACTCAGAGTACATCCTTGCAGCTGCGTCGCGTTGCTTTCATCTGCTCCAAATCCTGCAGTATCAATGTCATTGTCAATACTGTTGTTGTGATGCTTCCAGTGGTGCCGAACTGGGGAGTGTGTGAGCAAGACCCCCATCCCTGAGCACGTGGATGGAGACTGGAACATGTGGAGCCAGTGGAGCATGTGCAGCAGGACATGTGGGACCGGTGCCAGGTTCAGGCAGCGCAAATGTGACAACCCACCGTAAGTTGACCTATTCTCATCAGAACTTCTAACCCAGGGGTCCTTAAACTTTTTGTTGTTGTGGGCTTTCAGATTGTTTCAGACTTAGGATGATCCTAAGTGTAAAGTTTAGAGCCGGGGCCAGATAAAGGACCTTGGAGGGCAGCATCGGCCCACGGGCCTTACTTTGGGGATCCCTGTTCTAACCAAAGAATCTGGTCTCTCTGGATCTGCTAAGTAAAACCAATCCAAAATAGTTTATTGTACGGGCCCAAGGCCATGACAAAAAGCAACGCATGCACACAATAGTACCCTCGGAGCAATAGACTCCAAATCAACCACGTGTGAATGTTGTGCTGAATAGACTGCAAACGGCAACGATTCTTATTGATCTGAAATTGTTCTCGTCAGGGTTTCCCCATTTATTTCTTAATACTCTTTCCATTTACATAACTGTTGTTTCTGGTTCTTACTTACTAACATTGTACCTTCATTGTGCTGTTGTTATTGAAGAAGGCAACCTGTAAATAACACCTGCCCTGTTTTCCTTCGCCAACAGTCCTGGGCCTGGGGGCAAAAATTGCCGCGGAGCCAGCGTGGAGCACACCGTTTGTGAAAATGTGCCCTGTCCCAAAGGTGCGCCCACATTCCGGGATCAACAGTGCCAGTCTCATGACCGATATACCAAGAAGAAAAGTCTTTGGACTGCTGTCATCATGGATGGTAAATGTCTATCAACTCTATAGACTCTTATATCACTTCCCTCACCACTTGCCTCACCACTTGCCTCGGTAGCACAGTGGGTTAAACCCGAGTGTTTTGCTGCTTGTGAGATAGACAACTCCACTTCGGTTGTGTGTGCTGCTTTGAGTGCCTTTCGAAAGATATAAGGTCATGGGTTCTAGGCCAGCCCATGTCGGGGTGAGCACCCGACAATTAAAATAAAAAATAGCCCAAGCTCGTTGCTGACCTAAGCAACCCGAAAGATAGTTGCATCTATCAAGTAGGAAATTTAGATACCACTTATATGTGGGGAGGCTAATTTACGACGCCATAAAAATCATCCAGCCGCTGTTGGAATGAGGAAGTTGCTGTCGCAGTGGATGATGAAGCAGCTGCTCCCCCTGTGGCCGGAATCAAGCATCCCCTCTGGAAGCTGGAGAAGGTTTAAATTGCCTCTGTGTCTGTCTCTGTTCTATGTTTATATGGCATTGAATGTTTGCCTTATATGTGTACAATAATAATAATAATAATAATAATAATAATAATAATAATAATAATAATAATAATAAGCTGATGACCCCAAATGCAGATTGTGCAAGGAAACCAACGAAACCATTGATCATCTCCTCAGCTGCTGTAAGAAAATTGCACAGACAGACTACAAACAGAGACACAACTACATGGCCCAAATGATTCATTGGAACTTATGCCTCAAGTACCACCTTCCAGCAGCAAAGAACTGGTGGGATCACAAACCTGCAAAAGTATTGGAAAATGAACATGCAAAGATACTGTGGGACTTCCGAATCCAGACTGACAAAGTTCTGGAAAACAACACACCAGATATCACAGTTGTGGAAAAGAAAAAGGTTTGGATCATTGATGTTGCCATCCCAGGTAACAGTCACATTGATGAAAAACAACAGGAAAAACTCAGCCGCTATCAGGACCTCAAGATTGAACTTCAAAGATCTCAGCCGGCATTTGGAAACAATAGACATTGACAAAATTACGATCTGTCAACTGCAAAAGGCCATCTTGCTGGGATCTGCGTGCATCATCCGAAAATACATCACACAGTCCTAGACACTTGGGAAGTGTTCGACTTGTGATTTTGTGAAACGAAATCCAGCATATCTATCTTGTTTGCTGTGTCATACAACGTCGTTGTGTCAATAATAATAATAATAATAATAATAATAATAATAATAATAATGTGCTTCTCCTTCCCTCCAGAGAAGCCCTGTGAACTGTATTGCTCCCCATTTGGGAAGGAGTCTCCTGTGCTGGTATCGGACCGAGTTGTGGATGGGACGCCATGCGGGCCATATGAGATGGATCTCTGCGTTCATGGCAAGTGCCAGGTGGAGTAACTTCTTTATTACCTCCTACAATCCATCATGTCGTACTTCTTAGCCAGTAAACTACTTTTTGATTGGGAGCCAAAATAACGGTCCCTCGGGCTGTGAAAATGATGATTGAATCCCAGGGACCTGATTTCAGAGGGAAAGGAACAGGTCAAACCACTTCTGCGTGTTCGTTGCTTAAGCCTATGAAACTCATGGAGTCACCATAAGTCAACAGCAGGCACTACGACACAAGCACACACACAATTTCTTACCTTTCACAGACTTCTAACTTATACACATTGAGTCTTTTGGACTTTGGATTTGGGAGGATTTTGGAATCTCTGTATTTGAATAAATGTGCAAAATGGGGTAGCTTGGAGACAGGACCTAAGAACAAATGTATGTTGCGGATATACCTTGTATGCATAGCTGAAGGTATTGTAAACAACAGTTTAATAATACTGTGCATGAAAGAAAGTTTGGGTACAGTGAATCGTTAGGAATCAAAGGTGTCATTATCTCAAATTAGGATAACTTAGAAATTTGGAGCATTTCAGTTCTGGAATTCATGATGCTCAACCCGCATCACCATATTTACTTGAGTCAGGGGTGGTTCAACTGTAAGGCAATTTAGGCAGTTGCCTCAGGCGCCATCGTTTGGGGGGCGCAGTTGAGGCGCCTCTTGAGGTGCCTCCAAGTGCCCTAAAGCCAACTTTTTGCTTGCGCATGCTGCCGCTTCCAGCGAGGCCTCTTGGAAGCTAGGCAAGTGGGGTTAATATATATGTGGAATGTCCTTGAGGCAAGTGTAAATGTTGTAAGTAGCCATCTAGATTAGCATTGAATGGCTTTGCAATTTCAAAGCCTGTCTGCTTCCTGTCTGGGGGAATCCATTGTTGGGAGGTGTTAGCTGGCTCTGATTGTTTCCTGTCTGGAATTCCTCTGTTTTCTGAGTGGTGTTCTTTATTTACTGTCCTGATTTTAGAGGGGTTTTTTTTAATACCGGGGGCCAGATTCCCTTTCGGTGACCTTTTAATTGTGGATTATCTTCCACAATTCCACACAGCCATATAACCCAGAATATCAAAGCAGAATAACCTGCAATATCTGTTTTGAACTGAGTTATCTGAGTCCACACTGCCCTATATCCCAGTTCAATGTTTGGTGCTAAATTTGCAAATATAGTAATTCCTACATAACATAACATGTATTGAACTGCTTTTTCTGTAAATTTGTTGTAAAACATGATGTTTTGGTGCTTAATTTGTAAAATCATAACGTAATTTGATGTTTAATAGGCTTTTCCTTAATCCCTCCTCATTATCCAACATTTTTGCTTATCCAAAGATTGGTTTGGGGGGGGGGGGGGTACCAAAGTTCTGTTTGCTTACACTTGAAAGTTACCTAGGGCCGGCTCTGACTTGAGTATAACATAATGTAATGCGCACCTCAATTGTGATGATGTAATTTAGCCCAAATTAGGTGTACATTAGAGTAATATGGTAATTTTTATGTGGTCTTATCATTTTGATGATGAATTATATGAAAATAATGCCATGGGTAAAGTATTTCTGCTAGTATGAGAATTTCGAGTGCTCAGAAGAAAAAATCATTTGCACGAATGGATCAGTCTTCCTATCAGCAGGATCTCAAAGTAGACATCCAGAGTCCATCTCGCCATACGATATATTATATTAAGCATTGCAAGACGTTACACCAGGCTTTGGGGGTGATTCCCCAACACTGTAAGCTTGTGGGGACCTCTAGTGGGTCCTCGGGACTCTTTGAATTCCTGCCTAAAGTCTCTTGGCCCTCTGAGTAGGAATGAAGTGGCCGATCCTTGGAGGAAATGTCTTAATGGCTTTCAGAAGCAGCAGCTGAGATGCTTTTGATTCATCTCTGTGGGATGAACAACGAATAGAAGGCGCTTCCCGAATAAAGCAGACACCTTTTCAACACAGGGCTCATCCAGAATGACCAAAAGCCGGAGGATTTGGCTGGAGTCGTACCTGTGCCTGTTAGGATTTTTACCCAAATGTGCTCCTTGACCCAATCTATTTTTTACGCATTTCCAGCTGCAATTTCTTTAAAACCAGGGTAAGGGTTAGCTTTTATTCTGCCTTGGAAATTTGTGGTGTAATACCTTGTAAAATTGGAGCCCTGGTGGCGAAGTGCGTTAAAGCACTGAGCTGGAGACCTAAAGATCCCAGGTTCAAACCCCAGGAGCGGCGGGAGCAGCCGCTGTTAGCTCCAACTTCTGCCAACCTAGCAGTTCGAAAACATGCCAATGTGACTAGATCAATAGGTACTGCTCTGGTGGGAAGGTTACAGCGCTCCGTGGAGTCATGCCGGTCACATGACCTTGGAAGTGTCTACGGACAACGCTGGCTCTTCGGCTTAGAAATGGAGATCATAGAATCATAGAATAGTAGAGTTGGAAGAGACCTCATGGGCCATCCAGTCCAACCCCCTGCCAAGAAGCAGGAAATCGCATTCAAAGCACCCCCAACAGATGGCCATCCAGCCTCTGCTTAAAAGCCTCCAAAGAAGGAGCCTCCACCACGACCCGGGGGAGAGAGTTCCACTGTCGAACAGCCCTCACTCACAGTGAGGAAGTTCTTCCTGATGTTCAAGTGGAATCTCCTTTCCTGTAGTTTGAAGCCATTGTTCCGTGTCCTAGTCTGCAGGGCAGCAGAAAACAAGCTTGATGAGCACCAACCCCCAGAGTCAGACATGACTGGACTTAATGTCAGGGGAAACCTTTACCTTTTTACCTTGTAAAATTACAACCCCGTGATTCCGTAGCATTGAGCCTTGGCAGCTAAAATGGTGTCAAACTACATTCATTTTGCAGTGTAGATCTCCCTTCTGAGTGAAGCTCTGCCCACACTCCAGGCATTTATAGGGTGGAACAATGACTTTAAACTACAGGAAAGGAGATTCCACCTGAACAAGAGGAAGAACTTCCTCACTGTGAGAACTGTTCAGCAGTGGAACTCGCTGTAGTGGAGGCTCCTTCTTTGGAGGCTTTTAAGCAGAGGCTGGATGGCCATCTGTCGGGGGTGCTTTGAATGTGATTTCCTGCTTCTTGGCAGAATGGGGTTGGACTGGATGGCCCACAAGGTCTCTTCCAACTCTAGGATTCTATCATTTTATGATTCTCCCCAGTGAAAGTCCTTTGTAGATGCATCCATATGGGAAAGCCTTCTCAGTAGGTGCTCCTAAATGATGCCGTTACCAGGACGGATTCAAAGTATTGCTGCTAACTGGCAAAGGCCAAAATGGTTTAGAACCAATTTATCCAAAAGAGGACTGACTCCTTTACGTTCCAACTTGATTGTCGTTGTCGTCTCACTCGTTCAGTCGTTTTCGACTCTTCGTGACCTCATGGACCAGTCCACGCCAGAGCTCTCTGTCGGCCGTCACCGCCCCCAGTTCCTTCAAGGTCGAGCCAGTCACTTCAAGGATACCATCCATCCATCTTGCCCTTGGTCGGCCTCTCTTCCTTTTTCCTTCCATTTTCCCCAGCATCGTGATCATCTTCTTGCAAAGGTCCAAGGCACTCTCGGGATTTTCCTCCAGCACCAGAGTTCAAAAGCATCTATCTTCCTTTGCTCAGCCTTCCTTATGGTCCAGCTCTCGCATCCATAGGTTACTATGGGGAATACCATTGCTTTGACTATGCGGACCTTCGTTGCCAGTGTGATGTCTCTGCTCTTCACTATTTTGTCAAGGTTGGCCATTGCTCTCCTCCCAAGAAGTAGACGTCTTCTGATTTCCTGGCTGCCGTCTGCATCTGCAGTGATCTTCACACCTAGAAATATAAAGCCTGTCACTGCCTCCACGTTTTCTCCCTCTATTTGCCAGTTGTCAATCGGTCTGGTTGCCATGATTTTGGTTTTCTTGATGTTTAACTGCAGCCCGGCTTTTGCACTTTCTTCTTTCACCTTGGTGATAAGGCTCCTCAGCTCCTCTTCACTTTCAGCCATCAGAGTGGTATCATCTGCATACCTAAGGTTGTTAATGTTTCTTCCAGCAATTTTAACTCCAGCCTTGGATTCCTCAAACCCCGCATGTCGCATGATGTGTTCTGCATATAAGTTGAATAGGGAGGGTGACAATATACAGCCCTGCCGCACTCCTTTCCCAATCTTGAACCAGTCTGTTGTTCCGTGGTCTGTTCTTACTGTGGCTACTTGGTCTTTATACAGATTTCTCAGGAGACAGACAAGGTGACTTGGTATCCCCATACCACCAAGAACATGCCACAGTTTGTTGTGGTCCACACTGTCGAAGGCTTTAGAATAGTCAATAAAGCAGAAGTAGATGTTTTTCTGAAACTCCCTGGCTTCCTCCATTATCCAGCGGATATTGGCAATTTGGTCTCTGGTTCCTCTGCCTTTTCTAAACCCAGCTTGGACATCTGGGAGCTCTTGCTCCATGTATTGCTGAAGTCTGCCTTGCAGGATCTTGAGCATTACCTTACTGGCATGGGATATTGATTATTATAACAATATTTGGTCATCTTCAGTCAATCAATTGGTTCAAGGAAAGAAGTGTTTAAGATGCTCATAAACATGTGGATCAATCCATCCAAGATTTGCAGCTAAACAGACCAAGTTCTTAAAGATGCTCCTCAGAGAGATTCATGGTCTCTAGACCTTTGGTCATCTTAGTTGCCCTCTTCCTTTGGACACCTTCCAGCTTGTCAATATCTCTTTACCTGGAACCACTCTGTGTCCAATTCAGAGCAAAGCAGAATAGCCCCGAATTGGACACAGTGTGGTTCCAGGTAAAGAACCCTGATCAAAGCAGAAGAGAGAGGCACTATGACTTCTCTCACTCTGGACACTAGATTCCTTTGGATGCAGCCCAAAATCCCACTGGCTTTTTTAGTTGCTGCATCACACTCTTGGCTCATCCTCAGCCTCACCCAAACGGAGTGAAATAGCATGATAAAGCCAAGCATCATCTTCGTTATGGTTCACCTTGAGTCTTGGGATGATCTCATGCTGCCTTTTTATGCAAACGAAAGGCGATCGGCTGGAGCCTAGCAACGTTCTCAAGAAAGACGGCTATTGTAACTCAATTCTCAAGGCATTCTCATCTTTGGATGGCTTCCAAAGCTCACATGCGAGTGAAGATTCTTTAAAGACACCATGACCGAATTCGGCAACCAGCTGTGGTTAGAGCTAGCGGGATAGAATTATAATTCTTGGAATAATGAATAGAAATAACGCAATGAGAAGAAAAGGTGCTCCCATCTCTTAGAAGAACATGGAAGGGGGAAACAGATTTGGGAAGGAATAACTTATTAATACATTTATGGGAAAGTTTTACAACCAGGTCAGATCCCCAGCGAGTGAAACGGCAGGTGATTCTTGGACTGAAGTTAGCGTTGGCTGAAGTGCATATTGCAAAGGATGGGAGCTACTTGCTCATATTATGTTCACACCACTTTTTAAATAGTTGGACTTACATGACTGAGGGGCTTTCAAGTTGAAAACCAATTGACTTCAACTGAGCATGGAAATTATATGTTACCAAATGGTGTTTTTCTTTGACATGTAAACAGTAGAGGCTGCGAGAGGTTAAATAACTGCATTCCTTCATTGATTTTAAAAGAGCAAGGATGTCAAAATAGATTTCTACAAACATGAAAACAAACAAAATGGCATTTTATTGCGCGGAATTGCACTGGAGGACCTAGAGATCCCTACAGACAATATTTTCATCTGAAAGTCAAGCCCGCAAATGTTGAGGGCCCACTGTATTATCACCGTGCTAAAATATTAAAATGTCAAGAGCTGGTTGGAAAACTTAAGTGGTAAAAACAATGATAGAAGATCACAGCTTGAATGTCTACCAGAAGAGGAAGATCTTTAGCCTCTTATCTAATGATACAATGCCACCACTTTGTTGTCATAAATTCTGAGCTGACACTGTTTTTTTGTGGGCAGTCACTTTTCACAACATGGTGCATCTCTCCCAAAAAATTTTTTTCCAAGTCCCACTTTTTGGGGATAAAGCAGAAGAGAAGGTTGAGAGGAGACATGAGAGCCATGTTTACATATTTGAAAGGATTCCATCAGGATCAGAGAGCACTATCTTAAATATGAGCTTGTCTTATACATGAGTATATATGGTAATTAAGCTATGAATTCCTTTTGAGATTGACTTATACATGAGTATATATGGTAATTAAGCTATGAATTCCTTTTGAGATTGACCTATACATGAGTATATATGGTAATTAAGCTGTGAATTCTTTACAAGGTTGAATTATACATGAGTATATATGGTAATTAAGCTATGAATTCCTTTTGAGATTGACTTATACATGAGTATATATGGTAATTAAGCTGTGAACTCTTTGCAAGGTTGACTTATACATGAGTATATATGGTAATTAAGCTATGAATTCCTTTCAAGATTGACTTATACATGAGTATATATAGTAATTTATTTATTTATTTATTTATTTATTTGCAGTATTTATATTCCGCCCTTCTCATCCTGAAGGGGACTCAGGGAGGATCACAATGCACATATACATGGCAAACATTCAATGCCATTAGCCATATGACATATATAGACGGACACAGAGGCAATTTAACATTTTCCAGCTTCTGCCTTCATGAGGGTATGCTCCATTCCGGCCACGGAGGGAGCAGCCACTTCACGATCCATTTGTGACACCGAGTCCTTGATGGAACACTTCCTCATTCTTCTGGTTTATGGTGTCGTAAATTAATTAAATTAGACTCCCCGCATAAAGTGGTACCTAAATTTTGTTGCACCCCAAGGCAGCTTGAACACTAGAAACCAAACAGAGACCAATAATCATGTAATATCTTTATTAAAACAATAATAAATTCAGGAAAGAATAAGTGGAAAGGATGAGTGAGCAATAGTCCTTTAAGGAATGGTATGAATTAGTCCAAAGCATTGAAGAGATATGTCCAATATTATTGTCCAAAGTCCAGAAACCGAAACATGCTCAAAACGGGCTGTGGCGCAGGCTGTTGAGCAACCAGCTGCAGCCAGCTGCAACAAATCACTCTGACCAAGATGTCATGAGTTCGAGGCCAGCTTGGAGCCCCACGTTAGTCTTGTCTTTGTTCTATGTTAAGGCATTCAATGTTTGCCTTATATGTGTAATGTGATCCGCCCTGAGTCCCTTTCAGGGTGAGAAGGGCGGAATATAAATACTGTAAATAAAATAAATAAATAAAATAAAGTTCTTGAGCGGGGAAACAACAAGAAAGCAGGAGTAAATAACGAAGTCCAAAGTCACTAGGAAGTCTTGGATTTCAAGGCAGGCAAAAGACGAAGCTAAAAGCAATCTGGATTCAGGAACAAGGCAAGTACGTGAATTCACTCTGGATTAAAATGGGAGTCGCGGCTCGGCTTGGTCACCAGGAAGCATGAGACTCGGCTTGAAAATCAGGGAACTGGAAATGGTGAAGTTGCTACGTTGACACCACCACTGGCTCACAGTGCAAGACACTTTTATAGAAGTTAGATCTAATAACAGCAAAGAGAACCCAACTCCCCAAAGGTTCCCAAAGCAATCTGCTATCCAGTATCGCCTCTAGACACCAATAGTTGACTCCTGCGAAGCTGCTGTGTCTGGGATCTTTCTTGCTGCAAAAACTGTCTTCTGTTAAAGGATACCTTCCCTGGGGAGCTTGGAACATCTGGTTCTTCCACGGGAGTAATGTTATCAGTATCTCTCCCAATTAAGGAAGCCTCGGAGCTATCCACAGCTGGGGTGTGTAATTGGAAGGAACTCAGAGGAGAACTGGGTGAAAAGTCAGTGTTGTCACACGCTGGGCCTGTGACTGATTGTCTATTATATAGGACGTACGCTTTACGCCCAGCGGGAAGCCAGGGTGCCTAAAGAAAGGTTGTTGAGGAATTTCCCTGAAAAGATGGCCTTGAAGTCTTTTAAAGAAATAACAAAGTCTTTATTGACGAACAAATAATAAATCTTCAAGGAGTCTTGTCCCCACAGGACAGGCGATAGGCTTTGAATAACTGTGGAAACCCTCTTATAACCTCTCCCAGGCTATCTGTTATCTGGGCCTAGCTGGTCTGGGACCCACTGCCAACTCCCAAGTGCGTCTGGTTGTTGAGTGGACCTACCAGCCAATGGCTTGCGGATGTTTCTGTGCTGTTGTTCTGTATCCTCGGACAATCAATATCCCTGGTGTTCTTTATCCCCGGTGTTCTTTATCCCCGGTGGTCTTGAAATATGAAGCTTTTTACGGGACGAGCTGGTCTACGTCCTATAGATGAGCTTCCTAAGTAAGACTAACTTAAAAATGGCTCCTTCCCTCCCAGAGCCCTGAACAAGGGGCGGAACCAAACTTAATGGTGATTGACAGGTGGCGTGTCCTATGAATGCAAACATTTGCAGCAATAAAGTAAAGTAGAAGGTTCTGGCACAACTGTACCAGCACAGTCAGAGTAAGCTTCATCCTGGTCAAAGTTCATTTCTGAACCAGGTTCAGAATCCAAAGGCGGCTGGGATATAACATAGACTATTAATGGTCGGGAGCTCACTCTGACCCGGGCTGGCTTCGAACTCATGACCTCTCAGTCAGTAGTGATTTATTACAGCTGGCTACTAACCAACTGCACCACAGCTGAATTGATACGAATTCCTTTTGAAACTTACTTATACATGAGTGTCTATGGTAATTTCCACACATATCAGAAAAGTGGAGCTCCTGTGCTGGATAATTTCATGGTACAAATAGGGAGCCATCAGAAGTTGAAGGCGAAATAACAGTTGTTGTATGCCTGGCGGTTGTGTGAATTGGCCTTCCGTGACTACTGGATAGTCTGAACAACTATTGGCAAGGCAAAGGAATGTGCTTATGCTGCCACAACCTTACTATGATTAATCTCCAGAATGACACTTAACGACGTCAATATTTACATTCGATCTGCTGTGGCGGATTGTTCAGCAGCGCATATGGGAAGTATTACACAGGCCCACGAAGGGGCATTGTCATTTCTGACGCAAGGCAGTAATCATAATGGGGCTGGCAAAGCAACACCCAAACATATGCACAGGCTGTGTCAATGAGCCTTCTGCTGCAGAGATAGCCAAGAGCCACATTAAAAAACCGCCTTAAAACTACCCAATCCATATAGAATTCAAATGGCGTGCCAAGAAAAGTGGCATGGCTTTTTTGGGAAAAATCTAACAAATCTGAAAATCTAACTATTTTTTGGTTTTAAGTATATTAAAAGGAGGGGTTGGATTGTTGTGCCGTGATGGCATTCACGCGATGCAGAAAGGCAAGGCTGCTTGTAAACCCCTGCTCATTATACAGAAAGCTAAAGAAAGCTTTCAAACAGGGCTTGCATCCCATAGAACTGAAAATCAGTATCTCTAGGTTTAGGATCCTTCGTAGGCCTTCTGCACAGTTTTCTGCACAGATGGGGAAAAACAACTCTTGTCTGCTGGAGGTAGGTGTGAATGTGGGCGAAACGTCCGGAGAGAATGCTTCTGGAACATGACCATACAGCTCGGAGTTCTTTCTCCCACCCACAGATATATAAATCTTCCTTGCTTAGTTTTTCCAATATATTTCACAATCTCTGAGGATGCCTGCCACATATGTAGGTGAAACATCAGGAGAGAATGCTTCTAGAGCATGTCTATACAGCCCAAAACACTCACAACAATCCCAATTATGTTTCCCTTCTGAGTTTTAGGAAAAAAGTAAAGACTTGGCTTTGTGAGCAGGTGTTTGATGAGTGAATTCTGTTGTCTCAACTCGGTCCAGATTAAGGTTTATGTATAAGGTCTTGTGGATGAATGGCTCAAGTATTTTATAATGTACTAGCTGTGCCCGGCCACGCGTTGCTGTGGCGAAGTGTGGTGGTATGGGAAATAAAGTATTGAGGAATTGGTGGTAGTTAAAGTAAAGGGTAAAGGTTTTCCCCTGTAGAGTAAAATCTCACTTATCCAACATTCGCTTATCCAGTCTTCTGGATTATCCAATGCAGTCTGCCTTTTAGTAGTCAATGTTTTTGTAGTTAGTGTTTTAAATTCATTGTGATATTTTGGTGGTAAATTTTTAAATACAGTAATTACTACATACCCTGTTTCCCCTAAAATAAGACATCCCCAGAAAATAAGACCTAGTAGAGGTTTTGCTGAATTGCTAAATATAAGGCCTCCCCCGAAAGTAAGACCTAGCAAAGTTTTTGTTTGGAAGCATGCCCATCGAACAGAACACCAGAGCATGCAGGGTCGGTAAATGTACATACCATAGAGTGTTGTACATGGAAATATTGGTAGTAATAAGAAATTCTTGATAGGATTCACAGTTTGTCTGGTTATGCTGATTTGTGATGACAACTACTGCACAGTATATAATAAATGTTCTTTTTTTTTTTTTGTTCAACAATAAATGTGAATTTTTCTTCATGGAAAAATAAGACATTCCCTGAAAATAAGACCTAGCGCATCTTTGGGAGCAAAAATTAATATCATCATCATCATCATCATCATCATTTAATTACTTATTAATCGCCCTCCATCCACGATGCTCTAGGCGATTTACAAGATAAAATTGTAAAGGATAAAAATACATACATACAAATATTGATTAAAAAATATTAAAATAGATTAAAAGCTCTAGTAAAGAGCCATGTCTTGAGTGCTAGGGTAAAAGGCCCCAACTCACGCATGGCTCTCATATAGGGCGGCAAGGCATTCCATAAGGCAGGGGCAGAAACAGAAAAAGCTCTGCGCCTGGTCCTTTCCAAGTGCACTTCTCTAGGACCCGGTACATAGAGTAAGTCTCGTTGGGATGGTCGTTGCGACCTCTGATGATGGGAGAAGGAGAGACGGTCCCTAAGATTCGATGGGCCCTGGCCGTAAAGAGTTTTAAAAGTCAGGACTAGCATTTTATATAGACCACGGTAATCAGTTGGAAGCCAATGCAGATGCTGCAGGACTGGTGTTATATGGCATTTCATGGGTGTTCTTGTGAGTAGCCTGGCTGCCGCATTCTGAACAATACGGAGCTTTCGGGTCGTGGACATCGGAAGCCCAACATACAGGGCGTTGCAATAGTCCAGCCTAGACGTGACCGTGGCATGGATGACTGTTGCCAGAGCCTCATCAGATAGATAGGGTGTCAATTGCCTCACTTGTCGTAGATGGAAAAAGGTCTGTTTGCTAGCAGCAGCGACCTGAGCTTCCATTGTCAGCTGCGAATCCAAGACGACACCCAGGCTCTTAACGGTAGGCGAAGGAGATAGGGCAGCACCATCGAAGGTGGGTAGCAAATGGGTCAAATCAATCGAGTGGCCATGCCAGAGAATCTCAGTCTTTGCCGGGTTCACCTTCAGTCTACTAGCACGTAGCCAGTTCGACAGAGCCTCCAGACATAAGGTGAAATTTTCTGGTATTGACGTTGCTCAATATAAGACACTGTCCTATTTTCGGGGAAACACAGTAGCATTACTGCACATGGAACTACTTTTTCTGTCAAATTTGTTGTATAACATGATGTTTTGGTGCTTAATTTGTATAATGATTACCTAATTTGATGTTTAATCGGCTTTTCCTGAATCCCTTCTTATTATCCAACATATTCACTTATCCAACGTTCTGCTGGCCTGTTTATGTTGGATGAGTGAGACTCTACTGTATATTTATAATCTTATATTATCTGCTTAGAACTGGATTATATGAGGCCCCTTCTACACGGCTGGATAAAATGCACACTGAAGTGGATTATATGGCAGTGTGGAGTCAAGATAATCCAGTTCAAAGTAGATAATATAAGATTATAAATGGGTTATATAGCTGTGTGGAAGGGCCTTGAGTCTACACTGCCATATAATCCAGTTCAAATCTGCTAATCTGTATTTTATAGGCAGTGCGGAAGAGGCCTAAGTGAGGCCTAACTCTGCCTGTCCCCTGGGCTGAGTGGGTTGCTAGGAGACCAAGTGGGCAGAGCTTAGCCTTCTAACTGGCAGCAATTGGATAAAAACAACTATTCCTCTCCCTCTAATTAGGACTTTATTTTTCTTTTCTTTTTGTTGTATGAACGCAGAGGCATGGATGAGGGGTTGTGCTGGGATGTGTAGTTTTGTTATTTTGTCCTAGGCCGAAATTTCATTACCCTTTTATATACAGTAGAGTCTCACTTATCCAACACTCGCTTATCCAACATTCTGGATTATCCAACGCATTTTTGTAGTCAATGTTTTCAATACATCATGATATTTTGGTGCTAAATTCGTAAATACTACATAGCATTACTGCGTATTGAACTACTTTTTCTGTCAAATTTGTTTCATAACATGATGTTTTGGTGCTTAATTTGTAAAATCATAACCTAATTTGATGTTTAATGGGCTTTTCCTTAATCCCTCCTTATTATCCAACATTCTGCCGGCCCGTTTATGTTGGAGAAGTGAGACTCTACTGTATATAGATGGTTTTAAATCTATTTATTGTATTTTGTTAAATTGCCTAATTGTTTTAATTGCTAATTTTTATCTTTTTGTATTGTATATTGGCATTGAATTTTGCTAGATTGTGAGCCGCCCTGAGTCCCATCGGGTGAGAAGGGTGGGATAGAAATAATGGAAATAAAAATAAATAAATATGGTTCCCATGTGTTTGTTGTTGTCTGCCATCAATATGACAGCCATCAACAGCCATCTTGCAAACCCAATGTTGCCTTACTTCCTTCTACCTTAACGAACATTATTATGTTTTCTGGCATGTTGTGTTTTGTCGTGATCTGTCCAAAGCAGAAGTCTCAGTTTGGCCATCTTGTCTTCCAGGGTTTACGCTAGGACCCATTTATTTGTCTTTTTTGTATGATACTTTTTGTATGATACATTTCAGTGTGATAAAATGCGGAATACAAATGAGCGTTCTGCAGCCCATCTTTCCTTATTAATCTTTTGTTTTCACAATAACCGAGAACATCTTGTTGCCATTAGAAAATTGGCTGTGACGGGATTATTGGCTCGGCTGCCCGAGAGGATCGCTGCGGCATCTGCAACGGAGACGGCAAAACCTGCAAAGTGGTGAAAGGCGACTTCAACCATACAAAAGGGATGGGTGAGTCATACCTGTGTGGTTCTACATGGATAACCGTGATTGGGTTTGGCGTTGTAGACAGGACAGCTTCCAGATTTCAAAGATGTACTGTGGCCAACAGTTCCCATTTGTTTAAGCAGACATCATCTGAAATTAATGTTGAGAGAAAGTATTTCCCATAATGTCATACATGACTCCTGTCAAACCTTGCAATTTCTAAACTGGGGTGCGGAAAAGATGTGGAATAACTACCGTATATACTCGAAGATAAGCCGAGTTTTTCAGCCCTTATTTATGAGCTTATAATCGGGTCAAGGTCAAGGCCAGCAACAGAGCCTGCAGGCTATTGCTTGCAATATGTGATCTATTTCTTTCTTTCAAGCCAGGCAGCGGAGCCTGGAGACTACAGTATGTTTTCTTTTCCAAAACCTCCCTTCTCCGCTTCTCCTCCCAGGCTGGAGTTATCTTATTTTTTAAGAGAAAGAGAGAGACAAGAAGAGAATGTTTTCAAAAGCGAAAGGAGAGTGAGTGAGAGCCTCTTGCAAGCCAGGAAGAAGAAAAGGATTGCATGGGTGTAAGGGGAAGAAAAAGAGAGACTCTTGCAAATTTGCAGTATTTATTGTTATTATTATTACTATTATTGCAAGAACATTTGAGTCAATAGGGAGGGAAGGAGGGAAAGAAGAGCAACAGGAGGTGTGTATTTCTTTTTATTCCTAAGGAAACAAAAATGGGGTAGGTTTTTTTTGGAGAGGAAGGGAAGTTTTAAAAAGCCTTCTCTGGCTGCTTTTAGAATTTGAAAATGGAGAAATAAAAGAGGTGGGAAAGGGGAGGAGAAAAGAGGACAAAGTTGTTTTTAGGAGGGCTTTGCTTGCATTTCTTCCTTGGGCAAATGCATGCCCCAAAGCTTGTAAATAATATATAGATTTCCCCCTACAAATACATTAATTTAATATATGAAATTTCCCCTCATATGTTTTCAAGTCTCTGCAAGTCCTATAAAGATATAATTCTCTATATACAGAGCAATGTCTAGATAGATAGATATTAATATAGATATAGGCCTTTTAAATAAAGCTTTCAAGCTTTTTATTTTATTGACAAGCTTTCAATGGGTGAAAAACTCAGGGCTATGTCTGTTTTTATTGTTGCTTTTATTGTTGTTTTTATTGTTTTTATTGTTATTTTAGAGCTAAGTGTATTGTTTTAATATATTTCTGTAAACCGCTCCAAGCCAAACTGGGAGTAGCGGTATACAAGTTTAATAAATAATAATAATAATAAATAAATATGCACACACACACACACACAGATGTCTAGATAGATGTAAACATAAATAAATGGGACTTGCAAATATTGCAGGAGGGAAATGCACAGAGGATTTGCAAACTTTTCAGGGGGAAATACAAATGTGAAATTAGTATATATAATTATAGAGCTATAGCTAGCTCTGCATTGATTATATAGGCATTGAATGTTTGCCTGTTACTATGTTGGAAGCAGGCCTGAGTCCCCAGGGGAGATAGATAGAGCAGGATACAAAGGAAGTTGTTGTTATTGTTGATGATGATGATAATGATGATGATTATTATAAAATTATTGCTGATACCATATTGTTTTTGTTGTCCCTACTTATGCTCTTACAGAGTTAGCTTACTGTTTTTCTTTGAACTATGGTAAATATTTTTTAAAAAACATTTACTCCACTTATGCCTCAGAATGTAATTTTATTGGTATCTATTTTTATTTTGAAATTTACCAGTAGCTGCTGCATTTCCCACCCTCGGCTTATATTCGAGTCAATATGTTTTCCCAGTTTTTTGTGGTAAAATTCGGTGCCCCGGCTTATATTCAGGTCGGCTTATACTCGAGTATATACGGTATTTCTTCTTCTGGTTTCTATGGGCCCTTCCACACAGCCACATAACCCAGAATATCAAAGCAGATATTCCACAATATTTGCTTTGAAAGGGCCGGGCTGTGGCACAGCTGGTTAGTAGCCAGGTGCAATAAATCACTACTGACCGAGAGGTAATAATAATAATAATAATAATAATAATAATAATAATAATAATAATAATACTTCATTTTTCTATCCTGCCCCCATCTCCCAGAAGGGAGTCGGGGCAGCTAACATGGGGCCAAGCCCAAAACAGAAACAAAGTATAACAAATAAACAGTACACTAACTAAAAACAGTGTCAACACAATTCAAAAAAGTAAACAAACAACAATTAAATAATTCAATTGCAATTAAAACACAGAATACAATGTACTACCATCATTAAAATATAAAAATGAGGTAATAAAAACAAGCATGAGATCAAAGCCCAGGTCGGATTGAGCTCTTGACTATTAATAGCCTAGCTCGCTGTTGCCTTCCAACAGTGTTCAGAAAGGAATGAGGAAGTATTTTGCCGAGGACTTGGTGTCACAAATGGACGGAAGCTGGAAAATGTTAAATTGCCTCTTTGTCTGTCTATATGTGTATGTCTAATGGCATTGAATGTTTGCCATGTATATGTGCATTGTGATCCACCCTGAGTCCCCTTCAGCTTGATAAGGTTGGAATAAAAATACTGTAAGTAAATAAATAAATTATATGAGTCCACACTGCCATATAATCCGGTTCAATATAGATTTTATACAGCTGTGTGGAAGGGGCCTATGAATCGCACAAATGGGTTATTCTGCACATCCTTGCAGACATAATAGTGACACAGAAGCTCATTGCAGTACAATGATGCGGCATCTGCATTGGACTTGGTTGGATACGCAACTGACTTTGGTGGGCTTTTTTGGGAAGGGGGTTATGATAGCTGACTTCTCTGATACAACCTAATTCCTTTCTTTTTCTCAGTATCCAATAGTCAATGTAAGAAGGTTTCTACCTGTGTGATGGCAAAGGCAAAGGCAGTCCCCAAGTGCTTCTCATGTAAGATGACTCTGTGTGGTGATCCTGCTTTCTGGTGCTGGGCCTTTCCCTGTGTCCTTTGGTTGCACTGTCATGCAAAGACCCAACATCATGTAGACCAAAAGGCTTTGGAGAGCCCTTTAAATCCCACAAATGAAAAAATTAGGCCAAACTTCCCATATAGAACCCTTATGACCCACAGAAAATACTGGTCTTTGGCAACCCCTCCGACACACCCTCCCCCATGACCCCCCAAGTTGAGAAACACTGATTTGACCCATTGCATATAATCCAGTTCAATGCAGTTAATCTGCATTCTGAAACTGTGTTATATGGCAGTATTGATCCAACTCTTCTATATCTGTATCACAGCCATCTGCAAGTTGAAAGACCCAAATAAATTCTTCTCAAAATATACGAAACCGACCTCCTTAAGAAATGTCCCCCAACTTTGCTCAAAGTGGGTCCCAGTGGGTTTAAACCTAAAACCTCACTCATGGAGGCAACCTACAGTCCAATCACACTTTTTTTTGTTAATGTGGACAATCCTCATGAGGTTGGTTGATGAAGAAACACCATTGCAATATCTTCCGGCGATATAGTCTGCAAAGGAGCAACTCGGAGCACTCGCTTGTAGCTTTGAAATCTATCCCTGCATCACAACACAACAGCTTCTTCCCGGGTCATCAATCTCATAACTAGGATGAGCAGAGTATTTACCGAGCTGCAAACCTTGGCAGAGAATCAAAGTATGCTAAATCTATTCCTACTAGAGAGAGAACTATTTTAAAACTTCATCGATGATTTATGCTCCAATTTGGACACGGGTTAGGAACACGAATGAAATGCGGAGCATCCCATCTGCAGGTGGCTTCATTCAGTAAAACGTAGCTGCAGTCAGTAAACAGCGAATACCTTTCAGCTTCTGGCTGCTCTTTTTATTATGTCTTGATCCCATTCTGAGCAGATCAGCTTCCAGAGGATATCATCATCATCATAATTGGTGCTATTTAATGGTTTCCAGAAGAAGAACTATAATCTGAGCATGCTATGGGGAAGGCAAGCTTCCTTTTGTCCAAGGTGTTCCAACAGCTGCGTACGTTCTGGAAGTGGGAGTCGCATGCCTTAGGAACGACATGATGACCAAACCCGAGAAAAAGAGATTTCATCCTTTAGATCAGGGGTCCCCAAACTTTTTAAACAAGGGGCCAGTTCACAATCCTTTGGACCAGGGGTCCCCAAACTAAGGCCCGGGGGCCGGATGCGGCCCTCCAAGTTCATTTACCTGGCCCCCACCCTCAGTTTTATAATATAATATTTTTATATCAGTTTTAATAATATAATATATTGTATATACATATAATATTGATAATAATCTTATGTTATACAATATAATACTAATAGTAATACCATATAATAATATTAATTATATGGTATATATTACATATTATATAATAGTATAGTGGTATAGTTCAATATAGTAATATATAATGCTAATATTGTGTTATGCTAATAATATAATATATTGTATGTACATACAGCTGCTCTGAGTTCCCTTCGGGGTGAGAAGGGTGGGATATAAATGTAGTAAATAAATGCAGTAAATAAATAATTAATTTTAGACTTAGGCTCGGCCAACGTCTGACATGACTTGAAGGCACACAACAACAGCAACAACAACAACAATCCTAATTAACTTGACTATCTCATTGGCCAGTAGCAGGCCCACACTTTCCATTGAAATCCTAATAGGTTTGTGCTGGTTAAAATTGTTTTCATTTTTAAATATTGTATTCTTTCGTTGTTGTTGTTGTTGTTGTTGCACTACAAATAAGACATGTGCAGTATGCTTAGGAATTTGTTTTGTTTTTTTCAAATGATAATTCAGCCCCTCAACAGTCTGAAGGATTGTGGACCGGCCCTCTGCTTAAAAAGTTTGGGGACCCCTGCTTTGGACCGTTGGAGGGCCGGACTATAGTTGGCCACCCCTGACAGATGGCCTTCCAGCCTCAATGTCAATAATAATAATAATAATAATAATAATAATAATAATAATAATAGACACTTGGGCCATTGAGTCCAATCCCCTTCTGCCTTTGTGCACTGAAAGAACAAGCAAAGCACCCCTGACAGATGGCCTCCCAGCCTCAATGTTAATAATAATAATAATAATAATAATAATAATAATAATAATAATAGACACTTGGGAAGTGTTCGACTTGTGATTTTGTGATACGAAATCCAGCCTATCTATCTTGTTTGCTGTGTCATAATAATAATAATAATAATAATAATAATAATAATAATAATAATAATAATAGACCCTTGGGCCATTGAGTCCAATCCCCTTCTGCCTTTGTGCACTGAAAGAGCAAGCAAAGCACCCCTGACAGATGGCCTCCCAGCCTCAATGTTAATAATAATATTAATAGTAATAATAATAATAATAATAATAATAAGTGTTGGAAGAAACCCCTTGGGCCATTGAGTCCAACCCCCTTCTGCCTCTGTGCACCAAAAGCACAAGCAAAGCACCCCTGACAGATGGCCTCCTAGCCATAATAATAATAATAATAATAATAATAATAATAATAATAATAATAATAATAATAATAATAGTTGTAAGAGAAGTAGAGACCCCTTGGGTCATTTAGCCCAACCCGCTTCTGCCCTTGTGCCGTGAGGGCCGGATTAATGGCTTCGATGGGCCATATCCGGCCCCCGGGCCTTAGTTTGGGGACCCCTGCTTTAGATGAAAACCTGTGAATGTAGTAAATGCATTGCATAGTATCTTTGTTGTGTATGGACTGCATCTACTGAATTCACAACCAATTGAGGAGTAATTTCCTTCAATCGGGGATTACTCAGAAAGCTAAATTTTCCACCCATTTTTCTCTCTAGACTCAGAATATGCTGAAATGTTTACCCTGAAACCTTGGCAAAAGGGCCAATGCTTAGTTCTTTATATTATTATGTTTTGAGAAAGCCAATGTCCATTTACCAGGGTAATGCATCCGGTCTTGGTTCTAGCCAATGTATCGGTGAGATGCAAGTGTTGCCAAATGCTTGCTGGCCAAATCCACATTTTATATATTACATTAAGTCATAAATGCACAGGAACTGGCCTCAGATCATAACTATCTGGATAATACAAACCGGTCTAATGGAGGCTTTGCTTTCCATGGTGTTTGTTAGTGATAGCAGAAAACAATGGCCTGCTTTTCCAGCTGACGTGGTTGCCAGGAATGTATTCAGTGCCACATCTTTGAACAAGTAGGTAAAGGTAAAGGTTTCCCCTGACGTTAAGTCCAGTCGTGTCCGACTCTGGGGGTTGGTGCTCACCTCCATTTCTAAGCCCAAGAGCCAGTGTTGTCCATAGACACCTCTTCGGTCATGTGGCAAGCATGACTGCATGGAGTGCTGTTACCTTCCTTCAGAAGCGGTACCCATTGATCTACTCACAATTGCATGTTTTCGAACTGCTAGGTTGGCAGAAGCTGGGGCTAATAGCAGGAGCTCACTCCGCTTCTCAGATTTGAACCACCAACTTTTCAGTCAGCAAGTTCAGCAGCTCAGCAGTTTAACCCGCTGCGCCATCGGGGGCTCCTTTGAACCTAAGTTGTGCCATATGTTCTTCCAGAAATATCAATTTTTTCCATATATTATGTGTGAAGGAAGATGCCATGGATTGGAAGACAATACACAGGGGAAAATAACCATAAGTTGTGCGATTCTGCAGCCTAGTACAGGAATTAGAATGAGATTTAATATAAACCCCACTTGCCTAGTTTCTAACATACCTCACAAGCTCTGAGGATGCCTGCCACAGATGTGGGTGAAACGTCAGGAGAGAATGCTTCTGGAACATGGCCATACAGCCCGAAAGACTCACAGCAACCCAGATGTAATAACTAAAAACAAGAGGTTGGTTCTACACTGACTGTATAATGCAGTTTGAACTGCATTTAAGTGCATTGTGTGGTCAGTGTAAAAGGTCATGTAAGTGTTATTTATTGCTATAATTGTATTATTTTACTTGGCTTAATAATGTGTTATTATGTTGTTATGTAATGTTGTGTTGTTTTTATGATTGGAACCCGCCCTGAGTCCCATCCGGGAGATAGGGCGGTATATAAATAAAGTTGTTTATTATTAGTATTATTATTATTATTATTATTATTATTATTATTATTATTATTATTATTACAATAATAATAATATAATGGTCAATGTAAAACCAGCCTTACATTGATGAATTTTCCATGGAGGGAATTAGTATTAGCCCGACATCACAGAAGTAACAACAAAGCATCCTGTGACATCGTAAACTCTAATAGGCTTTATTTTGCATAAGGTTTTATAAACTGCTGTTGTTTATAAACATGCATCATATCAGGTAGACTGTAGCCCCATCTACACTGCCATATAAAACCCAGATTATCTGCTTTGAGCTGGATTACATGGCAGTGTAGACCCAGCCTTGGGAGGCCCCGGTGGCGCAGTGGATTAAACCGCTGAGCTTCTGAACTTGCTGACCAAAAAGTCAGCGTTTTGAATCTGGTGAGTCGGGTGAGCTCCCACTGTTAGCCCCAGCTTCTGCCAACCTAGCAGTTCGAAAACATGCAAATGTGAGTGGATCAATAGGTACAGCTACGGCGGGAAGGTAATGGCGCTCCATGCTGTCATGCCCATGGCCACATGACCTTAATGTTAGGGGAAAATCTTTACCTTTACCTTTAGACCCAGCCTATGGCATTTACTCTTAAATTTACTCTTTAAGGTGCCACTAAACACCAGATCATGTGATTGTTTTCGTTTGGGCTCTTATCAGATTTCTGAACCTGTCGTTTGGCTTTCCAATTTACATACTCTTTTGCTAAAAAACAAAGAAGAAATATTTTTTTGTTTGGAATATGGGGGGATTTTGGGGGGGGGGGGCAGAAATGTCTCAGTAGGGATTTCTTTTTCCTGGTTTCTTCTGCATGCTGGTGTTGCTCAAATACCTCTGGGAAGATGGATATGTCATGCCACAAGCTTAAATAGCAATGGTTTCCTCTATGACGTTAAGCATAATTCTAACTTGAAGATCATGGGAGACCTAGACAAATATTTTTTGGATTAATTCTGTGATATTATTATTATTATTATTATTATTATTATTATTATTATTATTATTATTATTATTATAAAAAATTGAGATTACACACAGTAGGTTTGGGGCATGTTCCAAAATGTTCTACTAACACTGGTGGCAGGTTGTAGTTGTGAGGTGTGTTTGTTTGTGTGTCTTGTTATTCACACCTTGTTTCCTGTGTGTATGCTAGTCACTATTGGTTGGGTGCATGTGTATCGCCAAGCGTTGTTGTTGTTGTTGTTTTTGTTACTGCTGCTAGAGGTTGCAATACAATTGTAATACTTTGAATCAAGTAACAACAAGCTTTCTCTTTGCTTTATGCGTTGTATAATTGATTATATAATTGTGGTTTAAAAAATAAATAAATACAGTAGAGTCTCACTTATCCAAGCTAAATGGGCCGGCAGAAGCTTGGATAAACAAATATCTTGGATAATAAGGAGGGATTAAGGAAAAGCTTATTAAACATCAAATTAGGTTATGATTTTACAAATTAAGCACCAAAACATCATGTTACATAACAAATTTGACAGAAAAAGTAGTTCAATACGCAGGAATGTTATGTTGTAATTACTGTAATAACGAATTTAGCACCAAAATATCACAATATATTGAAAACATTGACTACAAAAATGGCTTGGATTATCCAGAGGCTTGGATAAGCGAGGCTTGGATAAGTGAGACTCTACTGTACTTTGAATCAAGTAACAACAAGCTCACTTATCCAATGTTCTGGATTATCCAACGCATTTTTGTAGTCAATGTATTGAACTACTTTTTCGGTCAAATTTGTTGTATAACATGATGTTTTGGTGCTTAATTTGTAAAATCATCCAACGTTCTGCCGGCCCGTTTATGTTGGATAAGTGAGACTCTACTGTAAATAAATACCTCCATCCCGTGCAAAACAATGGTCGGAAGGATGTGATTTGTGAACATTGAAATACTGTATCCATCTGGCTTTCTGGAATAAAGTGGAGTTTATCTGCCATCTACACTGCCATATAACACAGTTTGAGCTGGATTGTATGTCCAATGTAGATTGAACTGGATTATTTCAGTTGACGCTGCCATATCATCCAGTTCAAGGCAGTTAATCTGTGTTCTGAAACTGGATCATATGGCAGTGTAGATGGGGCCTGGTTATCTGAAGAGAGATGGAAATGAAAAGGTAAAATACACAGTCAGGTGGAAGGATGAGGTGGCATCGAAAAATAAAAGGAATGAGTAGAGTTAGAAGAAAACAGAAACAAAAATGCTGGTTGACACAGGAGCCCAGGAACCAATACAGTAGAGCCTCACTTATCCAAGCTAAACGGGCCAGCAGAAGCTTGGATAAGCAAATAACTTGGATAATAAGGAGGGATTAAGGAAGAGCCTATTAAACATCAAATTAGGTTATGATTTTACAAAGTAAGCACCAAAACATCATGTTATACAACAAATTTGACAGAAGAAGTAGTTCAATACGCAGGAATTTTATGTTGTAATTACTGTATTTACGAATTTAGCACCAAAATATCACAATATATTGAAAACATTGACTACAAAAATGGCTTGGATTATCCAGAAGCTTGGATAAGCGAGGCTTGGATAAGTGAGACTCTACTGTATGTTTCCCTGTGTGTTGGCTCTGGTTGGGCTCCAATGAACAAGAGATACGTAATTAGATTGGATACTAAAAAAGCACTGTTGCTAAGCATGTTTTCGGTCAAATCCCATTCTCTTGCATCTCAATATGTGCCAGCTAAATCTACAGATCAAAATACCTTTGTGGGAGTTGTTGTTTTACAAGGCCTTTCGCTGACCACCAAAATGGACTGGATGGCCCATATCTTCCAACTCTATTATTCTATGATTGTTTGACTCACTCCTTTTCTTTGTTCTAGGCTACATTGAGGCAGCCGTGATCCCAGCCGGGGCTCGGAGGATCCGTGTGATGGAGGATAAGCCCGCACACAGTTTTCTTGGTAAAAAGCAGAAAAGGACTGACGGCTTGGTGTCATTCAGTCTGTCATTGCGATCCTAAAGGATGAGTTTGACATTTCCCCAAAAGATTCCCCTTGACTTTTTTCCAGTTAGTCTGAGATCAGAAGGTTAGATGGACAATTTCTGCTCTCTAAGGCCCCTTCTACGGAGCCCCCGATGGCATAGCAGGTTAATCGCTGAGCTGCTGAACTTGCTGACCAAAAGGTCCGTGGTTCGAATCCGGTGAGCAGGGTGAGCTCCCACTGTTAGCTCCAGCTTCTGCCAACCTAGCAGTTTGAAAAAATACAAATGTGAGTAGATCGATAGGTACTGCACCAGCGGGAAGGTAATGGCACTCCATGCAGTCATGCCGGCCACATGACTTTGGAGGTGTCTACGGACAGCGCCGGTTCTGCAGCTTAGAAATGGAGATGAGCACCACCTACCAGAGTCGGACACGACTAGACCTAATGTCAGGGGGAAATCTTTACCTTAAAGTATATACAGTAGAGTCTCACTTATCCAACACTCGCTTATCCAACGTTCTGGATTATCCAACGCATTTTTGTAGTCAATGTTTTCAATACATCGTGATATTTTGGAGCTAAATTCATAAATACAGTAATTACTTCATAGCATGACTGCATATTGAACTACTTTTTCAGTCAAATTTGTTGTATAACATGATGTTTTGATGCTTAATTTGTAAAATCATAACCTAATTTGATGTTTAATAGGCTTTTCCTTAATCCCTCCTTATTATCCAACATATTCGCTTATCCAACGTTCTGCCGGCCCATTTATGTTGGGGCCGGGCTGTGGCGCAGGCTGTTGAGCAACCAGCTGCAACAAATCACTCTGACCAAGAGGTCATGAGTTCGAGGCCAGCTCGGAGCCCCGTGTTTGTCTTGTTTTTGTTCTATGTTATGGCATTGAATGTTTGCCTTATATGTGTAATGTGATCCGCCCTGAGTCCCCTTCGGGGTGAGAAGGGCGGAATATAAATACTGTAAATAAATACTGTAAATAAGTGAGACACTACTGTACATACATATACAGGCAGTCCCCAAGTTACAAATATCCGACTTCCAAGCGACTCCTTGTTAAGAATGGAGGTGAGACAACAGGAAGTGAGAATCTCCAAGTCGCCAAAGCCTGCTCTTGGCTTATATATAAATGTGACTTATACATGTTATTTTTTTTTTTTACTTTTGCGTTTTGTGATGTTTACCTATGTGGCCTTTTTAAATCCGTTGTGAGACACCTTCAGCCCCAAAGTGAGGAAAAAGCAGGAAGAGGGTGATGCTGAGGATGATGGAATGCAGGAGACGAGCGGAAACACTTTTCAGTAAAATCATTCTGGGAAAGACAGGGTTGTTGTATGTCTTTCGGGCTGTATGGCCATGTTCCAGAAGTATTCTCTCCTGACGTTTTGCCCACATCTATGGCAGGCATCCTCAGAACCTCACAACCTCTAAGGGTGCCTGCCATAGATGTGGGCGAAATGTCAGGAGAGAATACTTCTGGAACATGGCCACACAGCCCGAAAGACATACAACAACCCTGTAATCCCAGCCATGAAAGCCTTCGACAACATTCTGGGAAAGCTTTGGGTCTTGGGTGCATCGTACGCCAGTGGCAATGGCTTGCTCTTTGCCCAAGAATGTTCTCTCTGCTGGCTAAAACGTTCTCCTGCCTCCGAGTGTGAAGACTGATTCCTTTGTTATCAAAGCCTCGCAGCAAAACATGGGCTCGCCTCCAGCGGGGTAAGCAGGATAATTGAGAAATCAAAGCACTCCAGTTTCCTGCCACTGTAACTTTAAAGTCCTGAGGTTTGTACAGACATAGCTGTGTTTAACCTTGGAGTGGTAACTGGAGCTAATTTTACTTCCAAGCATTGGGCCAAGTAGGTCTCATTTCGGCTGCGGAATGGGCCGGGCGCTTTGGAAGGGAACCCGGCCGCTTCCATTTGCTGAGAACAGCGCCTTCCCACCTACGTTCGCCCCATGCTGCCTGGCTCCGTTGACTTGTGCAAACCACCTAGAACAGGAAATGCCTGCGAATTTGTTGTATCCTTAAGCCAGGAAGCAAACTGGAAAGAATCTGGGCGGAGAGAAAGACTTGAGTCGATGCAAGTGAGGAGAACAGGACGGTGGGACTGCATGCTTCCCAAGAAGAACAGATGTATTCAGGGAAAGAAGAGCTAGGTGCAGTTCTCATTTCCAGACATTGGCTTAATCAGGTTCCATCATAAATGCTTTAGATCACTGGTTCTCAACCTTCCTAATGCTGCGACCCCTTAATACAGTTCCTCATGTTGTGGTGACCCCCAACCATAACATTATCTTCGTTGCTACTTCATAACTGTAATTTTACTACTGTTATGAATCGTAATGTAAATACAGTTGAGTCTCACTTATCTAAACTAAACGGGCCGGCAGAAGCTTGGATAATAATGAAATCGACGAAACCATTGATCATATCCTCAGCTGCTGTAAGAAAATCGCACAGACAGACTACAAACAGAGGCACAACTATGTGGCCCAAATGATTCATTGGAATTTATGCCTCAAGTACCACCTCCCAGCAGCAAAGAACTGGTGGGATCACAAACCTACAAAAGTATTGGAAAATGAGCACGCAAAAATACTGTGGGACCTCCGAATCCAGACTGACAAAGTTCTGGAACGCAACACACCAGACATCACAGTTGTGGAAAAGAAAAAGGTTTGGATCATTGATGTCGCCATCCCAGGTGAGAGTCGCATTGTCGAAAAACAACAGGAAAAACTCAGCCGCTATCAGGACCTCAAGATTGAACTTCAAAGACTCTGGCAGAAACCAGTGCAGGTGGTCCCGGTGGTGATGGGCACATTGGGTGCTGTGCCAAAAGATCTCAGCCGGCATTTGGAAACAATAGACATTGACAAAATTACGATCTGCCAGCTGCAAAAGGCCACCCTGCTGAGATCTGCACGCATCATCCGAAAATACATCACACAGTCCTAGACACTTGTGTTCGATTTGTGATTTTGTGATATGAAATCCATCATATCTATCTTGTTTGCTGTGTCATAATAATAATAATAATAATAATAATAATAATAATAATAATAATAATATAAATAGAGTTGGAAGAGACCACCTGGGCCATCTACTCCAACCCCCTTCTGTCATGCAGGAAAAGCACGATCAAAGTACAGTGGAGTCTCACTTATCCAAGCTAAGCAGGCCGGCAGAAGCTTGAATAAGTGAATATCTTGGATAATAAGGAGGGATTAAGGAAAAGCCCATTAAACATCAAATTAGACTATGATTTTACAAATTAAGCACCAAAACATCATGTTATGCAACAAATTTGACAGAAAACGTAGTTGAATACACAGTAATGTTATGTTGTAATTACTGTATTTACGAATTTAGCACCAAAATATCACGATATATTGAAAACATTGACTACAAAAATGCGTTGGATAATCCAGAAACTTGGATAAGCGAGGCTTGGATAAGTGAGACTCTACTGTATCTGATATGCAGGATATATTTTCATTCACAGGACCAAATTTGGCACAAATACCCGATACACCCAAATTTGCATACTGGTGGGGTTGGTGGGGATTGTTTTTGTCATTTAGGAGTTGTAGGTGCTGAGATGTATAGTTCACCTACAATCAAAGAGCATTGTGAACTCCACAAACAAACTTGGCATACAGAACTCCCATGGCCAACAAAAAATCCTGGAAGGTTTTGGTGGTCATTGACCTTGGGTTTTGGAGTTATAGTTCACCTACATCCAGAGAGCACTGTGGACTCAAACAATGATGGATCTGGACCAAACTTGGCACAGATACTCAATATGCCCAAATGTGAACACTGGTGGGGTTTGGGGAAAATAGACCTTGGCATTTGGGAGTTGTAGGTGCTGGGATTTATAGTTCACCTACAATCAAAAAGCCCTTCCACCTCACCAATGATAGAATTGGGGCAAACTGCCCACACAAAACTCCCATGACCAACAGAAAATCCTAGTCTTTGGCGACCCCTTTGACACCCCCCTCGCAACCCTCCCAGGAGTCCAGACCCCTAGGCTGAGAAACACTGCTTTAGATCAATATTAGTTATACAGGGTATTAAAAGTGCCCCTCCCTTCCCTTTTCTTACTCTTACTCTTTTTGCTTTCTTTCTTTTAATGTAGGTCTTATTTGTCTAGGATATATGGTTAAACTAATAACACAGGAAGGAACAGAAGTATGTACCGTGGGAGCAAAGCAATTGAGCACGTACTTTGCACACATAGAACTCCACTCCTGGGATCTCCAGATAAGATGGAGAGGGGCTCCGGCCTCAAAGCCTGGGAAAGGCATTTTCTGTGTGCCACACTTGTCAAATTGGCAAATCAAGGGTCTTGCTTTATTTTTCAAAGTGCATTTTTCGAAAGAGTGCAGGTTGCTGTGCAGAATGAGAATCCAGAAGCACAGGTTAATCTTCTCCAGTATAGTTTCCAGAAAGTTTGCAAAGTCCTTGTACAATGTGCTGAGATCATTTTCATTATTTTACTGACACAAAAACACAGTATGACACAGCAAACGAGATGTATATGCACAAAATCACAAGTCGAACACTTCCCAAACGTATTATAATTATAATTATTATCATCATCAAATACACAACAAGATTAGTACACAGCATACAAGATCACTATGCTGGCTGTTGTATTGGATCACACGTCAGACACTTCCCAAGTGTCTAGCACTATGTGATGTATCGGCAAATAATGTGTGCAGTTCTGAGTAAGGTGGCCATTTGCAGCTGAGAGGTGGTAATTTTGTCAGCAGTGATTGTTTTCAAATGCTGGCCAAGGTCTTTAGGCACTGCACCCAGTGTGCCAATCACCACTGGGACCAACTTTACTAGCTTGTGCCTGAGTCTTTGCAGTTCAATCTTTAAATCCTCGTTTAAATTTATTAAATCTTCATTTAAATTTATTATTATTATATTTATTATATTTATTTTTATATGGTAAAGGTAAAGGTTTTCCCTGACATTAAGTCTAGTCATGTCCGACTCTGGGGGTTGGTGCTCATCTCCATTTCTAAGCCGAAGAGCCAGCATTGTCCGTAGACACCTGCAAGGTCATTTGGCTATAGGCATGACTGCATGGAGCGCTATTACCTTCCTGATGGAGCAGTACCTATTTAACTACTCACATTTGCATGTTTTCTAACTGCTAGGTTGGCAGAAGTTGGGGCTAACAGGGAGCTCACCCCGTTCTCCAGATTCGAACTGCGGACCTTTTGGTCAGCAAGTTCAGCAGCTCAGAGGTTTAACTTGCTGTGCCATCGGGGGATCCTTTTATTTATTTTTATACCCTGGTTTATCTCCCCTGTAATGGACTCAAAGTAGCTTAGCATAAAAGCATTAGCACACAATTAGAAATAGACAAATATGCAAACATTAAAACAGCATTAAATGTAAATAGAATTTAAAAGTCATAGTTAAAAACCATTCAAATATACCCAATGTGTATTCAAAGTGAAAAACACATATGGGAAGAATATTGCTCAGGAATGGTCTAGTCTTTTGAGCAGAGTTCCCCAACAGTCACAATTTTTAAATTGTTAACCCAGGAATGAATAACAATGAATATCTTACCCTCCATAGTACCATCTAGGCCAGGAGTCCTCAAACTTTTAAAGCAGAGGGCCAGTCCACAATCCTTCAGACTGTGGTGGGGCCAAATTATCATTTGAAAAAAAATGAACAAATTCCTGTGCACACTGCACATGTCTTATTTGTAGTGCAAAACAACAACAACAATGAAATAACTATACAATATTTAAAAATAAAAACAATTGTAACCAACATAAACCTATCAGGATTTCAATGGGAAGTGTGGGCCTACTTCTGGCCAATGAGATAGCCAAGTTAATTAGGATTGTTGTTGTTGTTGTGTGCCTTCAAGTTATTTCAGACTTTGGGCAGCCTAAGTCTAAAATTATTTATTTATTCATTTACTATATTTATTTGTTACATTTATATCCTGCCCTCCTCACCCTGAAGGGGACTCAGAGCAGCTGTATGTACATACAATATATTATACTATTAGCATAGCACAATATTAGCATTATATATTACTACATTGAACTATACCACTATACTGTAATATTATATGTAATATATAACATATAATTAATATTATTATATGGTATTATTATTAGTTTTATATTGTCTAACATTATAATATTATTATCAATATTATATGTATATACAATATATTATATTATTAAAAATGATATAAAAATATTATATTATAAAACTGAGGGCAGGGGCCAGGTAAATGACCTTGGAGGGCCGCATCCGGCCCCCGGGCCTTAGTTTGGGGACCCCTGATCTAGGCCAATGATGGGCAAGCTCTTGCGCTTGGTGTGTCAAAATTCACCAAAAAACCTAGCATGACTTGGGTGGTGTGTCACTTCGAGAAAAAAAACCCATAATTTTGCAATGTGTATAGTTTAAATAACAAAAATATATAATTGTAATATATAACTGTATTCAATAAATCAAAAACTATTTACTACCATTATTTCCATGTACAACTATCTATGGTACTTCTTGCAGTTTCCATGCTGATTTCTCTCTATTCTAGTTTCAATGTAGTCATGAGTAATGAATATAATAATAATAATAATAATAATAATAATAATAATAATAATAATAATATAGTAATAATATGATAATATACTACAAGAATAATAGAATAATAACAGAAATTATATATATATTCTATTATTATTCTATTATTCTTGTAGTATATATAAACTAGCTGTGCCTGGTCACGCGTTGCTGTGGTGAAGTATGGTGGTATGGGAAATAAAGTATTGAGGAATTGGTAGTAGTTAAGGTAAAGGGTAAAGGTTTTCCCCTGACATTAAGTCCATTAAAAATGGGTTATATAGCTGTATGGAAGGGCCTTGAGTCTACACTGCCATATAATCCAGTTCAAATCAGATAATCTGTATTTTATAGGCAGTGTGGAAGAGGCCTAAGTGAGGCCTAACTCTGCCTGTCCCCTGGGCTGAGTGGGTTGCTAGGAGACCAAGTGGGCGGAGCTTCGCCTTCTAACTGGCAGCAATTGGATAAAAACAATTATTCTCCTCCCTCTAATTAGGACTTTATTTTTCTTTTCTTTTTGTTGTATGAACGTAGAGGCATGGATGAGGGGTTGTGCTGCCAAGTTTAGTGTTTCTGGGATGTGTAGTTTTGTTGTTTTGACCTAGGCCAAAATTTTATTACCCTTTTATATATATACTAGCTGTGCCCAGCCACGCGTTGCTGTGGCAAAGTGGTGGTGGTATTGGTTAAAAGTTGTTGTGGAATTTTTATTTGACGTTATTTGTATTTTTAAAATTAATTTTATTGTAACTTATCTTTTTATTTATTATATTTTATTATTTTGTTGTATTATTTTTAGTTATTTTGTTATAGTATTTTATTGTATTAATTTTTTAGTGTTTTAATTATTTTTATTGTATTATATTGTATTGTATTATTTGTATTTATTTTATTTTTTATTCTTTTATTAACACTGGGCTGAGTGGGTTGCTAGGAGACCAAGTGGGCGGAGCTTAGCCTTCTAAGTGGCAGCAATTGGATAAAAACAATTATTGCTCTCCCTCTAAGTAGGACTTTATTTTTCTTTTCTTTTTGTTGTATCAACCTAGAGGCATGGATGATGGGTTGTGTTGTCAAATTTCGAGGTTGGGGGGCCAGTAGTTTTGTTGTTTTGTGGGTCGCCGTGATGCCATCACTCATTTATATATATAGATAGATGTAATGTGCATAATTCCCATGGAGTAAACAGCAAAACCACTGGACCAAATCACACCAAATTTGGCCACAAAAGACATAGTCATCCAATCAATCTGCATGCAGCAGCGTGTCAGCAAAAATGGCTAGGCGTGTCAGTGCTGACAAGCATGTCATAGGTTGGCCATCACTGATCTAGGCCAACTACAAATGATAGCAAATGTGACATTACGTTTCAGACCGCAGCAGGAAAGGCAGCCTTATATCAAATACTCCCACATTTGTTGTGCATGAAATATGTAGCAATATTTCCTCTGTCAAAATAGATGGAGCAGATAACCTTTTGCAACTTATTAATGGGAGCATAGTATCGAGTTATAGGGTTGGAAGAGGATGAGACACAGTCGGGTTGGGTGCCTTTCAGCCACTTCCTGGGCCAAGTGAAATGCGACCATGGCGTTCTCTTCTGGGCGATGACAGGCGTGCTTCCCGCTACATCCCTTGTTGTTTGTTCTCCTTTGCAGCTTTGAAAGATTCCAGTAAAAAGTCCATCAACAGCGACTGGAAAATTGAACTTCCTGGTGAGTTTCAGATCGCAGGAACGACTGTCCGGTACGTGCGGAGAGGCCTGTGGGAGAAAATCTCCGCCAAAGGACCGACCAAGATACCCCTCCACCTGATGGTAAGTAGAGATCTTTTCATTGCCTTTCTTCCTGGCAGAGTCCACTTTCGCTGTTCACTGATAACCGTTTTCTTCCTCTCTTTGTCATCAGTGTGATTGGGGTGTTTTGTCTCAAGGGCAAGGAGTTACTTACAAATCATGTATTAAAATATTTCTGTCCTAAATCATAAGACGTTAGGGTAGAAGTAAGATGCGCACATACAACAATGTAGGTAAATCATGGGATTTGGAGATGGTGATACAGCACAACCCTCATATGTGTTGGGAATATATAGAATCATAGAATAATAGAGTTGGAAGAGACCACATGGGCCACCTAGTCCAACTCCCCTACCATGCAGAAAAGGCACAATCAAAGCCCTTCAGACAGATGGCCATCCAGCTATTTAAAAGCCTCTAAGGAAGGAGCTTTCATCGGACACCGGGGAGGCAGAGAGTCCCACTATTGAATAGCTCTTCACACCATCGGAAAGTTCTTCCTAATGTTCAATGAAATCTCCTGTCATTTGGCCATCCAGCCTCGACGATGATGATGATGATGATGATGGAAGAGACCACATGGGCCATCAAGTCCAACCCCTTTCTGCCATGCAGGAAAAGCACAATCAAAGCCCTCTTGAAAGATGGCCATCCAGCCTCTGCATAATAATAATAGAATAATAATAATAATAATAATAATAATAATAATAATAATAATAACCCTCAAGTACCACCTCTCAGCAGTAAAGAACTGGTGGGATCACAAACCTGCCAAAGTATTGGAAAATGAGCATGCAAAGATACTGTGGGACTTCCGAATCCAGACTGACAAAGTTCTGGAACACAACACACCAGACATCACAGTTGTGGAAAAGAAAAAGGTTTGCAAAGACTCTGGCAGAAACCAGTGCAGGTGGTCCCGGTGGTGATTGGCACATTGGGTGCCGTGCCAAAAGATCTCAGCCGGCATTTGGAAACAATAGACATTGACAAAAGGCCACCCTACTGGGATCTGCGCGCATCATCCGAAAATACATCACACAGTCCTAGACACTTGGGAAGTGTTCGACTTGTGATTTTGTGATACGAAATCCAGCATATCTATCTTGTTTGCTGTGTCATACAATATAATAATAATAGTATAACAACAATAGAGTTGGAAGAGACTACATGGATCATTCTAGTCCAAACCCCTGCCATGCAGGAAAAGCACAAGCGGATGGTCATCCAGTCTCTGTTTAAAAGCTTCCAAGTAAGGAACTTCCACCGAACTCCAAGGCAGAGAGTTCCACTGCTGAACATCTCTTCTTATGGTCATGAAGTTCTTCCTAATGTTCAGGTCGAATCCCCTTTCCTGTCATTTGGACCCATGGCTCCATTGAGTCCCATTTTCAAGGGCAGCAGAAAACGAGCTGCCTTATGACACCCTTTGACATATTTATATATAGCTCCCATGTCTCCTCTCAACTTTCTCTTCTGCAGGCTAAACAGACCCAACTCATTCAATTGCTCCTCAGAAGGATTCATGGTCTCCAAACTTTTGACTCTTTCAGTCTCTTCCTCTGGATGCCTTCCAGCTTAGAGTCAACATCTCTTTTGAACTGCTTTGCCTAGAATTGGAAACAGTGTGATTCCAGTAAAAAGGTCTGACCAAAGCAGAATAGTGAGGTACAAAGACTTCTCTCGACACTAGACTTTTCCCATGTTTTTATGATGGAACCAATTAGGAAGTGACATTTATTACCCAGGGACAAAAACCGCGTTACATCTTGTAATAGCAATCCCTACTGAAATGTTTGTTATGTGCTAGATCAGTGGTTCTCAACCTGTGGGTCCCCAGGTGTTTTGGCCTTCAACTCCCATAAATCCTAACAGCTGGTAAAGGTAAAGGTTTCCCCTGACATTAAGTCCAGTCATGTCTGACTCTGGGGGTTGGTGCTCATCTCCATTTCTAAACCGAAGAGCCGGCGTTGTCCGTATTTATTTATTTATTTATTTACAGCATTTATATTCCGCCCTTCTCACCCCGAAGGGGACTCAGGGCGGATCACATTACATACATAGGCAAACATTCAATGCCTTTTAACATAGAACAAAGACAAGACAAACATAGGCTCCGAGCAGGCCTCGAACTCATGACCTCCTGGTCAGAGTGATTCATTGCAGCTGGTTGCAGCTGGCTTGCTCTCTAGCCTGCGCCACAGCCCGGGCCCGTAGACACCTCCAAGGTCATGTGGCCGGCATGACTGCATGGAGCGCCGTTACCTTCCCGCCGGAACGGTACCTATTGATCTACTCACATTGGCATGTTTTCGAACTGCTAGGTTGGCAGAAGCTGGCGCTAATAGCGGGCGCTCATTCCGCTCCCAGGAACCTGGGACCTTTCGGCCTGCAAGTTCAGCAGCTCAGTGCTTTAACACACTTTGCCACCGGGGCTCCATAACAGCTGGTAAACTGGATGGGATTTCTGGAAGTTGTTGGCCAAAACACCTGGGGACCCACATGTTGAGAACCATTGTGCTAGATAAGAGTTGTGCCGAAGGAGCGAGAAAATGCAATGAGAGGAAGTATTGGGTCAATGAAACTGCAGGAATCAGTCATGCAGGGAATGGAGATCATATTGTACATTGCACGCAACACAATTGCACATGTACTCACACGTGTACAGAGAGAGAGTGGGCGGGGGGGAGGGGAAGAGAGAGTATGGCTGCAAAATTGCACAAAATTGATTTCATATGAGCCCTTCGATTCTTCGGTCTTGTTCCCAGAATGAGATAATAAGGCTCTGCATTTTTTAAAGGAACTTATCCTTCTTTTTGAAAATGCCCTGGGCATTTCTCCGCGATGTGCGATGGTCAGTATGTTTCTTGGACAAACGAGTGTTTGCGTAGCTAGGTCTGTTTCAGCGCTCGCTTGGCAACGCAAGACCAGCCCAGTCCCTGAGATGCCTCCCGATAGGATGGCTTCCTTCTCGTCATTCAGCAAAGTCATTAACATCTCGTTTGCTTAAACCAGGGGCAGGGTGGGGCTTTGCGTCCTGCGCTGGCAAGGACTCCACTTTTTGGAACCTGCAAAAACCTTTAAAACCATAGCTGATTGTCTGGTTTGTTTTAGCTTTGGCTTCCATCTCAGACTAATAAAGCTCCCACTCTGTAGCTACAGATGTGCTGTTATTTCCCCGCATCTTGCAAAAGATATTTGTCTGTTTTTCGTACGGATCAGGTTTTTTTTTAAAAGAAATAGAGAGCAAAGAGCTTTTTCTAGACGGAATTAAAGGGCTGGAAGGGCCTCAGGGCTATCTGGCCCGGTGTCTTCACGGAGGCAGGACCGAGCGGACCAAAGAGTCCACAGCAGATGTTTGCAAAAGGAAACATCTCACAAATCCCCCACCCACCGACTTTTCAACGCATTAAGGTTTCGGCCCAGCCCAGGACAAAACAATTAGTCAGTAGTAGATTCACAAACTATTGGGACCAGCCATGCTCAGTATCTGGATCTCTGCTTGGAGAGTACACTTTCCAACCCATTGACCCTGACATCATTTGTTGGAACTAAAGGAATAACTTGCAACGTACAGAAAGCCCTGTTTGGTTGACCAAGGAAAGCCAACAGCCTCTTTGTGTTTATACAAAGCTAGGCTGGCCCATATTGTCTGAAACAAGCTGATGGCAACCTTATGTGGGACCTTCAAGAGCCCTGAGTAGCACCCAATTGATTCCCTTATTTATTTATTTATTTACAGTATTTATATTCCGCCCTTCTCACCCCAAAGGGGACTCAGGGCAGATCACATTACACATATAGGCAAACATTCAATGCCTTTTAACATAGAACAAAGACAAAACAAACATAGGCTCCAAGAGGGCCTCGAACTCATGACCTCTTGGTCAGAGTGATTCATTGCAGCTGGTTGCAGCTGGCTTGTTCTCCAGCCTGCGCCACAGCCCGGGCCTTACATGAGGCTTAAGCAGATATGAGATTACTAACAATAGCTTGCGGTGAGTTTTTGGCCATGGCTGTATGGCCATGTTCCAGAAGCATTCTCTCCTGACGTTTCGCCCACATCTATGGCAGGCATCCTCAGTTTTCTCCCAGGCAGGAAGAAGCCAAGCTTTGTAAGCCACAGGGCCATTAAATGCTAATCAAGGAGATTAATGACAACATTTACACCTGCCTCCAACAGACAAGAGTCCTTTCTTCCACCGATATATACACCTCCTTGCTTAGTTTCCAACAGACCTCACAACCTCTGAGGATGCCTGCCATAGAAGTGGGCAAAATGTCAGGAGAGAATGCTTCTGGAACATGGCCAGACATCCCGAAAAACTCACCGCAACCTAGTGATTTTAGCCTTGAAAGCCTTCGACAATACATTACTAACAATGTTTGCTTTAGTACCAGCTTTACTTCCAAGATTATACGCATTGCCATCTCCCTCTTTGAAGTAGAGTAGATTAGGCTGAGAGGGTGAAACTGACTCAGGCCCCTTCTTGAATGTCTCCTGTAGTTGTTTTTCTTAATCTATTTATCCTATTATGCTTATATTATTGATGCACTCTGTTGTTTATGTGATTTTAATATGATGTAAGCTGCTTTGGGTCCCATGAGGTAGAAAAGCGGGATATAAATAAAGATTATTATTATTATTATTATTATTATTATTATTATTATTATTATTTTATTATGACACAGCAAACAAGATAGATATGCTGGATTTCGTTTCACAAAATCACAAGTCGAACACTTCCCAAGTGTCTAGGACTGTGTGATGTATTTTCAGATGATGCATGCAGATCTCAGTAGGGTGGCCTTTTGCAGTTGGCAGGTCGTAATTTTGTCAATGTCTGTTGTTTCCAAATGCCGGCTGAGATCTTTTGGCACGGCACCCAGTGTGCCCATCACCATCAGGACCACCTGCACTGGTTTTTGCCAGAGTCTTTGAAGTTCAATCTTGAGGTCCTGATAGCAGCTGAGTTTTTCCTGTTGTTTTTTGTCAATGCGACTGTCACCTGGGATGGCAACATCAATGATCCAAACCTTTTTCTTTTCCATAACTGTGATGTCTGGTGTGTTGTGTTCCAGAACTTTGTCAGTCTGGATTCGGAAGTCCCACAGTATCTTTGTGTGCTCATTTTCCAATACTTTTGCAGGTTTGTGATCCCACCAGTTCTTTACTGCTGGGAGGTGGTACTTGAGGCATAAGTTCCAATGAATCATTTGGGCCACATAGTTGTGCCTCTGTTTGTAGTCTGTCTGTGCAATTTTCTTACAGCAGCTGAGGATATGATCAATGGTTTCGTCGGTTTCCTTGCACAGTCTGCATTTTGGGTCATCAGCTGATTTTTCGATCTTGGCCTTAATTGCCTTTGTTCTGATGGCTTGCTCCTGGGCTGCAAGGATCAGGCCTTCTGTCTCCTTCTTCAGGGTCCCATTCGTGACACATTATTATTATTATTATTATTATTATTATTATTATTCTACTTTGCCATATAAAATCCATATTATCTGCTTTTAAATGGATTATATGGTAGTATAGACTCCAATACAAAGCAAAGAATCTGGATTCGGAAAATGGATCCATCCTGAGCATCATTTAGATTGTGCATAATCCACAATTCACATCATGTTATTATCAGTATATTAGAAGGAAGCATAACACGACTACATTGAGCAACATTTCCACTTAATCTGTTGATTGACCTATCCTTCCTCAATACCTCCTAAAGGAACATCCCATTCATAGAATGTAGTGGTCCTAATTGCTTAGCAGAAAAGCTGCTATATATTGTCGAAGGCTGTCATGGCTGGAATCACTGGGTTGCTGTGAGTCTTTTGGGCTGTATGGCCATTATCCAGAAGCTTTCCCTCCTGACGTTTCGCCCACATCTGTGGCAGGCATCCTCAGAGGTTGTGAGGCTACTGTGAGTAGAAAAGCTACTGTTTGGAAAAGTTCCCAGCAAAAGATGAACGGTGGCTGCCACTCCCCAAAGGTATTCTTGTGATTGAAAACGTCTCACATGGCCAGGAAATGTGGGCTGTGGACTCCGCTTTGGGTCGGCAGCCTTGAAGGAGTTCCTCCACTTTAAAGGCAAACACTTTCAAGCCCTTCCATGTGTTCAAGACGAAAAGGAGGGGCTAACAAGGAAGGTTTTGCAAATGTTCTTATTTCGGGGCTATCTCCGCACTCCGATCTCTTCTACAGATAGAGCATTCCCGTCTCCGTTTTCAGCCTCATCTGTTGCACTTATCTGGAGGAAAGGGAGTGGTCCCTGGGTTTTTGCCCATGAAAACGAAAAGAGCAGCGTTTAATTTTTATCAGGTCTGTCTCATTTTCGGAGCTCTAAGCAGTTGCAGATGCCTCCAGCTGCCGGAGGGTCAGATCAGTTCTGCCTGGCACCATTCCCTTGCCACATATCAGATAACGTATTACTGTGTTTGTTCAGGGTTTGATTTGTTCATTGGGCTTCTTGCCATCTCAGGCTTTTTTCCCTCCCAGTAAATGCACGTACCATTTCACTGCAGTGAGATACAATATCACCTGTCTGCTCACCCTCCCCTTGGGCTGCCCATCTTTGTTCCAACCTGCTCCGAGTACAAGCGTACTTTCCTGCGCACCTGCGCTGCAAACCCACCCGCTCCAAAATCCAACGTGTATCTAATCAATGCCATCTTAACTCAGCAGGACTATTAATTATAATGAGATGCTTCAAGACTAAAGTGGGTTCGTTTCAATTTCCGGCAGCCGTGCTTAATGTCTGGTTGAATAGCCTGCAGCACACTGTGGCTTTGTTTATGACTCCCTCCATAGAAAACATGGTGGTCTCACATCCAGAGTGATTGTTGCCTCTGTCACTCCAAATAATGGCAGACTGAAAGAAGACACCCCTGCAGAGATGAGCTTTCAGTGTAGCATTATTATTAATTATTTTATTATGACACAGCAAACAAAATAGTTCTGCTGGATTTCGTATCACAAAATCACAAGTCGAACACTTCCCAAGTGTCTAGGACTGTGTGATGTATTTTCGGATGATGCGAGCAGATCCCAGTAGGGTGGCCTTTTGCAGTTGGCAGATCGTAATTTTGTCAATGTCTATTGTTTCCAAATGCCGGCTGAGATCTTTTGGCACGGCACCCAGTGTGCCCATCACCACCGGGACCGCCTGCACTGGTTTCTACCAGAGTCTTTGAAGTTCAATCTTGAGGTCCTGATAGCGGCTGAGTTTTTCCTGTTGTTTTTTGTCAATGCGACTGTCACCTGGGATGGCGACATCAATGATCCAAACCTTTTTCTTTTCCACAACTGTGATGTCTGGTGTGTTGTGTTCCAGAACTTTGTCAGTCTGGATTCGGAACTCCCACAGTATCTTTGCGTGCTCATTTTCCAATACTTTTGCAGGTTTGTGATCCCACCAGTTCTTTACTGCTGGGAGGTGGTACTTGAGGCATAAGTTCCAATGAATCATTTGGGCCACATAGTTGTGCCTCTGTTTGTAGTCTGTCTGTGCAATTTTCTTACAGCAGCTGAGGATATGATCAATGGTTTCGTCGGTTTCCTTGCGCAGTCTGCATTTTGGGTTATTATTATCATTATTATTATTATTATTATTATTATTATTATTATTATTATTATTTAGTAATGTTGTGATTACTAAAAATAAACATGGATTTCTCAAAATCAAGTCATGCCAGACTCATCTCATCTCTTTTTTTGATAGAGTTACAATCTTGGTAGATGCAGGAAATGCTCTGGATGGAGTATATCTTGATTTCAGGAAGGCCTTAGACTGAGTCCCCTATGACCTTCCTACAAGCAAACTAGTCCAATGTGGGCTAGGCAATGTTACTATTAGGTGGATATGGAATGAGTTAAGTGATGGGACTCAATGGGTGCGTCTACCCAATGGTTTGTCCTCTTCATCCTGGAAAGAAGTGACTCTTTGGTGCCATGAAGAGGATGTTCTGTTCAACGTCTTTCTTAATGACTTGGATGAAGGTCTAGACAGGCAGACCGGACCAAATTGGGAGGGAGAGTGAATACTCCAGAGGACAGGATCAGGATTCAAAATGACCTCAACAGATTATTGGCCAAAACTAACACAATGAATTTCAATAGGGACAAATGTAAGATACTACACTTAGGAAGAAAAAATTAAATGCACAGATACAACATGGGTGATGCCTGGTTTGACAACAGAGTTACATGTGTGAAAGATCTTGGAGTCTCAGTGGTGAACATGAGCCAAGAGTGTGATGCAGCAGCTGAAAAAGCCAATGAGATTTTAGGCTGCATCCAAAGGAGTCCAGTGTCCAGATCAAGGAAAGAAGTCATGGTGCCTCTCTATTCTGCTTCACCTGGAATCACACTGTGTTCAACGCTGGGCTCCACAATTTGAGAGAGAGATTGACTCTAAGCTGGAAGGAGACTAAAAGGGTCAAAGGTCTGGAGACCATGCATAGTCCCCGAGTAGAGGCTCAAAGAGCTTTGACTCTTTAGCCTGCAGAAGAGAAGGTTGAGAGGAGGCATGAGGGAGAAGGCTTGTTTTCAGCTGCCGTGGAAACAACTCAATAATTGAGGCATGGGTTCCCACTTTAAATCCTGTAATTGCCTCCTGCAGAATTCTAGAATATTGAAGGCTCCTCCTTGGACTGTAAATCCCAGGACTCAGGTCTGATACCAACTCTTTAACAGTGTAGTGTGATAATACCATGAGTGACTGTTGGTTCTCGGAAATAAGTTGCAGTTGTTTTTCTTTCACTGAAATGCTTTCAGTACATTTGGTTTACTCTTTCAACTATTTTTATCTATTTTGCTAATATTCCCGCCGTCCCAGTGAAAGTCAATCTCCTACTCTTTCAACCAGGTGCTGTTATTCCATGACCAGAACTACGGGATCCACTACGAATACACCATCCCTGTGAACTACTCTGCCGAAAACAGAAGTGAGCCTGAGCATCAGCAGGAATCCTTGTACATATGGACCCACAGTGGATGGGAAGGCTGCAGTGTGCAGTGTGGAGGAGGTGAAGCTTGTTTATTTGTTCATCTGGAGTTGCCTGCTACCTATTACCAGAGGTTCTCAGAGATATTTGAAAACAGTGCTTATCTATAACTATCTATATCCATAATAAAAGTGAAAGCCTGTATGTGTGTATGTGGCATGGGTGTCTGTTCACACAGGCAGCCTCCAGCCTCCACAGACAGGCTACAGTTCCCAGTGCTAAGGAGCCAGCAAGTCATTCTTTTCCACTGACATTGCAGTTACAGCAAGCACCATGAACATGTAGCCTCAACCCCTGCCAGTGTCCTTCCCAAACACTATGGCCCAGCACCCAAGGAATGCTTTCATTTGGGGACCATTTCATCCTAGATGTCGCCTTTTCCTCCACCACAGGCAGGCATCCCAGGGTTCTCCATTGCTGGGGAATTTGCATGGCCCCGCCTACTGCCCTTCCCTTTCCAATCTGTCTTTAGAACAAACACTGCACAACTACACTTCCTGGAGGAGTTTGGGGGATTGACTCCTCATGGTGGAAGTTGTAGTTCACCCTGCATCAAGTCAGAGCACCGTGACTCCTACTGGGGAATGTAAAGGAGTTGTAGTTCACCTACACCCAGAATGCTATGAACCCAAACAATGATGGGCCAAACTTGCCATGCATACCTGATATGCCCAGATTTGAATACTGGTGGGTTTTGAGGGGAATTGGCCTGGACATTTGGGAGTAGTACATCCTGGGATTTATAGTTCACCTCCAATGAATGAGCACTCCGAACCCTTCCGAAGATGGACCATGACCAAACTTGGCACAAAGAGCCCCCATAACCAGAAAAGCATATTGGACAAGTTTGGGGAAAAGGGAGTTATAGTTCACCTGCATCCAGAGAAACAGTGTCCCACACCAACAATGGACTGGGACCAAACTTTGCACAGAGAAGCCTCATGACCAACTGAACATACTGCAGGGGTTTGTGGGGATGGGCCTTGATTTTGGGAGTTGTAGGTTACCTGCATCCAAAGAGCACTGAACTCAGCCAATGATTCATCTGGACCATACTTGGCATACAGACCCAAAATGGTTAACTTTGGATACTGTCAGGGTTAGGGGAGGATTGACTCGTGATTCTGGGAATTGTAGTTCACTTACTCTAAAGAGAATACATAACATTCAAAGACAAATAATGCCTTTTCCAATAACCCGGGCACTGCCGGGTCCCCAAGCTTGTCATAAAATAAAATAAAATGTTATTTGACTAGGATACCTCTAAACACCTCAGTCATCAACAACCCTACTCAGGTCCTGCAAACCCAGATCCATGGTTTAAAACCAATCCATTTGTAATGTAATGTTTCCCGTGATGGCTTTAGCGTAGTTGTTTCAGCCTCTTGGGAAACTGTAGACCTGTTTCAACAATGACTGAGGATCTCAGACACAATGGGGAGAACATGGAGACATCTATCCATTTTCGAAAAGGCATGCCTTGCCTTGCCAAGTGCCGAGATGGGTCACGGTATCGGACAGAATTGCTCTCAATTACTGAGTTACAGCCTTTTTCAATTCTGGTGAAATTTGTTGACTATGGATCAGCTGACAAATTGTGCACAGGCAGGTAAGCCTGTATTTTATACATATACTTTTTCCAGCAGTGGAGTTGAGCAAGTTCTTGTTGCTACTCCAGAAGGCAGGGCCCAACCAGCCAAGTGTTTGAATTGCTATATTGTTCGAGGGAAGTTGGCTCCTGCTCTGTTTCCAGATATTTCCATAATGGACCTGCAAGACCTTTGATTTCAAGAGAGTGAATTACTTTTGCCCTAAAGGGAAAACATGGCTGCAAATTCCCCTCTTCCATTTGAAGTGTATATAAATGGGAAATTATCTTGATTTGACAGAAGCATTTCAGGGACCAAGGAGCTAGGCTCCCTATCAAACCCTCCCTCTTCAAAAGTATTTGGCAAGATATTAGTTGTTGTGATGTTTATCCCTACTTAGATGACCTTCCAGTCTGTTCTCTATCACTACAGAAGGATCCAGCTGTAACCTTTCTGGGCTTCATACTTAAAAAGGAGACGAGTCCGGTCCCTCCAGTCGAAACCATTCAGTGTCTGGGTGCTGATATCAACAACAGATAAATAATGCCTTTCCTTCATGGCAAGGAGTTGGACTAGATGATCCATGTGGTCTCTTCCAGCTTTATTATCCTATGATTCTATGCTTCAGTGATCGTTGTCCTTTGTAGCCTTGTGGCAAAATAAAAGAAAACTTTCCTGCAGAGAAGAGATTTAACAATTCATAATGTTCATCTTTTAGGTATGTGACAAACATGCCTGAAAGCAGCAACGTCTTCTTTGCAAACAGGAGGGATACAATAGACATGAAATCTCTTTCTGGATATTCTTGAAAGGCTTTTCTTCTTTCAGGCAGCAAGATAGCATTCTGCTCAATGTTTGTGAAATTGTAAGTGAAATTTGCCATCTACAAGGCTACTGGATACTTCCATGGTTTCCCCGTTGTGTCCGAGTTTCCTTTTGGGATTCACGTTTACAGTTGCCGACGATGAAAGGTGACCACAAAATCCTTCTTCTTTACGCAGCTAAAATCCCAAAAGAAGGTTTGTTGAAGGCACTGCAGATTGGGAAACTGGGAAATTGCAATTGTCATACAGTACAGTAGAGTCTTACTTATCCAACGTTCTGGATTATCCAACGCATTTTTGTAGTCAATGTTTTCAATGCATTGTGATATTTTGGTGCTAAATTCATTATTACAGTAATTACTACATAGCATTAATGTGTAATGAACTACTTTTTCTGTCAAATTTGTTGTATAACATGATGTGTTGGTGCTTTATTTGTAAAATCATAACCTATTTTGATATTTAATAGGCTCTTTCTTAATCTCTCCTTATTATCCAACATATTCGCTTATCCAACGTTCTGCTGGCCCGTTTATGTTGGATAAGTGAGACTCTACTGTACTTTCTTAGGGACATGATCCATTGAAACAAGCAGCTAAGGCAGGACTTTCCTGTCTCAATTCACATGGTGACTTTTAGAGTGTTGCCACCATAATTTCCCAGCATTTTGATCTGCAGCATCATGCAAACTTTTCATTTGGGGCTCTCCCTGGTTTAAGAGGCAGTGTTGTTTTGCACCAAGAGAAGTCATTACGGCAACAAAGCTTTCTCGCCATCGCTATATTTGCTGATCCTCCATCTCAGTAGTGTGAAATCATGGTAATAATAAACATCCCAGAATGATTCTTCTTTCCTTTGTCTTGCTTTCAGGAGAACGTAAAACCATTGTGTCCTGCACACAGATAGTTAACAAGACCATGATGTTGGTGAATGACAGCGCTTGCCAAAGGGTGACCCGTCCAGAGCCTCAAGTTAGAAGATGCAATGTGCATCCCTGCCAGTCAAGGTAAGGTGCTTACTGTAGAAACCATAAAGATTCTCCTTTGTGCGTATCTTTCATGTGCAAAGAGCACATTTGGCAAAACTTAAGCAATTTGTGTATCTGTCATGTGAATGTCCGGTTTTTTCTGATACAAAGCACAACCTGGGCATTTAATTAATGCAGAGATCTAATTGTGCCTTCAAGTCGTTTCTGACATTTGGCAAACATAAGGTGAACCTATCACAGGGGTTTTGGGGGCAAGATGAGTGCCAATTCCTTTCAGTGAACATGAACTGTTTTGATAATCTCTTATGCGAAGGATAGAATCCCTGGTAGCGCAATGGGTTAAACCCTTGTTCCGGCTGAACTGCTGACCTGACGGTTGGGTTGATGACCTGAAGGTTGCCGGTTCGAATCTGCGAGATGGAGTGAGCTCCTGTCTGTCAGCTCTAGCTTGTGGGTACATGAGAAGGTCATGGGAGACTCTGTCAAAGGTCTTCTTGGAATAAAGATATGCTCCATCCACAACATTCTCTGTATCTACCAAGCTTGTAAGAGATAAGAAGAGTCTGGCATGACTTGTTTTTGAAAAATCCATGCTGATTTTTTAGTGATCACGGCATTCCTTTCTAAGCAATTGCAAACCGCCTCCTTCATGATCTGCTCAAGAATCTTTCCTGGTATTGATGTCAGCCTGATCAGACATCAGTCATTGTTTGGCTCCTATTTTTCCCCCTTCTTATAGATAGGGACAACACTTTCCCTCCTCCAGTCTGCTGGGACTTCTGTTCTCAAGGAATTCTCAAATATTATTGCCAGTGTTTCACTCTCCTGTTTCTGTTCTGTATGGGTTTACATGTCAAAGGTTTTAGAAGTTTCCTGTTTGTGCACCCCAGGACTTTAAATGTTTTCGGCAGCTTCCAAGGAAGACGTTCAGGGTTGAGCAGAGGGTCGTTTCACTGCCAGCCCAGCCCTGTTCTATGGAGAGCGAGAAGTTTAAACTGCACCGCTCTGTGGATTTAATCCTTTCTCCCAGTTCCAGCATTGTTGCTTTTGGTGTGGAATTTCTGCGCATACTTACCGTGGTCGTAAAACCAAGAGTCGTTCTCCTTGGTCGGACAGCTAAGGATGGTGCTCTCATTGGTGGTTTTGCCACCAGCACCATGGCAACAAACAGCCACACAGTGCTTCATGTCTCAAAGAAAGCCCATGCCTCCCCGGCCCTTTCCTCGGATTTTCTCCCTCCTTCCAGGTCAGCCACACATTCGCACTTCGGACGCTGCCAAGTGGAAACGTTTCCCGAAGCACATTCCCGGTGCCTCTGTAGAATTTAAATTTCCATTTGTGTTTGCCCACCCAGATATTAGAAATGCATGCTTGGCATATTCGCTGACCGAGAACATCTTAAAGCGGCCGTTCTCTTTCACCATGACTGTAGTTTATTTTAACTTTGGGAGGAGAAAAAAGAGGAAGCTCTGAGCTTGCTTTCAGAGCACAAGTGGAATTGCAATGCCGTTGTTACAATAACTCCTACAAGCACTGCCTTCTCCGTGTGGTTTGGAAGAATGCCATTTAACCTATTGTCTCAATGTGATTGATAGAAGAAGCCACTGAGTCATTCTCGGTTGGTCTTAGTGACTCGTGCTTGAATCTCCTTTCGCGTGTCTCATATGATCTAGGCACATGGTACCACTTTGGCACACCTGAACATTTTTCTGGTGCTTGTGAATGCTTTTCAGCACATTCCTCCACCCAATAAATAATCGTAGGCATCCACGCCCCACTTCGAGGATTGGCGTTCATAATTTGCTGATCTCCAGGAAAGAAAATACTTCTGGAAATATACAAAGGACACTTCTTTTGCTCTTTTGTATCTATACTTGCCGTTTTCCCGTTACAGCTCAGGCCAGATCTGCCGACTGATTCCATGGGAGGATATGGCCACCCATGTTAACCTGTAACTCTCATAAATCACTACCGTTGATCAGTTCAGATCGAAGTTGTAGGCCCATAAGTTTTCAAGAGTCGCAGTCACCCCCCATGCTAAATGAGATACCATTAAGGGTTTTGCTTAAAGAGAAGTACTCTAAATATGTATAGAAACACCTACCCTTTCACAATCCCTTAGCTTCACTTAAAATGTGTGATATCTCAGGCACCTTTGGCCCCTGACCCCATGGCCATTACTGAACAAACTGAAGAAGACTTGGTTTTTTTCCCAAGTCAGCAAGATTCAATTCCGTTCCAGATGTCTCCTGTTGACATTTCCGTGCCAGAGCCAATTATGGATGCCCTTGAGACAGTGCCGGCTCTCCCGGGTTCTCCGGATGGTTTACTGTTTGATCGAAGGGCTTTTCTAAAAACAGACCGTTCTCAGAAGCAAAGTTTGCGAAGAAGCACCAGATTAGCGGAGCGAGGCGATAATGGCTAAGCCTAGTTCTCTTGGGAAGAATTAGGGAGGCAGGCACCTGGCGCGATGTCTTTGGCGGACCAGTTTTCTTGGGAAGAATTGGGGAGTTGAGCACCTGCTCTGGGGGAGCTTATGAACTTCAATAAAAGTTTTGCGCTGAAAACCTTCTGCGCGGTGTCAACTTAACTTCTGACTGGGAAGCATCATCATCTCTTGTTCCTGAGTTCCAAGCGGCCTGACGGTGCACTTACCCTCAAGTAGACCGGGCGTTGCGCCCCTTTCTTGCCTAGTTTTGATTGCGTTTCATTCCATGATGACCAGTCGTAGCCTTGCCCTGAATACTTGTGTTGGACTTACTTCGGGAAGCTTTTCAGTGGAAACTTGCTCCTTTTCCCCACTCTATACTCCGGCAGAGTTAGAGTGTGTTTTGGTTATTGGATTTTGGACTCTAATACTGGACATAAGACTTTCAATTATTGGACTAAATTTGATCTTTACTGGAAGGTCAAAAGCTTGCCTATCTTTTCTGCTTATTTTTGCTTGGAACTTTGTTTGCTTTAATAAAGATATTATATTGTTATTGGCTTCTGTGTTGGTTCCCAGTGTTCGCGCTGCCCAGGAGTGTTACAAAATGGGTGCTTGGTCCCAAGTTGTGCAATTCCCTTCCAAGGCAGGTGCTAATGACACCCTTGCTTCTCTTTGGTGAAGGTAAAGGTTTCCCCTGACATTAAGTCTAGTCGTGTTCGACTCTGTATATCACAAGCCTTGGTTTTGGTGTCCACAAAGGGTCCCGGAACCAAATCTCACCAGGTAGTCACGCCATACTCAACTGATCTAAACGTTTCATCAACAACAGACACTATTTTGCACCAACTCATTTGAAATGGGTTTCTGGAGGAGATGAAGAACACAATGGATACCAAGGACTGCCCAGAAGACAAATAAATCAGGCCTGAAGTCTCTGGAAGCCAAAAGGTCCACGTAAGACTCTTGTACTTTGGACATTTTCATGAGATGACATGACTCATTAGAAAAGATGATCAGGTTTGGCAGGAAGAAGGCAGCAGATCAAGAGGTGGATGGATTCAGCCAAGAACACTATGGCCCTGAGTTTGCAATGGCTCTGTAGGGTGATTGATAAATGGATCTTGGAGATCTCTCATTCACTGAGTTGTCATATATTGATGTCAACGTGATGGCAATAAACAACAACCTTCGCCATTTTTAGTGTAAGAGAATCCTAACAATTGAGAAAAAGAGTTGGATGGATTCAGCCAAGAACACTATGGCCCTGAGTTTGCAACGGCTCTGTAGGGTGATTGATAAGTGGATCTTGGAGATCTCTCATTCACTGAGTTGACATATGTTGATGTTGACAGCAATGAACAACAACTTTCCCCCTTTGTATTCTAATAGAATCCTAACAATTAAATATTTTATTGGTTTAGAATTATTTTGTGATATCTTTCTTGGGAGGGGGATACAAAAGAGCCAGACACATATTGGCAAGACAAGAACAGGACATATCTTCAAGGTAAGTGGTCCACTTATATTTGCTTGCGGTTTCACGGCTTATCTCCTTCCTTCCTTCTCTGTTTCTGCAAAAGGTGGGTGGCAGGGCAGTGGAGCCCTTGCTCCGCGACTTGCGCCAAAGGCACCCAGCGCCGAGAAGTGACCTGCGTCTATCAGCTGCAGAACGGCAGCTACGTCAACACCAGGGATCTCTACTGCCTTGGTCCCAAGCCAACCGCAGTCCAAAGCTGCGAAGGTCGAGACTGCGTCTCCATCTGGGAAGCATCAGAATGGTCTAAGGTACGGTTGATTTGATGGGAAGAATGGGCCAGTTGATGAGACAAAGCCTTGAGTGGATACGGCTAGAAACGGGCAAATTGGTTAATTTTCCAACCTCTCATTTTTTTCAGTTGCTTTTGAAATGTCTCCTCAGTTGGTGGCAAACTGAGGTCCCATCTACATCTATATATATAAAAGAGTGATGGCATCAGGGCAGCGGACAAAACAACAAAACTACAGGCCCCCCAACCTCGAAATTTGACAACACAACCCATCATCCACGGCTCTAGGTTGATACAACAAAAAGAAAAGAAAAATAAAGTTCTAATTAGAGGGAGAGGAATAATTGTTTTTATCCAATTGCTGCCAGTTACAAGGCTAAGTTCCGCCCACTTGGTCTCCTAGCAACCTACTCAGCCCAGGGGACAGGCACAAGAGTTTGGAGAGACCCCTAAGGGCCATCCAGCCCAACCCTTTCTACTATGCAGCAGGACACAATCCAAGCATTCACAACACATGGACAACGTATAAATACTATACAATACTACACAGGGACATAGACCCCCTCTACCCTCACCACTTTCACAGTACACAAACAACCAAATGCATACTAAACATAAAGACAACCATACAACAAACATTCAATACCACCACTACCTCAACAATTTCTCACCAACACCACCAGACAACGCCACAGCAACGCGTGGCCGGGCACAGCTAGCTGCCATATAAAATCCTGATTATCTGCTTTGAACCAGATTATATGACCGTGTAGAGTTTCTTCTATGCTTAGCCTATATGTCTTTCACATATAGGACAAACAAATAAATACATAAAAACCAGATTATTCAATACAATATGAAATAGGTAAAGGTAAAGGTTTTCCCCTGACGTTAAGCCCAGTCATGTCTGACTCTGAGGGTTGGTGCTCATCTCCATTTCTAAGCCGAAGAGCCAGCGTTGTCCGTAGACACCTCCAAGGTCATGTGGCCGGCATGACTGCATGGAGCGCCGTTACCTTCCCGCCGGAGCGGTACCTATTAATCTACTCACATTGGCATGTTTTGGAACTGCTAGGTTGGCAGGAGCTGGAGCTAACAGCGGCCGCTCACGCCGCTCCTGGGGTTTGAACCTGGGACCTTTCGGTCTCCAGCTCAGTGCTTTAACGCACTTCGCCACCGGGGCTCCCACAATATGAAATACATTAAAATGCTACATAAATCAATGGCGAGGTGCAGCCATAAAATACTACATAAAATATGATATGAGCTAGCTAATGATAATAATAATGCACTTTATTTATATTCCGCCCTTCTCCCCTAAGGGATTCAGAGCGTATTACAGCATTTGATAAGAATCAAGGGAACAGGGACTCAAAAAGATCTTGTCGTGGGTGTCTACTACAGACCTCCGAGTCAGGATGAAGGACTTGATGAAGCCTTCTGTCAACAGCTGACCAAACAGGCACAAAGAAGAGATATAGTAGTCATGGGCGATTTCAATTATCCCGATATCTGCTGGAAAACAAACTCAGCCAAGAGTACAAAGTCCAACAAATTCCTCACTTGCCTTGCAGATAATTTTATGGTCCAGAAGGTAGAAGAGGCAACAAGGGGATCAGCCACTCTTGATCTAATCTTAACAAATGTGGAAGACCTGATCAATACAGTTGAAGTGGTTGGATCCTTAGGGGCAAGTGACCATGTGCTCCTGCAGTTTGCAATACAAAGGAATGCTGAAACTAAGACAAGTCAAACACGCATTCTGGACTTTAAGAGAGCTGACTTCCAAAAAATGAAGGAATTACTGAGCGGCATTCCATGGACGCCGATATTAAAAAACAAGGGAGTTAAGGATGGATGGGAGTTTTTCAAAAGTGAAATACTCAAGGCGCAAATGCAAACAGTGCCAACAAAGAAGAAAAATAAGACAAGTGCAAAGAAGCCAGAATGGATGTCCAAAGAACTTCTAACTGAGCTAAAGCTCAAAAGTGACATGCACAAGAAGTGGAAAAGGGGAGAAATCACCAAAGAAGAATTCAAACGTATAGCCAACACCTGTAGGGAAAAGGTTCGCAAGGCTAAAGCGCAAAATGAGCTCAGGCTTGCCAGGGACATAAAAAACAACAAAAAAGGCTTTTTTGCTTATGTTGGTAGAAAAAGGAAGAAAAAGGAGGCGATAGGGCCATTGCAAGGAGAAGATGGGGTGATGGCGACAGGGGACAGGGAAAAGGCAGAACTACTTAATGCCTTCTTTGCCTCGGTCTTCTCAGAAAAAGAAAGCCATCTTCAACCTCAGTAACACGGAATGGACGAAGGATTGGGGGAAATCCAACCCCAAATAGGGAAACAAGTTGTCCAGGAACACTTGGCCTCTCTAAACGAATTCAAGTCCCCAGGGCCAGATCAGCTACATCCAAGAGTACTGAAGGAACTAGCGGAAGTTATTTCAGAACCACTGACAATTATCTTCGAGAGTTCTTGGAGAACGGGAGAAGTCCCAGCAGATTGGAGGAGGGCGAATGTGGTCCCTATCTTCAAGAAGGGAAAAAAGAACGACCCAAACAATTACCGTCCGGTCAGCCTCACATCAATACCAGGCAAAATTCTGGAAAAGATCATTAAGGAAGTGGTCTGCGAACACTTAGAAACAGATGCAGTCATTGCTAATAGTCAACACGGATTTACCAAAAACAAGTCATGCCAGACTAATCTGATCTCTTTTTTCGATAGAGTTACGAGTTGGGTCAATACAGGGAATGCTGTGGATGTAGCGTACCTGGATTTCAGTAAGGCCTTCGACAAAGTCCCCCACGACCTTCTGGCAAACAAACTAGTAAAATGTGGGCTAGACAAAACTACGGTTAGGTGGATCTGTAATTGGCTAAGCGAACGAACCCAAAGGGTGCTCACCAATGCGTCGTCTTCATCATGGAAAGAAGTGACAAGTGGAGTGCCGCAGGGCTCTGTCCTGGGCCCGGTTCTGTTCAACATCTTTATTAACGACTTAGACGAAGGGTTAGAAGGCACGATCATCACGTTTGCAGATGACACAAAACTGGGAGGGATAGCTAACACTCCAGAAGACAGGAGCAGAATTCAAAACGATCTTGACAGACTAGAGAGATGGGCCAAAACTAACAAAATGAAGTTCAACAGGGACAAATGCAAGATACTTCACTTCGGCAGAAAAAATGGAAATCAAAGATACAGAATGGGGGACGCCTGGCTTGACAGCAGTGTGTGCGAAAAAGACCTTGGAGTCCTCGTGGACAACAAGTTAAACATGAGCCAACAATGTGATGCGGTTGCTAAAAAAGCCAATGGGATTCTGGCCTGCATCAATAGGGGAATAGCGTCTAGATCCAGGGAAGTTATGCTCCCCCTCTATTCTGCCTTGGTCAGACCACACCTGGAATCACACTGTGTCCAATTTTGGGCACCACAGTTGAAGGGAGATGTTGACAAGCTGGAAAGCGTCCAGAGGAGGGTGACTAAAATGATTAAGGGTCTGGAGAACAAGCCCTATGAGGAGCGGCTTAAAGAGCTGGGCATGTTTAGCCTGCAGAAGAGAAGGCTGAGAGGAGACATGATAGCCATGTACAAATATGTGAAGGGAAGTCATAGGGAAGAGGGAGCAAGCTTGTTTTCTGCTGCCCTGCAGACTAGGACACGGAACAATGGCTTCAAACTACAGGAAAGGAGATTCCACCTGAACATCAGGAAGAACTTCCTCACTGTGAGAGCTGTTCAACAGTGGAACTCTCTCCCCGGGGCCGTGGTGGAGGCTCCTTCCTTGAAGGCTTTTAAGCAGAGGCTGGATGGCCATCTGTCGGGGGTGCTTTGAATGCGATTTCCTGCTTCTTAGCAGGGTGTTGGACTAGATGGCCCATGTGGTCTCTTCCAACTCTACTATTCTATGATTCTATGATTCTATTTACAGCACACATAAGCAAACAGTCAGAAGAGAGGCAGCATCTTCCCAGTAAACTCAGGCAAAAGCAAACTGCGGCAGCATCTCCTTGTTTGTTTTCTGTTTTGGAAATGGATGCAATCAACCAGCTACCAGTTTCAAGAAGCAGCTCTTGAATTTCCTTATCTCTGCAGACAAAAGGAATCCCTCTCCATAGCCAACACATTTTTCATTTTTTGCGCCATCAAGATATTACTTTTCATAAGGCGGTCATTGTTAACAGCTGTAAACCAAGCGAAGCCTTTCCAATGCCTGTGTATATAGCGAAGATTAATACATCGCTTTGCAGTTGCCGCAGAGCATCTCGAAGCATGCCGGTTGGCTTGCCAACCCATAAACACTTGTCATTCACGTCCTCAGCAGGGTCAACAGATCACAACTGCTTGGATTTCTTTCTAGAGATGGTTAGATAGGCAAGTTGAGATCTGCCCCATTGAATGTGAGATACATCGGGTTGGAACCTGTTTCCTTCCGAAACCCCCAAAACGGTGACGTTCCTTGGAGCCCATTCAAAGTATATCACGGAAAATCTCTTATCTCCAACTATTTATTCACTGTCAAGTCCCCAGCGTGGTTTTTTTTTTTTTTGCTTAAATCTTAAGGGGTGTGAAATACAATGATCTAGAGCAGGGGTCCCCAAACTTTTTAAACAAGGGGACAGTTCACTGTCCCTGAAACCGTTGGAGGGCCAGAATATAGTTGGCTACTGAATAATAATAATAATAATAATAATAATAATAATAATAACTCAGCCGCTATCAGGATCTCAAGATTGAACTTCAAAGACTCTGGCAGAAACCAGTGCAGGTGGTCCTGGTGGTGATGGGCACATTGGGTGCCATGCCAAAAGATCTCAGCCGGCATTTGGAAACAATAGACATTGACAAAATTACGATCTGCCAACTGCAAAAGGCCACCCTACTGGGATCTGCACACATCATCCGAAAATACATCACACAGTCCTAGACACTTGGGAAGTGTTCGACTTGTGATTTTGTGATATGAAATCCAGCATATCTATCTTGTTTGCTGTGTCATACAATAAAATAATAATAATAATAATAATAATAATAATAATAATAATAATAATAATAATAAAGAGGGTTGGAAGAGACCCCTTTGGTCATTTAGCCCAATCCCATTCTGCCTTTGTGCACCAAAAGCACAAGCAAAGCACCCCTAACAGATGGCCACCCAGCCTCAGTATTCACCATCATTATCATAAAAATAATTAAAAGGGTTGGAAGAGACGCCTTGGGCCGTTTAGTCCAAACCCCTTCTGCAGGGGTACAGGGACCTTCAGAATAGGTATGAAAAAAGAACAAAAAAAGAAATAGATAAGTTGAAAGGGGAGTTGGAGGAGATAGATAAATTTAATATATGGAAAAAAGAAATAATGTGAAAAATGATTTCCAAAGGGCAAATATTAATTCAGTAATGCTGGCTCTTTGGCTTAGAAATGGAGATGAGCACCAACCCCCAGAGTCGGACACGAATTGACTTAATGTCAGGGGAAAACCTTTACCTTTCCCTTAGAATTACGAAGCATTTTTTTTTGCTCTGAATGAGCTTTATTTATCTTGCCTTATAAGCCATTCTGATTGACTCCTCACCAAATTTAACCAAAACGAAACGAATGTGATTGATGCTGATGTGATTGATTAGTTTAGACCCCAAGTTGCTCCTCCTAGGTATGTATGACAACGTAGAGGAAAAAAATAAAGAAATCTTATTTAATTATCTGATAGCAGCAGCAAGAATAACATATGCTAAGGGATGGAGGGAAAAAAACAGTCTGGATATAAAAAAACTGGTTTATTTAAAATTTTGGAAATTATGAGTGCAGACAAAGTAACATACTTATTATCGAACACTCAAGGCAAACCCAAAAAACAAACAGATTGGGAATGAGTTACAAACTATTTAAGAACAGAGAACTGTAAAGTGATAATATAAGGATACAATAGCCAAAGATAAAAGACTACACAATTGCCCCGGAATAAACACTAAAGGAGAGAAAAATAATACAACAAACAAATAGAAGAGGAAATACAAGGGTATAGTTTATACCAAATGAATACAATACATAACAACACACATCTGATGGAAGTCAATTTTAATTATATGTGATAACTGTTAGTATTTAAGTGATGTTCTGATTTTTTGTTTTTTGCTTCCTGTTTTCTGTTTCTGTCCTCTTTTTCTTTTTCCTTTTGTTTCCTGATGTAGTGTTTCGATTAATAGATTTCCCCTAACCTCCTATATATTTTTTTCTTACCCCCGTGTTATCCCCCATGTTATCCCCTTTCACTGTGTGTAATGGTCGATGTGATTCACACTCCTTGGCAAATGACTTTAATAAAAATTTATTTTAAAAAAAAGAATGTGATTGATGCTAATTTTTACCTCTTAAGCTTGACATATTTGGAATTTCATAGCACTGCTCCATCCAAAGCCTATCTCAGATCCTTGCCTCAATATGTCCCAATGATTTTTCCGCTCAGAAAGTCTACAAAGTTTCTCTTAACAAGAAACGTTTGGGAAAATTAGAACGCTCTGCCTCGGGAACGGCTTCAAAAAATCCCGAATGTGTTGGCAGCGGTCGAGCTTTTCCCCTGTTTCCGTCCAAGTCACAATCATGGGCTGTGCCTCTTCCTTCGCAGTGCTCCTCCAGCTGCGGGCGCGGGAAGCAGAAGCGCACAGTCACGTGCACCAACTCACAAGGGAAGTGCGACGCAGCCACGCGGCCCAGAGACGAAGAGGAATGCGAGGACCACACCGGCTGTTACGAATGGAAGACCGGCGACTGGTCCAAGGTAAGGCTGTGCTTGCCACACTGCGGGCTTAATGCCCTGTTTGCTGGGATCCCTTGAGAGGAGGAAGCCAGTTTCAGTCCATGGTGGAGATGGATGGCTGAGTTCCCACATGGGAAGATTGGGGAGAACATTTCCTTATTAAGTATCAAGTTGCCAATCCCCTATTACGTCCCTTGAAATTGTCACAGCCTTCTTTTCCCTGCTCAATCTACTAAATAACAATACAGTTACTAACAATACAGTCTCTAGATTCTCATAATAATCATTATTTAGTGAGCATCTTAATTTAATACCCTTTAGCAATTCTTAGTTGCAGAGTACATTCTTCTGTGAAGTTAGGCAGACTTAAATCTTTTACAATATTTAACACTCTCTTATATGTTCTAACATTTGTAACTATTAGCTTAGCATATATATATATATATATATATATATATATATATATATATATATATATATATAAAAGAATGATGGCATCAGGGCAGTGGACAAAACAAAAAAACTACAGGCCCCCCAACCTCGAAATTTGACAACACAACCCATCATTCACGGCTCTAGGTTGATACAACAAAAAGAAAAGAAAAATAAAGTCCTAATTACAGGGAGAGGAATAATAGTTTTTATCCAATTGCTGCCAGTTAGAAGGCTAAGCTCTGTCCACTTGGTCTCCTAGCAACCTACTCAGCCCAGGGGACAGGAAGAGTTAGGCCTCACTTAGGCCTCTTCCACATATTATCTAATTTGCACTGGATTATATGGCAGTGTAGACTCAAGGCCCTTCCACATCTAGAATCCTATATTATCTGCTTTGAACTGGATTATCTTGACTCCACACTCCATATAATCCACTTCAGTGTGCATACTAAACATAAAGAAAGCCATACAACAGATATTCAATACCACCACTACCTCAACAGTTTCTCACCAACACCACCAGACAACGCCACAGCAACGCGTGGCCGGGCACAGCTAGTGTGTGTGTGTGTGTGTGTGTGTGTGTGTGTGTGTGTGTGTGTATATATATAAAAAAAATTGTTCAGACTCCATGTAGCATAATTCAGATCCACTATTTATAGTTTCTTCTTGTTCTGGGCCTGTACAAGGACACATGTTGAGTCAACAATGTGATGCTGCAACCAATGCCATTCTATGTTGCATCAATTACTTTACTTACTTAGGCGATCCCTCGTAGCTCGAGGACGATTGTCTTCCATCTTGGGGGTGGGTTCTTAGGTGGCTGAAGAGACCGATTCTTGACCCGCATATTCTCCCACAGTTTTTTTTTTCGTGTCAGGAGCAACCGGAGTTGCTTCTGGAGTGAGAGAACTGGCCGTCTGCAAGGACGTTGCCCAGGGGACGCCCGGATGTTTTGATGTTTTTACCATCCTTATGGGAGGCTTCTTTCATGTCCCCGCATGGAGCTGGAGCTGATAGAGGGAGCTCATCCACACTCTCCCCAGGTGGGATTCGAACCTGGCAGCTTTCAGGTCAGCAACCCAACCTTCAAGTCACTTAGTCCACTACGCCATCTGGGGGGCTCTTCTCCTGCAGTGAGGACATCGGTTTCCAGGTGAAAGGCGGTCCCGGTCGGGGTTAGCTTGACGCTCCTTCCTCTTGGCACATTTCTCCCTTAAGCCCTCCGTTCGTGCCTCTTCGAACTCCGCAGCACTGCTGGTCACAGCTGACCTCCAATTGGAGCGCTCAAGGGCCAGGGCTTCCCAGTTCTCAGTGTCTATGCCACAGTTTTTAAGGTTGGCTTTGAGCCCATCTTTAAATCTCTTTTCCTGACCACCAACATTCCGTTTCCCATTCTTGAGTTCGGAGTAGAGGAGCTGCTTTGGGAGACGGTGATCGGGCATTCGGACAACGTGGCCAGTCCAGCAGAGTTGATGGCGAAGGAGCATCGCTTCAGTGCTGGTGGTCTTTGCTTCCTCAAGCACGCTGACATTTGTCCGCCTGTCTTCCCAAAAGATTTGCGGGATCTTCCTGAGGCAACTCTGATGGAAACGCTCTAGGAGTTTGGTGTGACGTCTTTACACAGTCCACGTTTCGCAGGCGTAGAGCAGGGTTGGGAGGACAATGGCTTTGTAAACAAGCACCTTGGTATCTCTACGGATGTCCCAGTCATCAAACACTCTCTGCTTCATACGGAAAAATGCTGCACTCGCAGAGCTCAAGCGGTGTTGTATTTCAGTGTCGATGTTGACTTTTGTGGAGAGATGGCTGCCAAGGTAGCGGAAATGGTCAACATTTTCTAATGTTACACCGTTAAACTGTATTCCTGGCTTTGCAGAGGGATTAGCTGGTGCCTGTTGGAAGAGCACTTTGGTTTTCTCGATGTTCAGTGAGAGGCTGGGCTTCTCGTCTGCTTCTGCGAAGGTGTTTAGAGTGGCTTGTAGGTCTTCTTCTGAATGCACACAGACTACGTTGTCATCAGCATATTGGAGTTCTATAACAGATGTTGTGGTGACCTTGGTTTTGGCTTTCAGTCTGCTGAGGTTAAATAGCTTGCCATCTGTCCGATAGATGATTTCCACTCCGGTGGGAAGCTTCCCATCAACAAGGTGAAGTATCATAGCGATGAAGATGGAAAATAAGGTGGGGGCAATAACACATCCCTGCTTGACACCTGATTCCACCTTAAATGGGTCACTTTGGGAGCCGTCGTCTTCCGTTGCATCAATAGGAGCACAGTGTATCAGGGGTCATTGATTCACGGAATAGAAATAAAGTTTTATTATTATTATTTATTATAGAATAATAGAGCTGAAAGAGACCACGTGGGCCATCTAGTCCATTCAACTCAAAATAAATTGAATTAAAAATTAATATATATTTTTAAACATTACATTCAATATTAAAATCACGCCAACCAAAAATCCTAATTGTAGTCATTGCACATACAGTAGAGTCTCGCTTATCCAACGTAAACGGGCCAGCAGAACGTTGGATAAGCAAATGTGTTGGATAATAAGGAGAGATTAAGGAAAAGCCTATTAAACATTAAATTAGGTTATGATTTTACAAATTAAGCACCAAAACATCATGTTATACAACAAATTTGACAGAAAAAGTAGTTCAATACACAGTAATGCTATGTAGTAATTACTGTATTTATGAATTTAGCACCAAAATATCTTGATATATTGAAAACATTGACTACAAAAATGTGTTGGATAATCCAGAACGTTGGATAAGCGAGTGTTGGATAAGTGAGACTCTACTGTATTCCAAATCTATTATTGCACAACGCTATTCTCCGAAAGCCTGATCCCAGAGCCAGAGTTTTGCTTTCCTTCTGAAGGCTAGGAGGGAGCAGGCTGATCTGATGTTGCTAGGGAGGGATAATAATAATAATAACAATTATTATTATTATTATTATTATTATTATTAGAGTTGAAAGAGACTATGAGGGCCATCTTGTCCAACCCCCTGCCATGCAGGAAAAGCACAACCAAAGCACCCCCGACAGATGGCCATCCAGCCTCAATAATAATAATAATAATAATAATAATAATAATAATAATAATAATAATAATAATAGAGTTGGAAGAGAGTACATGGGCCATCTAGTCCAACCCCCTGCCATGCAGGAAAAGCATAACCAAAGCACCCCCAACAGATGGCCATCCAGCCTCAATAATAATAATAATAACAACAACAACAACAGCAACAACAACAATAACAACAACAGGGTTGGAAGAGAGTATGTGGGCCATCTAGTCCAATCCCCTGCCATGCAGGAAAAGCACAACCAAAGCACCTCCAACAGATGGCCATGCAGCCTTAATTAATAATACCAATACCAATAACAATAATAATAATAATAATAACAACAACAACAACAACAACAACAACAACAACAGAGTTGGAAGAGAGTACGTGGGCCATCTAGTCCAACCCCCTGCCATGCAGGAAAAGCACAACCAAAGCACCCCCAGGCATGGCCATCCAGCCTCTGTTTAAAAGCTTCCAATCCACCGGACTCCCTGTGAGAGAGTCCCACTGTTGAACAGCTTTAAGAAATTCCTCCTAGTAATATTCAGGTGGAATCTCCTTTCCTTGGAGGCTTTTAAACAGAGGTTGGATGGTCATCTGTCAGGGGTGTTTTGATTGTGCTTTTCCTGCATGGCAGAAGGAGATTGAATGGATATAGCAAAACAGATAGCTGGCATTAGATACAGACTAAAGTCTGGGAAAAAGAGCTTCCCTTTCCTCTCTTTTTCTTATTCCTTGCTAATCCTAGATTTAGGTCTTGCCAAGAATTCCGTTCACCTGATGTTTGGAGGACTGAATATTATCGTATTCATAAACTGGAACGTAGAACCAAGAGGGCCAGCCAACATAAACAGCAGGTGAAAAAACATATTTTTGGAGACTTGGGGGTGAAAAACCCTGCCCTTAAAAATTATGAATTGACCATTGAGTCTGTTTTTTTGGAATGAAGCATATGAAGTAATTGCAGAGCTCTGTAGCTATATCCTTTGCAATCATTATAAGGTAGGAGCCAGAGAGGAAGCATGAACGGCCGCTGTGGAAGTGTGGTCGCTGTTGGACTCATATAATCCAGTTTTAAGCAGATAAGCTGGGATCAGATCCTGGGGTAGAGGTCAGTGTAGAAGGAGCCCGAGTTGCCAGTAGAATCATAGGATTGTACAATTGCAGGAGATCCCAAAGAGCCATCTTGTGACACCGAGTCCTTGATGGAGTACTTCCTCATTCTTCCGCACGCTGCTGGAAGGTTTTATGGTGTTGTAAATTAGTGAAATTAGCCTCCCCGCATAAAGTTTTTTTTAATATATTTTTATTGATATTATATTTCATGTTGTGAGTATATTGCACATTTAATACAAACGTTCATACCTACACATCATTTATTTATTATCACATTTCTCCATCCTCTTCCCTTCTATATTGTCTACTCACATATCTAATATATCATCATTCTATTCATTCTTTTTTTCCCCTTCCCTCTCCCTCCCCTACCCCATACCACAATTCCATTAGAAATTTAACTCCATCCATGAGCACAACTTTTCCCATTTCTGTACTATAGTTACATTGGCTTTGCCTCCATTTATCCAATCCATTATCCATTTTGCTTTAATTTTCCTCATTTTATCTTCCTTTTTATCCTCAGAGGTTACATTTGCAATAATTTCTGATTGGGCCTGGTCAAACAAATAATTATTCCAATTCACCATATTCCACTTTTTGTCGTCTCTCCAGCCCCAAGCTATTACTGCCTTCCCTGCAAGAATCATAGCTTTGAATAGATCTTGATATTTTACGTTAATCTTATTGTTCCCTAATATCCCCATCAACATTAATTCCATGTTTACTTGGAGTGAAATTCTAAATAATTCCTCTATTTTCCCCATTATTTTTCTCCAAAATGTTTTTACCCTCCTCACATAAAGTGGTACCTAAATTTCCTACTCGACAGATGCAACAATCTTTCGGGTTGCATAGGTCAACAGCAAGCTAGACTATTTAATGGTCGGGAGCTCACTCCGACCCGGGCTGGCTTCGAACTCATGATCTCTCATTCAGTAGTGATTTATTGCAGTTGGCTTGCGAAGATGCAACCACCAAAGACTCAGAGAGACCTTTTTTTAAAAAAAAAAATCTTCTTATTCACTTTAGATGGTAACTCAACTTGGTTTATAATATATGCGATAGAGGCTTAGATGTTGGAGGAACAATCACAAGTTTAGTCAGGCACAGAGCTTAGTGGTTACAATGATGTTTCTTACTTAGAGGCACTTTTATTAACAGTTACAATACTAGAATGAGGTAAGACAAACTCCCTAAAGTGTCATTTCTTTTACTTAAAGTAGTTAGAACTTCTTCCTCTGCTACTTTTAAACCGCAGTCACCCTGTGATATACGATCACAGCTTCTCTGTTCCTTGCTAGGACACAGACTACATTAAATAAGTCACCAAACTTATTTTAAACTGACTCAAAAATGAACAATTGAGTCTCCTTTGGAACTCGCTCCCCAGGGAGATCAGGCAGGCCCCTACCCTCCTCTCCTTCCGGAAGAGCCTAAAAACTTGGCTCTTCCAAAAGGCCTTTGACGATTAATTATTAGGCTGAACTATCAGCCCATCCAACTACAGGATACTCTGCCACTACTACTTTGCACTTTATGGACTACTTTGGCTGAGAAACTACCTCTCCCATTTTGATATATTCTGCACCTTGGCCCAGATCCGTGTTTTAGTCTCCTGTTTTTAACATTTTATGCTGTATGTCGATTTTTATGATGGTTTTATTGATGTTGATGTTTTACTGTTGGAATATTTGTTTTATTGTTTTATTGCTGTATGTTTCGGGCTCAGCCCCCATGTAAGCCGCTCCGAGTCCCCTCCGGGGAGATGGGGCGGGGTATAAAAATAAAGTTATTATTATTATTATTATTATTATTATTATTATTATTATTGATCCCCTCAACCTAGGATCAATCTTCCCTGTGACTCATCAGAGCACAGACTGCATCCCTTTTTTAAACTCTGCACTTTTTCAACAAAACGGCAGTTGGCTCTGCCTACTTCTCCATGGCAACCAGCCTCTGAGTGCTGAGATGCAATAACTGTAATACTTACCCTTTTAAAACACAAACATACAATTAAACATAATATCTGTAAACCAAAAATGCATACTTCATTACAGCTACTAACTAGCTGCACCACAGGCAGGAGGACGCAATCAAAGCACTCCTAACAGATGTCCATCTAGCTCCTGTTTAAAAACCTCCAGAGAAGGATATGCTACAGGACTCCCTGGCAGATATGTATTCCGTTGCCAAACAGCTCTGCCCATCGGGAAGCTCTTTCTTGTGCTTGGGTGGAATCTCTTTTCCTGCCATTGGGATCCATTGTGTCTTAGTATCCAAAGCATCCTTCCCTTCCTCCCCACGTTGGCAAGGGCCGCTGAGCATCGGTTGGCATTCAACAACACCTGGAGCGCTGTGAGAGTTCCCATTGCTGCTCCATCGACGTTCTTCCTGGTGGCAAACACGGGGAGATGGCAGAGTGCCCAAGTTCTGTAAAAATGACCCTGACTTTCCACGTCCGGCACCTGGCTGGCGATGCCTTTCGGAGAGGCACCTCGGGGACCCATCTCTGCCTGAAACACGTTTCTCAGCATCGGCAAGAACTTGGCAAAAGCGGGAGCGTTTAGAAATCCTTCTGCTCCTGCGGCCAAGTCATGTCATTCGTGATAAAGGGCTTTTAGGAGACGGCTTCTAGCCACCTGACGCAAGGAGCTGCCAAGGGCTTCGTCCTCCTGTCCTCCTCCTCGTAGCCTTTGCAAAACCCTCCTCGCAGGACATGCAAAAGCTGGGGAAAATCCCATTTAATGTTAGAATAACCCTACATTTGTGCTGTCCCGAGAGGTGTCTTTTCAGCAGTCATTCATCATCGTTGGAGGAACAAGAGCCTGCCTTCTAATTGCAACTGAATTGTTTTGGCAAGATCAGCATCAACTGGGGTAAAGCAGGGAGAGCGAAGAGAGAGACAAAGCGGAGCCAAGGCACTGAGAATGACATGCACTGCAAACCATATTTCTATGCAAACTGTACTTCTCGCTGTTTCTGTGTTGGCCAGGCTAGCAGCAAAGTCATTGCACTCTGAAACAAGGCAGCCCCATTAAAATAGGATGCACATTTGCTATAGTTTTAAGCAAACCTTTATTGCTCAGTCTTAGCTTCTCCTTGAATGGAATGACAGTTTTGTATGGTGAAAGCAAACAACCGGATAGTGTGGGAAAGATAATAGGGAAGTGAGTTGTCGGAGGCTTTCATGGCCAGAATCACTGGGTTGCTGTGAGTTTTCCAGATTGTATGGCCATGTTCCAGAAGCATTCTCTCCTGACGTTTCACCCACATTTATCCTCAGAAGTTGTGAGGTTTGTTGGAAACTATGCAAGTAGGGTTTATATATCTTTGGAATAATGTCTAAAGTGGGAGAAAAAACTCTTGTCTGTTTGAGGCAAGTGTGAATGCTGCAATTGGCCACCATGATTAGCATTGAATAGCCTTGCAGATTCAAAGCCTGGCTGCTTCCTGCCTGAGGGAATCCTTTGTTGGGAGATGATTAGCTGGCCCTGATTGTTTCTTGTCTGGAATTCCCTTGTTTTTGAGTGTTGTTCTTTCTTTACTGTCCTGATTTTAGAGTTTTTTTTAATACAGTAGAGTCTTACTTATCCAACATAAACGGGCCGGCAGAACGTTGGATAAGCGAATATGTTGGATAATAAGGAGGGATTAAGAAAAAGCCTATTACCCATTAAATTAGGTTATGATTTTACAAATTAAGCATCAAAACATCATGTTTAACAACAAATTTGACAGAAAAAGTAGTTCAATATGCAGTAATGCTATGTAGTAATTACTGTATTTACGAATTTAGCACCAAAATATCACGATGTATTGAAAACATTGACTACAAAAATGTGTTGGATAATCCAGAACATTGGATAAGCGAGTGTTGGATAAGTGAGACTCTACTGTACTGGTAGCCAGATTTTGTTTATTTTCAGTGTAGACTCAGATAATCCAGTTCAAGGCAGACAATGTGGATTATCTGCCTTGATATACTGGATTCTGTGGCAGTGTAGAAGGGCCCGGAGACTCAAAGCAGATAATGCAAATTATCTGCTTGGAACCAGATTATATGAGGCTACTCAGGCAAGATTAATTTCCGATATTGCAGTTGAGTGTTCTGGGGATGCTTTTACATAATCAGAGTGGGTTATAAATATTCAAAGTGCTTCTTGCTCAAGTTTTCATAATACTGAATTCTAATTGGTTTCTCACTATGCAAGAGCTAGCTCATATAGTATTTTATGTAGTATTTTATGGGTGTACCTCGCCACTGATTTATGTAGCATTTTAATGATTTATATAGTATTTTAATGGTGTGTTAGGTATTGTATAGGGGCCCCTGGTGGCACAGTGTGTTAAAGCAAAGGTCCCAGGTTCGAATCCCGGAAGCGGAATTAGCGCCTGCTGTTAGCCCCAGCTCCTGCCAACCTAGCAGTTCGAAAACATGCCAATGTGAGTAGATCAATAGGTACTGCTCCGGCGGGAAGGTAACGGCGCTCCATGCAGTCATGCCGGCCACATGACCTTGGAGATGTCTATGGACAACGCCGGCTCTTCGGCTTAGAGATGGAGATGAGCACCAACCTCCAGAGTCGGTCACGACTGGACTTAACGTCAGGGGAAAACCTTTACCTTACCTAGGTATTGTATATAATAATATGGCTTTTATGTATTTATTTGTTTGTCCTCTATGTGAAAGCCCTACGGTCTAAGCCAGGGGTCCTCAAACTTTTAAAGCAGAGGGCCGATCCACAATCCTTCAGACTGTGGAGGGGCCGAATTATCATTTGGGAAAAAAACCGGACAAATTCCTATGCACACTGCATAGTTCAAAACAACAATGAAAGAACAATACAATATTTAAAAATGAAAACAATTGTAACCCAGCATAAACCTATCAGGATTTCAATGGGAAGTGTGGGCCTGCTTCTGGCCAATGAGATAGTCAAGTGAATTAGGATTGTTGTTGTAGTGTGCCTTCAAGTCATTTCAGACTTTGGGCGAGCCTAAGTCTAAAATTATTTATTTATTCATTTACTACATTTATTTATTACATTTATATCCCGCCCTTCTCACCATGAAGGGGACTCAGAGCAGGTGTATGTACATACAATATATTATATTATTAGCATAGCACAATATTAGCATTATATATTACTACAGTAGAGTCTCACTTATCCAACATAAACGGGCCGGCAGAATGTTGGATAAGCGAATATGTTGGATAATAAGGAGGCATTAAGGAAAAGCCTATTAAACATCAAATTAGGTTATGATTTTACAAATGAAGCACCAAAACATCATGTTAGACAACAAATTTGGCAGAAAAAGTAGTTCTATACGCAATAATGCTATGTAGTAATTACTGTATTTATGAATTTAGCACCAAAATCTCACGATATATTGAACACATTGACTACAAAAATGCGTTGGATAATCCAGAACGTTGGATAAGCGAGTGTTGGATAAGTGAGACTCTACTGTATATTGAATGATACCACTATATTGTAATATTATATGTAATATATGACATATAATTAATATTATTATATGGTATTATTAATATGATATAGTATAACATTATAATATTATTATAAATATTATATGTGTATACAATATATTATATTATTAAAATGATATAAAAATATTATATTATAAAACTAAGGGCGGGGCCAGGTAAATGACCTTGGAGGGCTGCATCCGGCCCCCAGGCCTTAGTTTGGGGACCCCTGCACTATACTGTAATATTATAAGTAATATATAACATATAATTAATATTATTATATGGTATTAGTATTATATTGTATAACATTATAATATTATTATCAATAATATATGTAAATACAATATATTATTAAAATGATATAAAAATATTATATTATAAAACTGAGGGCAGGGGCCAGGTAAATGACCTTGGAGGGCCGCATCCGGCCCCCGGGCCTTAGTTTGGGGACCCCTGGTCTAAGCATTGAATCAACTTTCCTCTACACTGCCATATAATCCAGTTCAAAGCAGATAATCAGGATTTTGCATGGCAGTGCAGAAGGCGCCTTAGAGAGCAGAAATTGTCCATCTGACCTTCTGATTTCAGACTAACTGGGAAAAAGTCAAGGGGAATCCTTTGGGGAAATGTCAAAGATGAGCGGCTAAGTGTTTGTTTAAAATACATCAAGTCCTTTTTTTTCTTTCAAATCCGTGTGATTTTTGCACTGCTGTTTTTCCACTTGCTGCTTTGTTTTTGGACGCGCTGTGCAGAGAGTTTTGCACAAAGAATTTGGGGAGGTTCTCCAGCCAGGCGCTCAGCCCAGCTCCGCTCAGCAGAGGCCATCCCGTGTTGCCTGCGCCAGAGGAGGCCTTGTGCAGATGAAATCCTTCTAGGCGCACGGCACGGCCTCTTTCCATGCTGCCTCTCCTCCAGATGCTGCACATCATCGGGATGTCACCTGCAAAAAGGCCTGGCCATGTGAGGCGCGGCATGGGTTCACATTCCTCCTGCAAGGCCTTTGCAAGATTTATGTTTGCCCCGAGGAAGAAAGGAGAGAAGGAAGGGGATACGTTTGCAAGACAAACCTGGAGCAGCTCCAGCATTTCCTCACCTGCTTGCTATCGCCTGGTTTGCACTTCATGGCAGAATCATAGAATCATCGTCTTGGAAGAGACCCCAAGGGCCATCTAATCCAACCCCCTTTATTCTGCCATGCAGGAAAAGCACCATCAAAACACCCCCGACAGATGGCCATCCAGCCTTTGCAACAACAACAATAATAACAACAACAACAACATCACATCACACAGTCCTAGACACTTGGAAAGTGTCCGATGCGTGATCCAATACAACAGCCAGCATGATGATCTTGTTTGCTGTGTACTAATCTTGTTATGTAAATAATAATCATCATCATCATCATCATCTCACAAAATTTCGCATCTGATATACATGGATGACCTGAAGCTGTATGGGAAAACGGAAACTGAAATCCAGTCTCTGACTAACACTGTCCGAATTTTTAGCACTGATATCAGCATGGAGTTTGGTTTGAACAAATGTTCGACAATGGCATTGAAGAAGGGAAAAATCATTGAAAGTGAGGGCATAAACATGCCTAATGGCCAAACAATAAAGTGTCACCAACCAGAGGCCTATAAATACCTGGGCATATTACAGTTGGCAACATCAAAGGGTCAGAAAAATTCTCAAAAGCAAGCTCAATGGAGGCAACACCATCAAGGCCATAAACACCTGGGCCATACCTGTCATAAGATATACTGCTGGCATTATAAACTGGACACAGGTGAAACTGGACAATTTGGACAGAAAAACAACAAAACTCATGACCATTCATCATTCACTGCACCCTCGCAGTGATGTTGACCGGCTATATCTGCCTAGAAGATCAGGGGGCAGAGGACTTACAAGTAAAACAAGCAGTCAAAGAAGAAGAACATGCCCTGGCAGAATATGTAAAGCAAAGTGAAGATCCTGCTTTGATTGAAGTCAAAAATCAGAAACTCCTCAAAGCACAGCAGACAAAGAATCAGTACAAGAAAGCTGCACTACAAACTAGATCTGACAGCTGGCATGGAAAATTCCTTGACAAAATTGAAGGAAAAGCTGATAAGGAGAAGACCTGGCTCTGGCTCACAAATGGGACACTGAAGAAGGAGACAGAAGGCCTGATCCTTGCAGCCCAGGAGCAAGCCATCAGGACAAATGCAATTAAGGCCAAGATCGAAAAATCAGCTGATGATCCAAAATGCAGACTGTGCAAGGAAACCGACGAAACCATTGATCATATCCTCAGCTGCTTTAAGAAAATCGCACAGACAGACTACAAACAGAGGCACAACTATGTGGCCCAAATGATTCATTAGAACTTATGCCTCAAGTACCACCTCCCAGCAGCAAAGAACTGGTGGGATCACAAACCTGCAAAAGTATTGGAAAATGAGCACGCAAAGATACTGTGGGACTTCCGAATCCAGACTGACAAAGTTCTGGAACACAACACACCAGACATCACAGTTGTGGAAAAGAAAAAGGTTTGGATCATTGATGTTGCCATCCCAGGTGACAGTCGCATTGACGAAAAACAACAGGAAAAACTCAGCCGCTATCAAGACCTCAAGACTGAACTTCAAAGACTCTGGCAGAAACCGGTGCAGGTTGTCCCGGTGGTGATCGGCACACTGGGTGCCATTCCAAAAGATCTCAGCCGGCATTTGGAAACAATAGACATTGATAAAATTACGATCTGCCAACTGCAAAAGGCCACCCTACTGGGATCTGCACGCATCATCTGAAAATACATCACACAGTCCTAGACACTTGGGAAGTGTTTGACTTGTGATTTTGTGATATGAAATCCAGCATATCTATCTTGTTTGCTGTGTCATAATAAAATAATAATAATAATAATAATAATAATAATAATAATAATAATAATAATAATAAAGAGGGTTGGAAGAGATCCCTTGGGCCATTAAGTCCAACCCCCGTCTGCCTCTGTGCACCAAAAGCACAAGCAAAGCACCCCTGACAGATGGCCACCCAGCCTTAATGTTAATAATAATAATAATTATTATTATTATTATTATAGGGGTTGTAAGAGAAAAAGAGACCCCTTAGGTCATTTAGTACAACCCCCGTATGCCCTTGTGCCATGGGGGCCGGATAAATGGCTTCGATGGGCCGCATCTGGCCCCTGGGCCTTAGTTTGGGGACCCCTGACATAGATAATACATGTCAGCTTGAATATGTTGTAGGTTAGGTTTGTATTCTGCAGATTAGGGATCTTTCAAATTGACTAGCGATGCCATGCAGAATTCAGTGAGGAAATTCAGTATAGTCAGCACTTCTTAATTACAGGTTTGGCTTTTACAAGTTTGATTACTTGCAGGTTTGATCGAAATGTTCTGTTTAGGAATTTCTGGGCCCTCCAGTATGATTCTCTAGTAAAAAATATATGGTATTTTCAAAAAAAACCTGCTTTTACTTTTGCTGTGATTTTATGACCTGAACCCTGCGAATTGAGTTTATTTATTTATTTCCAACATTTATATCCCGCCCTTCTCGCCCGAGTTGTGGTGATACAATGGGTTAAACCAGGGGTCCCCAAACTAAGGCCCGGGGGCCGGATGCGGCCCTCCAAGGTCATTTAACTGGCCCCTATCCTAAACTTTAGACTTAGGGTTGACTTAAGTCTACATGGTCTTTGGAAGTCTCTTTGCTTAGCTACGGCCTTATAAGACCAGCTAGAGGGCTTTTGGGGGTCACTTTCCTTACCTATGGTTTTGTAAGATTGTCTAGATGGCCTTTGGGGGCCCCTTTCCTTACCTATGGTCTTATGAAAACATCTAGATGGTCTTTGAGGCCCCTTTCCTTATCTATGGTCTTCTGGTGGCCTTATGAGATCATCTAGATGGCCTTTGGGGGGCCCTTTCATAAGACTTATGGTCTTATGAAACCATCTAGATGGTCTTTGGAGGACTCTTTGCTTACCTATGGTCTTATGAGATCGTCTAGATCAGGGGTCCCCAAACTAAGGCCCTCCAAGGTCATTTACCTGGCCTCTGAACTAAACTTTACACTTAGACTTGACCTAAGTCTGAAATGCCTTGAAGGCACACAACAACAACAATCCTAATTTTGGACTATTTCATCTTAGTCCGGCCCTCCAACAGTCTGAGGGACTGTGAATCGACCCTCCACTTAAAAAGTTTGAGGACCCCTGGGTTAAACCCTTGTGCCGGCTGAACTGCTGACCCGAAGGTTTGGTTGCTGACCTGAAGGTTGCTAGTTCAAATCTGTAAGACGGGATGAGCTCCCACCTGTCAGCTCTAGCTTGTGGGGACATGAGAGAAGCCTCCCAGTAGGATGGTAACACATTGGGCCTCCCTGGGAAATGTCTCTGTAGACGTTCAATTTTCTCACACCAGGAGCAACTTGTAGTATGTTCTCAAGCCGCTTCTGACATGATAAAAAAGTGAAGCTAGAGGTTTCCTTAATACACTTTGTTTTTCTCCAGCCACCTGGATCCTTAGATATTTACTTGAAAATGAAATCATTTTTATTACATGCAAAAAATGCATTTGAAAAAACTAGTCCCGTCTTGTTCCTTGTATCTTCCTGCCTCAAAATACAGCTTGGAGGCTGTTGAGAAAGTTTTGTAGCGGCCCTTCTGGAAGAATTTCACGATATTTGTTAGCTCAGCCCAAAGACATTTCCCCCCATGTAATTTATTTCTTTTCCTAATGTTGAGCCAGGCCCCCAAATTGAGAAGGCATTTTCTTCTCCTGATGGGAATCAAACAAATCATCTCTTTGACAGAAGAGCTCCGCATGAAAGATGGGCTCGAACAAGACTAGATACGTTCTCGTTGCAACGTTCTTCTTCTCCTCCTCCTTGTCCCCACCTTTGTTTTTCTAATTTTTTAAGCTGTGAAAAATTGCTTTCAAAGTGCTATCGGTTAATTAGATTTTGTCTATTGGTTGCAAACATTAGGAAGAACTTCCTGACCATAAAAAGAAGAGCTGTTCAACTCTCTGCCTTGGAGTCCTTCCTTGAAGGATTTTGAACAGAGGCTGGATGGCCATCTTTCGGGGGTGCTTTGATTGTGCTTTCCCTACATGGTAGATTGGGCGCCCCGTATGGTCTCTTCTAACTCTGTGATTCTATATTTATTGGGAAAGAAATGTTGATTTCAGTGGAAGTCAATCCCAACTATTCCTGTTGGGATACTCAATACAGTAGAGTCTCACTTATCCAACACTCGCTTATCCAACGTTCTGGATTATCCAACGCATTTTTATAGTCAATGTTTTCAATACATAGTGATATTTTGGTGCTAAATTTGTAAATACAGTAATTACTACATAGCATTACTGTGTATTGAATTACTTTTTCTGACAAATTTGTTGTATAACATAATGTTTTGGTGCTTCTATATATATATATAAAAGAGTGATGGAATCCTGGCGACCGCCAAAACAACAAAACTAAACACCCCACAACCTCGAAAATTGACAACACAACCCATCATCCACGCCTCTAGGATGATACAACAGAAAGAAAAGAAAAAAAAGTCCTAATTAGAGGGAGATAAATAATTGTTTCATCCAATTGCTGCCAGTTAGAAGACTAAGCTCCGCCCACTTGGTCTAGCAACCCACTCACCCAGGGGACAGGCAGAGTTAGGCCTCACTTAGGCCTCTTCCACACTGCCTATAAAATACAAATTATCAGATTTTAACTGGATTAGATGGCAATGTAGACTCAAGGCCCATCCTCACACCTATATAACCCATTTATAATCTCCAATATTTATCCTCTAGACTGTACCACTATCTTATGACTCTGTTCTCTGTGGTTTTTATTCTTATTTCTTTCTCACCCCGAGTTTTAACTTAGTGTTCATGTGGCCCGCCCTTGTTTTTTTATTGCTTCCCTTATTTTGCGTTGTAATGTATATTATTATCTATTGTATTGTTTAATGTGTTATGATGTGTTGTTCTTTTATATTTTGTTATATTGTATTGTTTTGGGCATGGCCCCATGTAAGCCGCCCCGAGTCCCCGTTGGGGAGATGGTGGCGGGGTATAAATAAAGTATTATTATTATTATTATTATTATTATTATTATTATTATTATTATCTGCTTTAACTGGATTATCTGGACTCCACACCTTTACCCTTTACCTTAACTACCACCAATTCCTCAATACTTTATTTCCCATCCCACCATACTTCTCCACAGCAATGCATGGCCGGGCAGAGCTAGTAATTTATAAAATTATAACCTAATTTGATGTTTAATAGGCTTTTCCTTAATCTCTCCTTATTATCCAACATATTCGCTTATCCAACATTCCGCCGGCCCGTTTATGTTGGATAAGCGAGACTCTACTGTATGTACATCCATACTTCGTTCCCTCCCTGTTCTCAAAGCACCATACAGGCAACCGTCTCCAATTTGCAAAATTTTCTATATCTAGTTCTTATTTCTAGCTAAGCTGGTTTTTCTGCCTCTTTAAAATAAGCCAGATGTCTCTTTCGCTACCAAACTCAGGCAGTTCGGGAGCGGTGCAAACCTTGGAAAGATGCATTGCATTGCCGAAGCAATGGTCTTGGTTTCCCAGGAGAAGCAATCAAACTAAGCTCAAGGCGAGGAAATAAAGACGGGGGAGAAAAGACACTTGGTGGTTCTTTGTGTGTTAAGGAGCAGAACTGGCAGGAGCCGTGGAAAAAGATGGATGCTCTGCCCGCTTTGTGGGTAAACAGATGCAAAGATAGCGTCTAGAAATAGGTGTTTGCAATACATCATCGCATAGGTCTTGTTTTCCAAGCAAACAAGTATTTGTATGGACTTGGGGACTTAACCACAAATGTGGTAAAGTTTACAAAAAGGAAAGCCCTGGGCAAGAAGTAAAGAAAGTTGTTCTTCTCTACCTTATCCGGCACAATTGTAAGACTTCTACGGATTGCAGACAGAGACTTTACAGCACGATTGATGCGTGTGCATGGATGTTTGTCAAGCCCTTTTGAAGCTGGAAATTATTTCAAGAAGGGCTGCGCATTGTTGAGCGGGAGGCTTGTGTTGAAAGGACCACCCAGAAGGATAGGTGTGGGTTTTGCCCCAAGTCAGAGCCATGCTTATATTTCGGAATGTTAGACCTCCAACCTGCAGATCAGGAAGCAGAGCGTTCGATCGATGGAGAGCACAGAAAGGACAACAGCGGGGTGCAAACACAAAGCAGGAGGTGGAATTGAAACCTGCCCAATATAATAGGTGTGTGAAGGAAGGGGTAAATATAACAAATCCTCCATTTATTGCTGGGTTTGTCTACAGCTGCTCCTCACGTCTGGAGCATGGAAGAGCAGGTAGAGCGGAGCCAGTGCATTAGCAGCCTTACAAAAAGGTTTACACTTCTATAATAAGTAATAATAATAATTGAGTTTTTGTGAGTCTTCCGGGTTGTATGGCCATGTTCTAGAAGCATTCTCTCCTGACGTTTTGCTCACATCTATGGCAGGCATCCTCAGAGGATGAGAGGTCTGCCATAGATGTGGGAAAAACGTCAGGAGAGAGTGCTTCTAGAACATGGCCATACAGTCTGGAAGACTCACAACAACCCTGTGATGTTGGCAATAAAAGCCTTCGATAACGCAATAATAATAATAATAATAATAATAATAATAATAATAATAATAATATCCTCAGCTTCTGTAAGAAAATTGCACAGACAGACTACAAACAGAGGCACAACTACGTGGCCCAAATGATTCATTGGAACTTATGCCTCAAGTACCACCTCCCAGCAGCAAAGAACTGGTGGGATCACAAACCTGCAAAAGTATTGGAAAATGAGCACGCAAAGATACTGTGGGACTTCCGAATCCAGACTGACAAAGTTGTGTGTGTCATAATAAAATAATAATAATAATCATAATAATAGTTTTATAACTTAGCAAACAAGATAGATATGCTGGATTTCATATCACAAAATCACAAGTTGAACACTTCCCAAGTGTCTAGGACTGTGTGATGTATTTTCGGATGATGCGCACAGATCCCAGTAGGATGGCTTTTTGCAGTTGGCAGATCGTGATTTTGTCAATGTCTATTGTTTCCAAATGCCGGCTGAGATCTTTTGGCACGGCACCCAGTGTGCCGATCACCACCGGGACCACCTGCACTGGTTTCTGCCAGAGTCTTTGAAATTCAATCTTGAGGTCCTGATAGCGGCTGAGTTTTTCCTGTTGTTTTTCGTCAATGCGACTGTCACCTGGGATGGCGACATCAATGATCCAAACCAGGGGTCCCCAAACTAAGGCCCGGGGGCCGGATGCAGCCCTCCGAGGTCATTTACCTGGCCCCCGCCCTCAGTTTTATAATATAATATATTGTATATACATATAATATTGATAATAATATTATAATGTAATACAATATAACACTAATAGTATTACCATATAATAATATTAATTATATATTCTATATTACATATAATATTACTAATAATATTACACTATAGTGGTATAGTTCAATATAGTAATATATAATGTTAATATTGTGCTATGCTAATAATATAATATATTGGATGTACATATAATTTGTACGCCACTCTGAGTCCCCTTTGGGGTGAGAAGGGTGTGATACAAATGTAGTAAATTAATGCAGTAAATAAATAAATAATAAATAAATACATTTTAGACTTAGGCTCTCCCAAAGTCTGAAATGACTTGAAGGCACACAACAACAACAACAACAACAACAACAACCCTAATTAACTTGACTATCTCATTGGCCAGAAGCAGGAGCACACTTCCCATTGAAATCCTGATAAATGTATGTTGGTTAAAATTGTTTTTATTTTTAAATATTGCATTGTTCTTTCATTGTTCTTCTTGTTGTTGTTGTTTTTGCACTACAAATAAGACATGTGCAGTGTGCATCGGAATTTGTTTGTATTTTTTTTCCAAATGATAATCCGGCCCCTCAACAGTCTGAAGGATTGTTGACCGGCCCTCGGATTAAAAAGTTTGAGGATCCCTGATCCAAACCTCTTTCTTTTCCACAACTGTGATGTCTGGTGTGTTGTGTTCCAGAACTTTGTCAGTCTGGATTCGGAAGTCCCACAGTATCTTTGCATGTTCATTTTCCAATACTTTTGCAGGTTTGTGATCCCACCAGTTCTTTGGAACTTGAGGCATAAGATCCAATGAATCATTTGGGCCACGTAGTTGTGCCTCTATTTGTAGTCTGTCTGTGCAATTATAACTGGCCTGCATCTCCTCACGGCTCGAGGTGGGTTATATCGTTACTAAAACATAAACACAAACACATAATCATTTTAAAACACTCTGTAAAATATACAAACATTAAAACTGAATTAAGCATAAACAGTATTAAAAGCCATTCAAACATTTTCAGTGCATATTCAAAGTTAAAAGCACAGACATCATAACCTTCTCTTGGTTAGGTTTGACTATATGTGATACGTTTGGTGGGTTGATTCTTCAGTTTTACATTCAAAACAAAACCGGTGATTTCAGATGGTGTCCTTCCTTCCTTCCCTTTCTTTTCTATTAGGAATTCTGTTAGGAATTTTGGGAGTTGACGTCCAAAACACCTGGAGGGATTTGCCCATGCCTGCTCTAGAGAGAGCAGGTTCTTCTTTGCCTGAGATCCTTAAGTTTGCTTGGCCATCTGTCAGTGATTCTGCTGTATGGATTTACCTGTTTTCTTATTACATATGTATATCAGGCATGGGAAAACTTCGGCCCTCCAGATGTTTTGGATTTCAGCTCCCAGAAATCCCAACCAGCTTACCAGTTGTTAGGAATTGTGGGAGTTGGAGTCCAAAACACCTGGAGGAAAGGCAAAATTTTGCCCATATCTGGTGTAGATGCACCCTGAAGAGGAGAAGAAAATATGTACATGAGAGAAGGTGTAGCTGGACGCTTCCATCCCTGCATTCATTGCCTTCTCTCTGTTCCTTCACCACCTTCTCTCATCTTCTCCAGTGTTCTTCAACCTGTGGCAAAGGCCTTCAATCCCGGGTGGTCCAGTGCATGCACAAGGTCACGGGCCGCCACGGCAATGAGTGTCCTACTCTTTCCAAGCCCGCAGCCTATAGGCAATGTCACCAAGAAGCCTGCAATGAGAAGATCAACGTCAACACCATTACCTCTCCAAGGCTCGGTAAGTAGGAGCTCTGAGGGCTTCTCATTGGTCACCCCTGAGAAACAAAACCTAAGCAGTAGAAATATTATAAAAAACCATTGCTCATTTCATTCTCGCCTGTGAAGTCTCAGCTTGTCCTGGGCCTGTGATGAAGTCCTCCTGAATGATGATTCTGTATCCCTTTGGGGGGAAAGAGCTTCTGGCCACAGAGGCCAAGTGATGGGATGCTGAGATGTTATGTTACAAATGCTCAGATCTGCCTAAAGTTCTCCAGATGTTCATTCATTGATGTAAACACTTTGCGTCTGGCTGCAGGCAATTCCTTGATCCAGTCTGTTCTCCAAAAGCTTTGAATGGCCATCTGAGGAGCTTCAGAGTCTCTTATCATAAGTCTAGCAAAGCTTTGGCCTTGCAAAAGAAGGGGAGGGAATGGCACACCAACCTGTGAAAAATGCTGAGATCTTCCAACGTCCTCCAGACGTTTCACTGCCAACGTGACCATTTTGCTTCCAGCCACAGGGACATAGCCTTCCATGATCCGTTCCGTTCTCCGAAAAGCATAGGATGGCCATTTGGGGAGCTTCGGAGTCTTTGTGATAAGGCCACGGTGGAAGGAGAGAGATATAGCTTGAATGGTTAGAGAGAGCCCATCCCAAGTAGCTAAGGCCATGCTTTGTATTGCAGAAAAATCTCACATATTTCCAGTTAAAACCATCTGGGCCGCAGTGATAGGGAAAGGCTTTGGAAAGGAGACCCACCACTGATGATAGTGAGTAAAAAGAAGCTAGACAGACTATTCCTCCAGTTCTGTGTAGAGCAGACTCGCCTGTTCACAAAGTTGAAATGTTCTGTCGAGTGCTGCTTAGCTTTTGCTACAATGATGGCAATCCCACATCTGCTTCCCAAGACAAATGACTAACTTCTGTGTCTTTTTCCCCCTCCCGAAATTCTGTCTTCCTTCTAAAAACCAAAACATGCACATGCAAAGCTGCTCTGACCTATAAATGTGCAGGAGACCAGTGGATTGTTTACTGCCGGGTGATTCGAGAGAAGAACCTCTGCCAGGACATGAGGTGGTACCAACGCTGTTGCCAGACCTGCAGAGACTTCTACGCCAGCAAGATGCAACATAAGAGTTAATGGAACCTGCCTTGGCTCCTTAGGTCATGTGTGCCTCTTCCTACAGTGTGTCATCAACTTACGGGACTTGTGGCAACAAGATGTGGCAAGAGCCGCATAGATTAGACTTGCACATAGGGGAATCGGGTCTCTCAAAGGCTAAAAGCCATGGGAACAACATAGAACTGCCGAGGTCTGAGCGGAAGGTGCCTCTGGCCATCCGCAATGGGAAGACGGCCATCGCCACCCATGCGTAGGTGCCAACTATGGAAAGCCAACTGCTTGACCAGTGAGACCTGATCTGGCAAAACAGGTTACATTTGTCCATGGCCACTGCAAGGAAGGTCTGTTTACCAAATCTTCAGCGAGTTGCTGAACTTGGTGGATTCCAACGCTTACCTAATAAGACTTGAAATTCCTTTTGCAGACTGGATGAATCAAAGCAGTCCACCACAAAAAAAGAATTCATCTCAAAGCCAATTACATATAACTCTATGTTGCTTTGACACTGCTGCTCCCCCCCCTCCCTCCCAGTAATATATAGATTATTTCCAGCCACTGGATGGCTTGCTACCATTTTATTAAAAAAAGGAAAGAGTTGAAAAGTGACTAAATTGACTAAAGTTGGATGTACCTCGACAGGGTCAGCCTCTGGTAAATAGCTCAGTGTAGGTAGAGACATTACTTAATGCTTCAGCCTTGGCTTCGAGGTCCAGCTTCCAGCCTGAAAAGGTGGGCGGAGGATGATGGCTCAAATGGGAAGCCGCTAATGAAATACTTAATTCGCAAAAGAGGCTTTGCTAGGAAAGCTCCTGAAAGCCAAGCAGCAGCGGTGGCTTGAAAACCCCTCTAGAAAGTCCAACGTTTCGAACTAAGTATGATTTCAAAAGAACAAAAAGAAGGAAAATCTAACTTTCCTTCTGTTTTGCCTTCCCTATAATAAAGGTGCCTCGCTTGCTGCACCGATGTTACAGTAAATAAATCAGGACAGATTTAATGATCCCGTTCGCCTTCCTAAACAGCAGCACTCATCGGGAACCAGGCCAAATGCACATGTTGAATTTTCTAGTAATCCAAGGACAGCAGCCCTTTTGGGTAGCAAAATACACTTGAAAGCCTAGTCAGTAAGCAATAAGCATGCGCTAGAGCAACTCCGTGAAATTGCTGTCTGTGTGGCAGATTAGTTTCAATGCAAAGGGCAGGTGTGAGCACAGAAAGTTATGCTGATTCTTAGTTGCCTTTGGGTTTGGAATGCAGGAAGAGTCAGACAGAAACTGTGTACATATGGCCAGGACCTCTGTGTTCATCCTCGATTACAGGAATGAAATTAATCTCCAAATGATTGGGTGGCAGTAGCTGAAACAGGGGTGACATTGCATTCCTTGGTGCTATTATTTGGGAACAGAGATGAGAAGAGTAATGAGAAGAGTGTCAGTTTCAACACTTCCTATTACTGTTTCTCTTCACTTTCTGTTTCTTCTCTGCCAACCCTTTCTACCACTTGGGCATCAGTTGCTGCTTCCGATCTAATGGTGGGATTCCTTCTTGATTGTGAAACGAATCATGGAACGACATGTCATTTCTGAGAGTTGCTCTGAAACCCTAATGCTGTTTGAAGTTTGCCTTCCAGAGCTGAAATCCCATGGAAAGTGGTGCTTTGGGCCATCTCCGCTTTCCATGGGCATTTGACCTTTACACATTTTGCTAAACTTTCCAAGCAAAATGCATCATCCTGAGATTATGTCTCATTCTCAAGAGATGCTGCAGCCCTATCAGGTAACGTTCTTCCCTAGCTCTCTAGAATGGCAAGCCCAGGATCACAATGATTAGCCGCTATTCTAGAAGTCAACTACCCTGGAATATGACAATATTCAGAAGGCATGCAGACGCCCACCATCCAGAAATCTGGCAGATCGAAGCATGGAGGCAATTGTAAAAGATCACCCACACAATGCTGCTTTGGGACTTTGGTGTTATGCATACTGGAGGTTTCGAAAACCTTTCTCATATGGCATGCAGTGGAGAGATGTACCAGAGTAGGGATCTCAGCAATTAATATGGCAAAATGAGGAAATTCTAAATGGTGCTAAAAAGTCAGGGTAATAGGAATCCCTCTCGAAGCAACAGGAATCTAGACAATGGATACGAAGTTCAGCAAGAGGATTGTATTCACTCTGGGCTTAATCCACTGCAGCAATGCTCCAGAGGCAGCCCCACATTGTGTTCCAATGCCATGATACAACAGGGCAGAGTCTGCATAGAAAAGCCAGGCCCAAACCGGTCCAAGCCTTCCTTTCCTTGCCCCCGCTGCCATTGGAAGGGCTCCTGGGCCAACGGTGTTGACTTCAGAGGGAGAAGGGAGGAGCAAATCCAACGCAAAGGGTTGGAAAAGTGGTACAGCGCTAAGAACGAGGGAGTTTGTCACCGGAAGACGTGGCAATCTCACCACTTGTTGGGTTCATTGCAGATCAGGAAAATGTGCCAAAGGTGTACTTTGGAAGAGGTGCCGTAGATCCAGCCGTGACCTAAGAAGGGGTCAATCAAAAGAGAATAGAGAGGCAGAACGATTGCAGGATATTTTCTCGTTTCATTGCTTAAACAACTCCTATTCCGTGTCGCCTACAGATCAGGAGTGAAATTGCAGATTGCTCCGGAAATGCAGGACTGCAAGCTCCTAGTAGCGCCCAGCCAGCTTAGCATGTAGTGACAAATGCTGGAAGTTGCAGTTCAAAAGCAAAAACGAAAAGAAATCTGGAGCATTACATGGTTCCTATGGGTATTTTGTGTATTCCTGTTCCAAAATAGAAATGGCTGTGATCTTAGGGCCCTTCCACACAGGCCCTGTATCCTAGGATCTGATCCTAGGTTTTCTATTTATCCCAGATGATCTGGCAGTGTGGACTCATAGAATCCAGTTTAAAGTAGAAAACCTTGGATGACATCCTAGGATATAGTGCCTGTCTGGAAGGGCCTTTAGAAACCCAGTAGTTTTCTGAGCTGCTTTCAGGTGATATTTTTCCAAGCACGTCTTGGTCCTTAAATCTGGCTTTCCAGCATCTTCTGCAATCTGGATAGTTAGAAAAAGTTTGTATCAGTGAGCAAGCTATCATTCAGGGACGCTTCTCTATCACTACTATATTGTTCACTGAGGAACTCCTGGTTGGCTCTTGAAGGAACTAAATCTCACTCATTATGATCCAGAAATGGCCTCGACACGACAGTCACGAAACGTCGGGTTTCAGAGCAGCTACAGCAATGCCTTTGGTGCTTCGCTTTGTGCGCAATGCGCTTGCATGACCATTGTGGTATTTCTGTTGTGTCAAAAACAATATTCCATGTACTGTTCTCTGAAGTACTGTACATTGATGATTGCACAGTTTTGTCACATAACAGAGTGTAAACTCTGGCTATCAAAGGGTGCTTTATTTTGTATTTTTCCTTCGTGTTTTTTTTTAAAAAGAGAATCCTCTTTGCAGTTGAATATTGATATTTTTATTCGAAAACAAGACAACAATGCAACGTTGTTTTTCAATACAGAGTGGAAAAGTGTATATATTTTTTCTATAGTGAACTTACATATGAACTGTAGCCATGGTAACAATTCTATGTTGTTGTTTTGTTGTTGTTTTCTCCTGGTGCTGGCTAAAACGTCAAAAATATAGTCAAGCGTAACAGAACCAACTGTAAATTAAAAGAGATCATTCTATTTTAGAAATTTAAAAGGCTTTATATGTTTAATAATAAGACGAATATGATCCATAATGGTATTTAATATGAATTGCATCCACTTGTAAGACATACCTATAAGAATCGTTTTTTTATGATTGTGAAGGTTAATGCTGAGTCCCAAGGTCTTCCAGTCCTCCATGCAGGAATACACAATCCAAGCACTCCCAACAGATCTAACATCTGTTTTGAGATTTCCGAACACACTTCAAGGCAGTATAGTCCACTCTCAAACAGTTCTTACCACCAGGAAGTTCTTTCTTCTCCTGAAGTTTGACTCCATCAGAAGTGACTTACAGTTAGTCAAGTCGCTCCTGACACACAAAAAAGGTTTGAATGTATTGCTGTGTATTTATTTATTTATTTATTTACAGTATTTATATTCCGCCCTTCTCACCCCGAAGGGGACTCAGGGACAAATGCAGCTCCGAGCTGGCCTCGAACTCATGACCTCTTGGTCAGAGTGATTTGTTGCAGCTGGCTGCAACTGGCTGCTCACCAGCCTGCGCCACAGCCCAGGCTGTGTACTCTTGTCTCTGGAGCAGAAGGAAACAAGCAGTCCTCGTCTTCTTTTCTTCTCTATGGTCTGTATTGCTTCCTCCCTTTCTCTGTTCCTCACCAAAAAATGACAACAGTAGGAGCAACTGGGTAGTGAGAGGATGTCCAACTGCATATTCAGAGCTTGGTACGATATATAGCCTTGGCTGGTATGTGCCTCCATCATCCATCTTGATGAAGAAATAGCTAAATTTATTGGAGACGGCAGCTAAAAAAGCCAACCGGGATTCTGGCCTGCATCAATAGGGGTATAGCGTCTAGATCCAGGGAAGTCATGCTCCCCCTCTATTCTGCTTTGGTCAGGCCACACCTGGAATACTGTGTCCAATTTTAGGCACCGCAGTTGAAGGAAGATGTTGACAAGTTGGAAAGCGTCCAGAGGAGGACAACTAAAGTGATCAAAGGTCTGGAGAACAAGCCCTATGAGGAGTGGCTTAAAGAACTGGGCATGTTTAGTTTGCAGAAGAGAAGAAACATGATAGCCATGTACAAATATGTGAGGGGAAGTCATAGGGAGGAGGGAGCAAGCTGGTTTTCTGCTGCCCTGGAAACTAGGACGCAGAATAATGGCTCCAAACTACAGGAAAGGAGATTCCACCTGAACATCAGGAAGAACTTCCTCACAGTGAGGGCTGTTCAGCAGTGGAACTCTCTGCCCCGGGCTGTGGTGGAGGCTCCTTCTTTGGAGGCTTTTAAGCAGAGGCTGGATGGCCATCTGTCGGGGGTGCTTTGAATGCGATTTCCTGCTTCTTGGCAGGGGGTTGGACTGGATGGCCCATGAGATCTCTTCCAACTCTAGGATTCTATGAGATGGCTGGGACCAAGAGAAATCTTTGCTGAGTGGCTAGTTACAAGTTTCCTGACAATCTCCAATATGGTTGCTAGAAACATATTGTGATGCTTTCACTGAAACAGCAGGAAGTCATTACGGTATTATAAAATCATAGAGTTGGAAGAAACGTTGAAGATGTCAACACTGGGATAGGAAGAGGGGAGGAATGGCAGTCCTATGAATGCTAGGCGCTGTGCCAAGAGAGAGACAGAGCAGGAGAGATTCTCGTTTCACCGATGTAGCGTTGCAAGCAAATGTGACTCCCTTGTGTTAGACTGGGTTGACCACCAAAGCCAAAGAAGACCACAGAGCCCAGCCAGAAACAGGATGCCGAATCAGCCCTTTGAGAGGCAGCTGTTGTCAAGCTGAGAATTCGGTTGCGCTTCTTTCTCTACGGCGAAAATGGAGCCTAATGGCACATCCCCGGCACAAGGTTTCTTGTTCTTGGAGGTAGCAGAGGTAGCAACCGGGGCAGTCTCCCGGCGAGGCCGTAAAGCAGAGGCAAACCACCACAGGCCTCGCCCAAGGGTCACTCTTTATGAACACATCTTCAGGCTTGGAAAAGCCGATTGCACACACGAGCCAAATGAAGTTGTAATGGTTGAGCTCCCTAAACAATAGAAAGACTGCTGGAGTTCCCTGGGAAGCCAAAAGCCGGAGGGTGAGAATTAATGCTGCAATAGGCTTGGCTGGAGGTATCCGAGATGTTTGCCAATAAACTCTCTCCTGTAATTTTGAGCTGCCTTGGCAGAAGGTCAGACAGGAATCCTTAGTGTAAAGCCTAGCAAGCTGAGAGGTGGAGAAGGGGCTCGTGTGTGTTTGCTTTTGTTGTTTCTCTTCTGCTAATGTCTCCATTTTTTGAACTGCCCAAAACCAAGCTCATTATCATGTGCTGGAAAATGGTGGAACCCCTTCCATCCGCTGTTTTGAGAACACAGCAATCCCTGCCTGGTCCTTGGAGTCGGCCTGTTTCCTCCACTCACTCTCAGGTCTTCAGGCAAGTCGACAGCTTTAAAAGTCTCCAGAGAGGTTACCAGTGAACCGACCTGGCTGTTGTTACATTAAGAGGTTTCTCTGGAAGGGAATTCCTGCACAGATAATGGAACACCTCCTCGTTTCAGTCCCTCCGGGCCCCAGCTGAGCCATTCCAGCCTTTTCTTTACAAACAATAATCATAGAGAAAACTGGGATCTTTAAAACTCTTAATCGCTGGCACTTCTGCCTTGGCCAGATCTGGGGAGGTTTTGCTCGGAGGCAGAGATTTACTTCTCGCACACAATTAATCTTTGGGGCTGCAATAGAGAAAATGAAACCCCAGTTTCTGGAATGCAAGAAGGTGGCATTCAAAACTACCGTGTTTCCCCGAAAATAAGACAGTGTCTTATATTATTTTTACTCCCAAAGATGCACTAGGTCATATTTTCAGGGGATGTCTTATTTTTCCATGAAGAAGAATTCACATTTATTGTTGAACAAAAACTGAACATTTATTCTATACTGTACAGTAGTTGTCATCACAAACCAACATAACTAAACCAGACAAACTGTGACTCCTGTCAAGAATTTCTTGTTACTACCATTTTTCCATATACAACTGGTATGTACATTTACCAATCCTGCATGCTTTGGTGTTTTGTTTGGCAGGTGCGGGGCATGCTTCCAAACAAAAACTTTGCTAGGTCTTACTTTCAGGGGAGGCCTTATATTTAGCAATTCAGCAAAACCTCTACTAGGTCTTATTTTTTGGGGATGTCTTATTTTTGGGAAAACAGGGTACGTGTACCTTTTGTGGCCAACATGTCAGACAACCAACCCCTGTGTTTCTGCATGGAACTATCAATGATGGAGCAAGGAAACCCAACAAGGGGTGGGGAGGAATGATCCTGCTATTAGAATCATAGAATAATAATAATATAATAATAATTTTATTCTTATACCCCGCCCCATCTCCCCGAAGGGACTCGGGGCGGCTTACATGGGGCCAAACCCATGTCATCAACAGTATAAAACAAGCAATAAAACAAATCAAACAGAATAAAACAAGTTAAAAACACATACAATACATAGTGATAAAATCATGGATAAAATGTGTAAGATTTTAAAATCTGTAAGAATCCTAGCATTGGAAGAGACCTCACGGGCCATCCAGTCCAACCCCCTGAAGCAGGAAAATCACATTCAAAACACCCCTGACAGATGGCCATCCAGCCTCTGCTTAAAAGCCTCCCAAAAAGGAGCCTCCACCACACTCCGGGGCAGAGAGTTCCACTGCTGAACAGCTCTCACAGTGAGGAAGTTCTGTGTGGAATCTCCTTTCCTGTAGTTTGACACCATTGTTCCACGTCTTAGTCTCCAGGGCAGCAGAAAACAAGCTTACTCCCTCCTCCCTATGACTTTCCCTCACATATTGAAACATGGTGATCATGTCTCCTCTTAGCCTTCTCTTCTGCAGGCTAAACATGCCCAGCTCTTTAAGCCGCTCCTCATAGGGCTTGTTCTCCAGACCTTGATTGCTGAAAGAAGGGGCGGGAATGTCAGAAGAAAACGATGGGCTCATTCGTAGCAAATAGCAATCTCTCCAGGAAAAATTCTGGCCAGAATTCACTATCAGAGTTAGAGGTGCATGACCCTAGAGCAAGCATGGGCAAACTTCGGTCCTTCAGGTGTTTTGGACGTCAACTCCCACAATTCCTAACAACCGGCTGTTAGGAATTGTGGGAGTTGGAAGTCCAAAACACCTGGAGGGCTGACGTTTGACCATTCCTGCCCTAGAGCCACAGTCTGATTCATGTAAACAAAATCAACACATTCCCAACCGTGGCACTTATCGCTGTGAACAGGAAAGCCCCGTTATTCTGTCATGCGCTGGGCCTGTGACTGATTGTCTATTATATAGGACGTACGCTTTACGCCCAGGGGGAAGCTAGGGTGCCTAAAGAAAGGTTGTTGAGGAATTTCCCTGAAAAGATGGCCTTGAAGTCTTTAAAGAAATAACAAAGTCTTTATTGAAGAACAAATAATAAATCTTCAAGGAGTCCTATCCCCACGGGACAGGCGATTGGCTTTGAATAACTGTGAAAACCCTCTTATAACCTCTCCCAGGCTATCTATTATCTGGGCCTAGCTGGTCTGGGACCCACTGCCGACTCCAAGTGTGTCTGGTTATCGAGTGGACCTACCAGCCAAGGCTTGCAGATGTTTCTGTGCTGTTGTTCTGTATCCTCGGACGGTCAATATCCCTGGTGTTCTTGAAATATGAAGCTTTTTACGGGACAAGCTGGTCTACGTCCTATAGCTGAGCTTCATAAGTGAGACTAACTTAAAAATGGCTCCTTCCCTCCCAGAGCCTTGAACAAGGGGCGGAACCAAACTTAATGGTGATTGACAGGTGGCCTGTCCTATGATTACAAACATTTGCAGCAAGAAAATAAAGTTGAAGTTTCTGGTACAGCTGTACCAGCACATCCGTGATCCTATTTAACCAAATAGCAGCCTCTGTGAGCAAGAGGGCTCTGTTACCGTGTCAATTGGGACACGTTTCCATTCCTGCCAGGAAGAATTGTGACGGAGATCCTGCTTCTGATTGTCACACTGGAGATCCCAAGAAGGAGCAGCGGAATGGTCAATACACCTTATAGAACAGCTTTGCATTGTTTGTAGATTGCTAATAAAACAAGATTGTAGGGGAGCGTAAAGTATAGTTGCTGATCTAGGGTTGCAGCCATTGCAAGAAGGTCTTTCGCCTTTTCCCCAAATTAAGGTAGAAGCAGACCTTCCGCAGCTGGAGGCAGTCCGCATTGACATTGAGTCCTCTCCTTGGCCAGACAAACCGTCTTGGCAGAAGGTGTTTTTCAGAAGACAATCCATCATGGAGGTGGTAAATGTGGACAGAGGCGCACAAGCTGTCGCTTGGCCCAACTCGGCCTGCGTTTTCCTCAGCCGTTGGTTCGTGTGCAGATCGTGGGACGCCAGGCATTTCCTCCAAGTCCGGGATAGAGAGTCGCAAGCTGCTGACAGGACAAACGCACCCTGTCCAGCTGAATTGCTCCATGACCTAAGAAAATGTACAGGTGGTTTTAAGGAAACTCGAGCCATGTCTGAAGTTGTGAGCTTGGGATGAGCGAGAGAGGGAGAGCGCAAGTGTGTTTTTATAGGCTGCGGAGCCATTCATTTCCCACATGTCTCTCCTTTGCCAGCGCAGATGGAACATCTGTTTACCTTCTTTTTCCTCACTTGTACCAGCAGGAATTACTATACTTCGAACGTAACTAATATACGCTGTTGTGTGCCGTTGGCCTTCCGTATCCATGGATTCTCCATCCACAGAGTCAACTATCCGCGGCTTGAAATACATTGAAAAAAGTATTATATTATTACAACTAGTGATGGTTACCAACTCAACAGACATTTCACATTTCTCTAGTGTAGAGTTTCAACTTAACTGCAGGCACCCACCGCTTTTCAACAAGTGACTTTTCCATGATTCAGTCTTAGTTTAGACCAGGCATGGGCAAACTTCGGCCCTCCGGGTGTTTTGGACTTCAACTCCCACAATTCCTAACAGCCTACCGGCTGTTAGGAATTGTGGGAGTTGAAGTCCAAAACACCCGGAGGGCTGAAATTTGCCCATGCCTGGTTTAGACCATTCTGATCCCACATATTCAACCCATGGCCTGCTCTTTTGGCATTATAATTATTTACATAATAGTTTGGACACCATGCATTTTTGTTTAAGTCCTTTTTGCTTTCTCCCTCAGTTGACTCAGTGCTATCAGTGGTGCTTTTTAGATTGTGGCTAGTATATTTTTTATAGAGTAGGTAAAGGTAAAGGTTTTCCCCTGATGTTAAGTCCAGTCGTGACCAACTCTGGGGATTGGTGCTCATCTCCATTTCTAAGCCGAAGAGCCGGCGTTGTCCGTAGACATCTCCAAGGTCATGTGGCCGGCATGACTGCATGGAGCACCGTTACTTTCCCGCCGGAGTGGTACCTATTGATCTACTCACATTGGCATGTTTTCGAACTGCTAGGTTTCCAGGAGCTGGGGCTAACAGCGGGTGCTCATTCCGCTCCCGGGATTTGAACCTGGGACCTTTCGGTCTGCAAGTTCAGCAGCTCAGCACTTTAACACACTGTGCCACCAAAGGCCCCATATATATAGTACTGTGCTCATAATACTATATTCATACAGCAGCTATAGCCATGCTTATAACATTTGTATATAACATAATAAATATAATATAATAATATAAATGGTTAGATTGTATGTGTGTACATCTATATATATAAAAGGGTAATGAAATTTCGGCTTAGGACAAAACAGCAAAACTGCACATTCCAGAAACACTAAACTTGGCAGCACAACCCCACATCCATGCCTCTACGTTCATACAACAAAAAGAAAAGAAAAATAAAGTCCTAATTAGAGGGAGAGGAATAATTGTTTTTATCCAATTGCTGCCAGTTAGAAGGCTAAGCTCTGCCCACTTGGTCTCCTAGCAACCCACTCAGCCCAGGGGACAGGCAGAGTTAGGCCTCACTTAGGCCTTTTCCACACTGCCTATAAAATACAGATTATCAGATTTTAACTGGATTAGATGGCAGTGTAGACTCAAGGCCCTTCCACGCAGCTATATAACCCATTTATAATCTTATATCTATGGACAACGCCAGCTCTTCGGCTTAGAAATGGAGATGAGCACCAACCCCCAGACACGACTGCACTTAATGTCAGGGAAAAACCTTTACCCTTTACCTTAACTACCACCAATTCCTCAATACTTTATTTACCATACCACCAGACTTCGCCACAGCAACACGTGGCCGGGCACAGCTAGTAAATAATATATATTCTCTCCATGTGAGAATTGGATTTTACAAAATTTTGGTTTGTTTTGAAACAAGGATTGGAGATAAAGCTTCAGCTGAGACTCCTTTTCTCCAGGATAATAACAACTCCAGGAGTGAATTTCCTTTCTTAAAGTTAGATGTCTTTCACTTCCTGTTGTCTCATTCTTAACTATGAATTGTTTGCAAGTTGGATGCTTGCAATTCAGGGACTACCTGTATACGTATTTATAATGCATGATCTAATATATTTATTTATTTATATACATATGCACACACACACACATGTATATGCATGCACATATATCCATACTAGATTATACAGTATGAAGAACCTCTTTAACAAGGAAACAGAACAATTCTTAATTCCACAAACAGCTCCAAAACAGCAAAGTTTTCAATGCGCATGGCAAGAGCATCATCTGCTGGGGAAGTGCTAGAATTGCTCCTCCTTTTCATTTTAAAGGGATCCTTCTTTGAAAACGAATACAGTACATCCAAAAGTGGCATAGTCCCATTGCCAAGCTTAAAGTGTTAATAGGTTTTTTTTTTCCTTGTATAACCTTGGGATTTGTAGTTTATGATGTCTTTGGCGTAGAATTCGGTATGCCAACCCTGAGGACAGAGACTTATGTTAGTTTGGCGATCCCTCGTAGTTTGAGGATGATGGTCTTCCAGTCGTGGGGTCTTGGGGGTGGGTTCTTAGGTGGCTGAAGAGACTTATTCTTGATCTGCATGTTCTCCCGCAGTGAGGACATCGGTTTCCAGGTGGAAGGCGGTCCCGGTCGGGGTTAGCTTGACGCTCCTTCCTCTTGGGACGTTTCTCCTTTAAGCCCTCCATTTGTGCCTCTTTGAAATCCTCATCACTGCTGGTCACAGCTGACCTCCAATAAGAGCGCTCAAGGGCCAGGGCTTCCCAGTTCTCAGTGTCTATGCCACCGTTTTTAAGGTTGGCTTTAAACCCATCTTTAAATCTCTTTTCCTGCCCACCAACATTATGTTTCCCGTTCTTGAGTTCGGAGTAGAGCAACTGCTTTGGGAGACGGTGATCGGGCATTCGGACAACGTGGCCAGTCCAGCGGAGTTGATGGCGTAGGAGCATCGCTTCAATGCTGGTGTTCTTTGCTTCTTCCAGCACGCTGACATTTGTCCGCCTGTCTTCCCAAGAGATTTGCAGGATTTTTCTGAGGCAACGCTGATGGAAACGCTCCAGGAATTGAGTGTGACGTCTGTAGACCATCCACGTTTCAGAGGCGTGGAGCAGGGTTGGGAGGACAATCGATATATATATAAAAGGGTAATGAAATTTTGGCCTAGGACAAAACAAAAAAACTACACATCCCAGAAACACTAAACTTGGCAGTACGTTCATAGAACAAAAAGAAAAGAAAAATAAAGTCCTAGTTAGAGGAAGAGGAATAATTGTTTTTATCCAATTGCTGTCAGTTAGAAGGCTAAGCTCTGTCCACTTGGTCTCCTAGCAACCCACTCAGCCCAGGGGACAGGCAGAGTTAGGCCTCACTTAGGCCTCTTCCACACTGCCTATAAAATACAGATTATCTGATTTGAACTGGATTATATGAGTCTATACTGCCATACTGGTGAAGTGGAGCCCCGGTGGCGAAGTGTGTTAAAGTACTGAGCTGCTGAACTTACAGACCGAAAGGTCCCAGGTTCAAATCCCGGGAGTGGAATGAGTGCCTGCTGTTAGCTCCAGCTTCTGCCAACCTAGCAGTTCGAAAACATGCCAATGTGAGCAGATCAATAGGTACTGCTCCGGCAGGAAGGTAACAGCGCTCCATGCAGTCATGCCGGCCACATGACCTTGGAGGTGTCTACGGACAACGCCGGCTCTTCGGCTTAGAAATGGAGATGAGCACCAACCCCCAGAGTCGATCACGACTGGACTTAACATCAGGGGAAAACCTTTACCTTTTACTGCCATATAATCCAGATGATCCAAACACACGATTTCCATTATCTGCTTTGATTATCTGGATTATATGAGTCTACACTGCCACATAATCTGGGATAAAGCCATAATCTGGGATCAGATCCTGAGATGTAGGGCAGTAGCAAAAGGCACATCTTCACTGTGGAATGAATGCAGTTTGGCACCGGGGCTCAATGCTACGAAACCATGGAAGTTGTAGCTTTACGACGTCTCGCACCTTCTCCGCCAAAGAGTGTGAACTACAACTCCCAGGCTTGGATAGCCTTTAGTTACTGCATTAAAGGGAAGCTGGGTTGCATTAATTCTACAGTGCAGATGCAGACACTCAAAAAGCTTTTTTAAAAATGACCTATGAACCAGTGCCAAGACTGGTGAGCTCTGTGGAATTCTACACAGTGGAACGGATGCCTTGGCTGTATGCTATGCAACCGTGTACCAACAATCATGCTTTTGCTAAAGTTTATCAAACCACAACCCCTATGGTTGCAAACTTTTGCATGACTATGTATGCATGTAGGATTACATACATACTTTTTTTTTTACAAATTTTTATTTTTTAAAACACAAAAAATACATACCGTAGACATACAAAACATTTACAATTCCCACCACCAACGTGAGGATTGTTTTCTTTTTACATATTCGTTTCTTTGTGAGACAATCGTTATATCTTTATCTTTATCCATTTCCATCCTATATACTATATAACATTTGTATCTTATTTCTTATGGCTTGATCTCCAGATTGATTCATGATATAGTTCTTTACCCTTGTCCATCTTTCTTCCATTTCTCTTGTTCTATTTTCATTAGTTTTTACAACATTTAGTTTCACATTCATAATTTCAAATTCAATTTGCTCCACCATATATTACATACATACATAGCATGGGCCCGGGCTGTGGCGCAGGCGGGAGAGCAAGCCAGCTGCAATTAACTGCAATGAATCACTCTGACCAGGAGGTCATGAGTTCGAGGCCCGCTTGGAGCCTATGTTTGTCTTGTCTTTGTTCTATGTTAAAAGGCATTGAATGTTTGCCTATATGTGTAATGTGAGTCCCTGAGTCCCCTTCGGGGTGAAAAGGGCGGAATATAAATGCTGTAAATAATAAATAAATAGCAGCTAAATCGGTATCAAACTGCATTAACTCTACAGTGTAGATGCGCCCCTGCCTTATTCTTTGGGTACAATTTGCTGCATGCATGGGCAACTTGGGCCCTCCAAGTGTTTTGCACTGCAATTCCCACAATTCCTAACAGCCTACCGGACCCAAGTTTGCCCATGCCTGATCTACTGGGAAGGGTGCGATTGTGCTCAACTTTCTGTTTGCTTTCAAGAGGGGAGAAAAGGGGTCCTGTCCCTTTAATTCCAAGCCCCTCCCTCCACCCTGTGCTGAAGCTTGACTCCTGGGCGCAACCTACTCAGCTGCTGTCAATCCCCGCAAGGCGATTGGCCGCGGCGCTGCTCTGACGCGCCTCTTCGGGGACTTTTCGGCCAATCGCGAGGCGGGAAGAGCCAAAGCAGGAACAGGTGGGCCTGATTGCAAAAGGAAAAGAGTGCAGAAGCAGGAAGGAGTGGGGCAGGTGAGTGCGGATTGTTTGTTTGTTACTATTGCGAGTTTAAACTACAGTAGAGTCTCACTTATCCAACATAAACGGGCTGGCAGAACGTTGGATAAGCGAATATGTTGGATAATAAGGAGAGATTAAGAAAAAACCTATTAAACAGCAAAATTGGTTATGATTTTACAAATTAAGCACCCAAACATCATGTTGTACAACAAATTTGACAGAAAAAGTAGTTCATTACACATTAATGTTATGTAGTAATTACTGTATTTATGAATTTAACACCAAAATATCACAATGGATTGAAAACATTGACTACAAAAATGCGTTGGATAATCCAGAACGTTGGATAAGTGAGACTCTACTGTATAAATCGTTCACATACAAGGCAAACAAATACATTCATGGAAACCAGATAGTTAAACACAATATAAAACACACCATTAAAATCCTATAGGAATCATTGATATGCTACATACAGTAGAGTCTCACTTATCCAAGCTAAACGGGCCGGCAGAATCTTGGATAAGCAAATATCTTGGATAATAAGGAGGGATTAAGGAAAAGCCTATAAAATTAGGTTATGATTTTACAAATTAAGCACCCAAACATCGTTATACAACAAATTTGACAGAAAAAAATAGTTCAATATGCAGTAATGTTTTGTTGTGATTACTGTATTTACTGTATTTACGAATTTAGCACCAAAATATCACGATATATTGAAAACATTGACTACAAAAATGGCTTGGATTATCCAGAGCTGAGGTCCTCAAACTTTTAAAGCAGAGGGCCGGTCCACAATCCTTCAGACTGTTGAGGGGCCGAATTATCATTTGAAAAAGAAAATACGAACAAATTCCTATGCATACTGCATATGTCTTATTTGTAGTGCAAAAACAACAATAGCAACAACAATGAAGGAAAAATACACTATTTAAAAATAAAAACAATTTTAACCAATACAAACCGATCAGGATTACAATGGGAAGTGTGGACCTGCTTCTGGACAACGAGATAGTCAAGTTAATTAGGATTGTTGTTGCTGTGTGTCTTCAAGTCATTTCAGATTTTGGGCGAGCCTAAGTCAAAAATTTATTTATTTATTATTTATTTATTTACATTTATATCCTGCCCTTCTCACCCCGAAGGGGACTCAGAGTGGCTTACAATTTATATGTACATACAATATATTATATTATTACCATAGAACAATATTAGCATTATATAGTACTATATTGAACTATACCACTATATTGTAATATTATTATTAATATTACATGTAATATATAATATATAATTAATATTATTATATGGTATTATTATTAGTATTATATTGTATTACATTACAATATTACCATCAATATTATATGTAAATACAATATTATATTATTAAAACTGATATAAAAATATTATATTATAAAACTGAGGGTGGGGGCCAGGTAAATGACCTTGAAGGGCCGCATCCGGCCCACGGGCCTTAGTTTGGGGACCCCTGATCCAGAGGCTTGAATAAGCGAGGCTTGGATAAGTGAGACTTTACTGTATATCAATGGTGAGAAAGTACTACATCCTGCATTACAGTAGAGTCTCACTTATCCAACACTCGCTTATCCAACATTCTGGATTATCCAACACATTTTTGTAGTCAATGTTTTCAATACATCATGATATTTTGATGCTAAATTTGTAAATACAGTAATTAATACTGCGTATTGAACTACATTTTCTGTCAAATTTGTTGTATAACATGATGTTTTGGTGCTTAATTTGTAAAATCATAACCGAATTTGATGTTTAATAGGCTTTTCCTTAATCCCTCCTTATTATCCAACATATTCACTTATCCAACATTCTGCCGGCCCGTTTATGTTGGATAAGTGAGACTCTACTGTAATTAAAAACCAGGTAAAACCAAGTCAATACAGCATTATTAAAACTTAAGCAGGGAACACCTTGGATATAAACAGCCACTATTAGTTAAAATATTATTGACACAGTATTGTTTTGTATAATAATACAATTATTATTTTGTATAATTAGTATTATATTGTATTACTATATTATGATCAATATTACATGTACATACAATATATTATATTGTTAGCATAGCACAATATTAGTATTATATACTACTATATTATAATTTCTGAGCCCCTGATGGCGCAGCGTGTTAAAGCGCAGAGCTACTGAACTTGCAGACCGAAAGATCGCAGGTTCTAATCTGGGGAGCAGAGTGAGCGCCCACTGTGAGCCCCAGCTTCAGCCAACCTAGCAGTTCGAAAACATGCAAATGTGAGTAGATCAATAGGTACCGCTCTGGCGGAAAGGTAATGGCGCTCCATGCAGTCACGCCTATGGCCACATGACCTTGGAGGTGTCTACGGACAATACCGGCTCTTCGGCTTAGAAATGGAGATGAGCACCAACCCCCAGAGTCGGACACGAACTCAGGGGAAAATCTTTATCTTTACCTATACTACTATGTTTTATTATATCACTATCTGCAATATTATTGGTAACATTACATGTAATATATAATATACAGTTATTGTATCATATTATTAGTAGTATTATATTGTATTACATAATAATGTTAAGTTAATATTATTAATTTTATTGTATTATTATTGTAATAATAATGTTATTAATGTTGTATTACATTATAATATTAAGTAAGTTAAGTAATATTATCAACATTATACTGTTTATATTACCATTTTATTATTACAATATTACTAATTTTATTCATTGTTATTTTCTATTTTTACTATTACTATTATTTTAATATTAGTTTTTCATGTAAAGGTTTTGGCCTGGCATTAAGTCCAGTCGGGTCCGACTCAAAGTGAGCTGCTTCAAAACACATTCTCAAGCAAGGCGTTTCGCTTTCCTGGAGCCTTGCAGTCTTGGAAAAGACGCCTATAAAATAATCACTCCTATAAATGAAACCTTTGATCACTTGGATCACAAACGCAAGCCTTAAAGGTATATTAGATTCCTGGTTTCATATTTACTCTCTCCCACTCAGATAAAGCTCTAGTGGTTGATTGTTCATTCCACCTTTTCCTCTTAACCAAGACTCGTTGCCATAATATCTTTTGGCAGCACACAGTAGTTGGATCTGTTTGCTCGTCTTTCAAGAGTGGGAAGACGTACCGAATTAGGCAACTGCTGCTTCCATGACAAGATTTGCACGGAAGGGGCTTATCATTATTTTTGAGGCTGAGAGCATGTGACTTGCTGTGGGGCCCCATAAGTTTTCATGGCTAGGTAGGAACCCGAACCCTAGTTTCCTAGAGCCATAGTCCCAACACTCAGATTCTTACATCATGTCAGCATGCTAACAACTAACAGGAAATGCTTTGTGGGCATTTGCATGATAAGAATAAAGAAAAAAGGATGCAAACTTCAGAAAAAAGGGTGCAAATTGAGTTTCAATAGCAATATAACAGTGTGGTCCAGGCCACAGGCCACATGCACCAATTCATTTTTGTTGGCCCTTGCCCTTCTTACTGGAAAAATATTTTAATTATGTAATTAAATATTAATTATGTACCGTATATACTCGAAGATAAGCCGAGTTTTTCTGCCCTTTTTATGAGCTGAAAAGGCCTCCCCCGGCTTATATTCGGGTCAAGGTCAAGCCAGCAGCGGAGCCTGGAGGCCACAGTATGTTTTCTTTTCCAAAACCTCCCTTCTTCGCTTCTCCTCCCAGGCTGGTTATCTTATTTTTTTGAGAGAGAGAGAGACAGAGAAGAAGCGAATGTTTTCAAAAGCGAAAGGAGCGTGTGAGAGAAACCCTTGCAAGCCAGATTGCATGGGCAGAAGGGGAAGAAAAAAAGATATTCTTGCAAATTTGCACGATTCATTACTATTACTATTACTACTATTATTGCAAGAACATTTGAGTCCAAAGGGAGGGAAGGAGGGAAAAGAGAGCAACAGAAGGTGTGTATTTCTTTTTATTCCTAAGGAAACAAAAATGAGGTAGGTTTTTTTGGGAGGGGGAGAGAAGCTTTAAAAAGCCTTTTCTGGCTACTTTTAGAGTTTGAAAAAGGGAGAAAGAAAAGAGGTGGGAAAGGGCAGGAGAAAAGAGGACAAAGGTATTTTTAGGGGAATATTGCAGGAGGAAAATGCACATAGAGAGGATTTGCAAAGGTTTCAGGGGGAAATACACATGTGAAATTAGTATATATAATGATAGATCTATATCTAGCACTGCATTGTTTATGTAGGCATTATATGTTTGCCTGTTACTATGTTGGAAGCTGGCCTGAGTCCCCAGGGGAGATAGATAGGGCTCGGGCTGTGGCGCAGGCTGGAGAGCAGCTGCAATCAATCACTGCAATGAATCACTCTGACCAGGAGGTCATGAGTTCGAGGCCCGGCTCGGAGCCTATGTTTGTTTGTCTTTGTTCTATGTTAAAAGGCATTGAATGTTTGCCTATATGTGTAATGTGATCCGCCCTGAGTCCCCTTCGGGGTGAGGACGGACGGAATATAAATGCTGTAAATAAATAAATATAAATAAATAGGGCAGGGTACAAATGAAGCTGTTGTTGTTTATTATTATTATTATAAAGTTATTGTTGCTTTTCCACTTACAGTTTACTATTTTTCTTTGAAATACAGTAAATATTCAAGACATTTAACCCACTGATGCCTCAATTAATTAATTTTATTGGTATCTAATTTTATTTTTGAAATTTACCAGTAGCTGCTGCATTTTCCACCCTTGGCTTATACTCGAGTCAATAAGTTTTCCCAGTTTATTCTGGTAAAATCAGGTGCCTCGGCTTATATTCGGGTCGGCTTATACTCGAGTATATACGGTAATCTGTTTTCTTTCTGAAATGTCTCTGGCCCTGACATTCCTATACTAAAGTTTAATTGGCCCTCGGGTAACTAAAGGTTGGACCACACTGCAATATAAGATAGCAGGACCAACAAAATCTGTATTGGTTAAGTAACGGATAATCCAGCCTCTCATTTAGGCGATGTCTATGCCGACTTTCTCGAGGTGAGCTCAAGACGGCTCACATCATCTTAAAATATACATCATAACATAAAACCAAAGCTAAAAACAAATGATAAAAGTTCAAAGAATGCTTCACAGCATCATCCATATTATAAACAATACAGTTAAAATCCGTTTACAGTTCCCTGTACGACCACAAAATGCTTAACTAAAGGCTATTTCAAACAGGAAATAGCCCTTTTCAGAATGACATCAGGGTTGGAACTGATCTGACCTCTTTCTGCAGTGTATTCCATAGCTTCGGACCCCCCCCCCCCTCCCCCGAAGATGTGTCATCTCTAGTAGATTTTGAATGCAAGTTGACCCTGGATTGTGTAGAAATGAGGGTCTCCTTGCTGTGTCTTAAAAGGTCTGCCCAGTCTGTAGCATTGGACAATGTGTCTCAAGTAACCGGGACTGATGCCAAGCTGCTGAGTGGAAGTTTTCTTCTACGGTCCCAAATCCTAAGTGTCACTGATTTTACATTTCACAAACAGGTTTTTAAAATGCCACACTTTGTGTTTTGTCCTGCAGGGCCTGCTGCAAACCATGAGGTTCAACCAAGGGCTGGTCACGTCGTTCCAAGCTCCGACAACGGTCCGTAAATTCTCCAGCAGCCAGGTTTACCTGTTCAGAAGCGAACGGTCGGAGTCGGATGAGTCCTCGGAGGAAGAGCTTGACGTGATGGAATTGCGAGCGAGAGGGAAGGAGCTTCAGCAAAGGAATGCTTCCCGCGAGAAAGTTGGGGACATCGTCTTACTGGAACGAGAAGTCCGAGAAGACGACAGTCTCAACAAGTTGGCCCTGCAGTATGGATGCAAGGTGAGAAGCGACCAGGTTTAAGGACGCCATTCGTCCGTGCCCACCATGATGCAAATCATGGAATGAATTTCTAGTTGAGGATGTTGTAAATCTAAGCAGGGCACGCAAATTTAGATCGGAAATCGGACATACTGCTTCCGAGGGTGGGTGCTTTCCATGCCATCATCTCTGTCCTTTGTGTTGGTCAAGTGTCACTTGGCTTAATGGGAACAACTGCATGACGTTGGAGATAGCAGGGTCAAAACTGGTATAACTTAAACAGATTAAGACTGTTCAGGGCATGATTTGCCATGCTGGATCAGAACAAAATCTGGATAGCTTGATTTGCTCTATTCAAAAGAAAAAAGCAGATGTGTTCTTTGTGCTGTCGAAGGCTTTCATGGCCAGAATCACTGGGTTGCTGTGAGTTTTCCGGGCTGTATGGCCATGTTCTAGAAGCATTCTCTCCTGACGTTTCACCCACATTTATGGCAGGCAGAGGTTGTGAGGAATATTGGAAACTAAGCATGGGATGTTTATAGATCTGTGGAAGGGCCAGGGTGGGAGAAAGAACTCTTGTCTGTTGGAGGTAACTGTGTATGTTGTCATTAATCACCTTGATTAGCATTTAATGGCCTTCCAGCTTCAAGCTTAGCTGATTCCTGCCTGGGGGAATGCTTTGTTGGGAGGTGTTAAATGGCCCTGATGTTTCATGTCTGGAATTCCCCCATTTTCTGAGTGATGTTCTTTATTTACTGTCCTGATTTTAGAGTATTTTTTAATACTGGTAGCCAGATTTTGTTCATTTTCATGGTTTCCTCCTTTCTATTGAAATTGTCCACATACTTGTGCATTTCAATGGCTTCTCTGTGTAGTCTGACGTGGTGGTGTTCTCAAATAATCTGCTGTGTTCAAGTTGGTTCATCAAATGCTCTGCTATGGCTGATGTCTCTGGTTGAATTAGTCTGCTGTGCCTTTCATGTTCCTTGATTCGTGTCTGAGCAATGCTGCTGCGTTTGGTGGTCCCTCTGTAGACTTGCCCACAGCTGCATGATGTACGGTAGATCCTTGCAGAGGTGAGAGGATCCCTCTTGTCCTTTGCTGAACTTAGAAGATTTGTTCCTATTTACTAACAAATGAACTTTGTTGTTTGGTGGCATTTTGAATGAGAGCCCACTGGGAGCTCTGGTTGCCAATGGCCTTGTTAAGGTTTTACAAACTCGGGAACGTGGCACTTTTCATTGATTCAATCCATCTGTAATCTGGTCCTCCTCGTGCCATATTGCCTTCCGCTTTACTTGTCCAACGAATCACGTTTCCTCATGAATTTCCCAGAATTTCTTGGATCACAAGGAAGGAATGTCTTGCTCTCCCTCTCTAGTTGTCTTCTTTTATTTATTTATTTTTACATTTATATTATTGTAATAGTTCTATTTGCACCTGTGCACAAGTCCCTGAACGTTTGTTCCTCAGGACTCTGAGTTATTTGTCCCCTTTTCTTGTTTGTCTGTAACCATTTGAAGAATGTCGGCAGTCATCTAATGAGGTTTTTTATCTTTCTGGTTACGGAAACCATCTTTACATTCATCCCCACCCATGGCCCAAATTTTAGTCCAAAGGCTTCCTGGATTCCTATCAGTTGATATTAGTAGTGCAAATCTGTTAATTCTACTGTTCTTCAGGTTCCATTTTGACATTATGATATACTTAAATAAATAACTTTATTTTTAATCCATCCTCTTTCCCCAGAGGAATGCAAGGCAGCTTCCATAAACAAAAATGGCAAACATTAAATGCCATTTACAGTAATAAAAAGCAAATATTTAAACATACCAATTAAAACAAGTTAAACAGCTTTGGCTAAAACATATAAATTCGTCAGTCCGGCCAATTTATAGTCTTTCTTTTGCTTTTCTCTAGTTATTAGTACTGTAATAGCATTTGTGCAGAATGTTTCTCAAGCTTCTGCTTCAAATTATGTAGTCTGCTTTCTATATTGCCATCCACTGATGTCCACATTTATAGTAGTCTCTTCAGCTGCCTCAAGAATGTTTGGAAAGAAGAAACTGTCGAGCTGGTGTTGTGTAACTCAGCAACCCTAGCCATCACAGGCAATGTGGATGAGAATGCTAGGACTTGCAAACGTGGCAATGCCCGCTCTGCTTTTTCATATCAACTTGCAGCCAGAAAGACTTACTTGTGTATATGATGTGAACTTGTGTACTTACTCGTAGAAGTGGTGTTTCCCTCTGAATTCTCAGGTCGCAGATATCAAACGGGTCAATAACTTTATCTGGGAACAAGACTTGTATGCTCTGAAATCCATCAAAATTCCAGTCAAGGTCAACAGTGTATTGACGGAAACGAGTGAGGAGTTGCCACACAACGCCTCTGTATCACTGGCTGAACTGCTGGAAGGTGATGACGGTGACAACCGAGAACCAATCAGTCAGTATTTCAGAGGGATTGACGAGAACATCGAACAAGCGGCACAAGTGACGGTCTCACCAAGCTCAGACTATTGCATTGAAACGCCAGACTGGTCCCCTCAGCGGCAGAAAGAAACCACTAGCGGAGCAGATTGTGGCATCCAGTGGTGGAACGCGGTCTTCGTTATGCTCCTTGTAGGAATTGTTTTGCCCGTGTTTTATATTGTCTATTTTAAAACCCAGAAGCTGGAAGTGGCCGGCGATGCTTCCAATGTAACTGCCAACAACTCATTGCATGGGTTTACTGTGGGAGCACCGGTCCATCTCGGGCATATCTCCAAAGTAGGCGCTTTAATCCCAGCCGGCGGATGAGGGTGAGAGACAAAAGTGGGTAAGACACTCTGTGCTTTCAACGTAACATTCTGGATGAGACTGTAAGTTACGGGTGTTGAACTTGTAAAGGGGACTAAGGGGAAACAAGGGCAGAAATGAGGCACTGATGGCAGCCGGTCAGTTATGGATTCGCCCTAAAGGAAGAGGGTGGTGGGATTTTGACATCAGAAAAGGGTGCACTGACATACCTCCACTTGTTTGTCTGTAAAAGTGCATTTCGGCAAGCATCATCAGCAACCTCAGTTAGAAGAAATAAGGTCAGTTTATGGAAACAAGGAAGGAGAGCTCATTTAGACTCCCAATAAACTTGCCACTGCTTTCCCATATAGTTAGATTTTCACTGCCTTTTTCAAGACAAGTTTCTCTGATGAAACAAATACCCACGTTTCTCCGCAAATTTAATCCCCTAGTTTAAAACTGGGCCAACTTTGGCCCTTCCTCCCACAATTCCTAACAGCGCTGTTAGGAATTCTAGGAGTTGAAGTCCAAAACACCTGAAGTTGGCCCAGGTTTAAACTAAGGAATTAAACAATTTCATGTCTTGATTTGAAGGAATTGAGTTCTTTTTGTTGATACATTTCCCTTGGATGCTTTCAATATGGGTCACCGCTATTGCTTCTCTCAAATTCCAGCCATGCCGTCCTTCATCATAGGCCTTAACTCAAGGGTAGGCAACTAAAAAAGATAAGGACATTATCCTTGGGATATTTTGATGTATTTTGAAAATTCTACTGCATTTTGCTTTGATCCCTGGAAGGGATCTGGGGAGGCTCTAGATATATGGAAATGGTCTCTAGAGATCATTATGAGGTATTTTGGCTTTTATGTTGAACTGAGTCTTGGCCTAACAGGATTTTCTTCATTTAATTTCATGATAAGTATCAACTTCTGGAAGACAGTGAGGAGGGAAAACACACATATTTGTATGGCTCTCTCAAAGCCTTAATCCACAACCATGGAAAGTAGTAAAAGTTGGCTGCCATGGGAAAAACTGCTTAAACTGTTTCAGCTCCCTTTAGATCAGTGGTTCTCAACCTGGGTTCCCCAGATGTTTTGGGCCTTCAACTCCCAGAAATTCTAACAGCTGGTTAACTGGCTGGGATTGCTGGGAGTTGCAGGCCAAAAACATCTGGGGACCCCAGGGTGAGAACCACTTTGCCAGAATCCCAAGTATTAATTTCCATTACATCTCATCTATACGTTAATATGTGTCACCTAACTCACACCGTTAATAATGAATTTGGATGAGATCACCAAATAGGTAAAGAAGAAAGGAATATTTTGAATATCCAAGGAAGAAAACAGAGCAATAGTCCTATTTATTGAGGGGGAGAAATAAGAGAAATTGCTGTTTTTAGGAATGGAAAAAAGAGTGGGAATAGAAAGCATTTTAAAAAAATGTATGGAGATATTGTCTTGTTTGGCTGAGCCCTCATCTATACTTGAGCTAAGTAACAGGTATGATTCATTGAACACTTCCTTGTTTTTGCCTTGTAATGTGCTTTTCAAGAGCTTAGTAATGGCGGGTAATTTTAACAATCAAATTCCATGTCACTATTGGCTGCTGAAGCCACTTTTCTATGAGTCACAACATTCATTTAAATAATTTCTACTCCTTACGTTTGTTAAGTTTGCAACCCTAGCCATGTGGGGGAATACCAAGTAAACTCCCTAAAATGTAATGGTACATGAATAAAAAAAAAAAGTCCATGGTTTGAGCTTTTTCTGTAGCTCCTTGATTTTCTCATGACTGATCTATGTGCAGCAAATCTCCTTTGAGCAAAATGTGCAAAGAACCCCTGCTTTTTTCAATGTTCGCAACTTAGCCGGTGGGAAATGATTTCTCTTGTTCTGTCATGCCATTTTCGACCTGTCAAAAATGTGTACAGCATATAAGTGTTCTCTTTGTATTGCTAAACATGGGTTTTTCCAGGGGAAAGAAATGTAATAATAACGACAAAACCAACGGATTGTGGGCACAGATGGAATCAGGAGAGAGGGTTTCATTGTGGAAATCAAGGAAACGTCATCTGAAATACGAGAGAGTCTGAAATACACAGTAAAAGCCAGTATTTTTACTTTAGTGAATGCAAGATACAAATATTTTACAACAACCTCTAGCATTTTTCTTAACCATTTGATAAAAAGTTCACTAGAATATTTATTGTATATTGAAGAAAAAACACCACATTCAGGGAAAAGAGATTAACTTATTTTTTTTCCTTTAAAGATTCGTCTCAAAGATGGCAACAAAGTCCAGCTTGTGCCGCCAGGCGGCTTTAACCGCAAACAGCTTCGTCTGTGAACTGTTGACTACAAACATTTACCAAGTACATATAATTTTTTTGTTTTAAAAAAAGCTTTTCTTTTTTAAATATAGCAAAGCAGTGTTTTCTTGCACAGCAAAGTGAGGAAAAATGTCTAATATATTTTTTAAAGTCTTTCACATTCTAAATTTCAAACTTCTTCCCATGGTTGATCCGGCAGGAGTCATTTATGTTCCTTATTTACTATGTATTTCTTGTGCGCACGTTTACCCTCGCCAAAGCATTAGTGTCCTTTAAAGTCAAAACATTTCCCACATGCCGCCATGAACGACAGCATGCCAGAAGTCAGTGTTGTCTAACATTTGACTCTGTTCTACTCACTTGGGTTTGTGCAAGATGTCGGTCTGCAGCACTCTTGATCTAAATGCCATTGATTCTATTCAAACTCCACTGATTCTTTGTTTTCAGAACTGCCCTTTAACCGCAAAAAAAAAAAATCATCCTGATCCGAATGACACACGTTACAGCAGCCATGCACAACAACTCCGTTTCCCGTGACCATGGCAGTCCTGTACAACGTGTGGCCCGCCAAGTCTATCAAAAGTGGGAGGAGAAAGAGGGGCAGGCAAACTGGTGGTCACGTGAGGAGTTGCAGTCAATCACAATTGAGGGAGAGGAGGAGGACCGGCCCATGGAGGTTTAGCCTATTTTTGATATTAGCCCCTTACTATTGCCGAGTTGTGCAGGCCTGCCCCATGCAAGTGAGAAGCTGCCATGCCTGACTGAGAGCTTGGCAGGAGGCCTCTTTCAAGCAACGAAGCGCCAATCCAAGGTGCCACATGCTTCCTTGCACTTTGGAGCTGGCCTTTCGGGAGAGCCAAAGATCTTGTTTCCCCCCGACCCCTTTCTGAGCATAACACAAGCTCTCCCTTCCCATCTCAAAAGTGGTTCAACCACACATATTGCCCAAAGTGCGAGCCCGGAGCTGTTTCATGCATGACTCCTTGCATTCTTGCCTCCTACCATTACCACTAGCCACTTCCGTGCGAAATTAAATCATTTGGTACACACATATATAGCACAATGGCAACGCAGGGACATTGGCACCCTGGCAGGCCAAACCCAAGGACATTAGCACAAGCAATGCCGCTAGGAAATGTTGCCACTAACCTTACCTATCAGTGTAAGCTATCCAAAAATGCCTAGAGTTACATTTTTAGTGTTGGGGTTGTTATTTTTCAAAGTATTTGTATTTTCAGGATGACACATTCTCCTCTGGGGAGACAGGGCCAGGTCCTAGGATGAGGAGATGGGACACAAGTTAACAGTCTGATTCTGAAAGTTCCTTTTGTTAAACCAAAAAAAAACATTTGGTTGGCTAGATTCAAGTACAAAGCCAAACCTTTTTAAAATTCCCATATTATTATTTTTTTTAAAAAGAAAAAATGTATTGTGATGTAACTCCTTACAAACCTGCATAGGAATAAAAGACTATTGAGATACAGTCAGCAAAGCCATCTCATTAAGGCACACAAGAAATCAGACAGTAAATGTGAAATGTAGAACTCCCATTCAAATGTACAGCAAAGTTCATGTAGGTGCATAAATAGGGATTGGCAAAATATCCTTTGGAAGCAACAGAAGGATCGATGAAGTGGTGTTCAGTTTCCAAGCACAGGGCAAAAAGAGGGATTGGGATAGTGAATAAGCTGGCAGAATAGGGGCATACTGTCTTGTATAAGAAGCTGTACCTCCTGTCTACGAGTTCCTTGAAATGCTGAGGAATTATGATGGGGGGGGGGGGGGAGAGATAAAAAGAAAATAGCTCCACTAGAAAGCTTACAGTCTTCTATGACTGCATTTACAGTTTTGTACATGGAGCGAGGGAGGTAAAAAGAGGTGAAAGAGCCTTTACAGGAAAAGAGTTCACCCTTCATTTTAATACCACTTTCTCACTAGGCCATGCCTGGTGTGGTTTTAAATTAAAGAGCATTTAGATTGTCTTAAAGCTTATTTGCCAGTAATAATGGAGAACTAAAAAAACAAAACAAAAAACAAAAATGTGCACCTGGCTACATCACAATTATCTGGGCGAAATACTGAGTTGCTACTCCCTTCTAAGGAAATTGTAACCCCTTTGGCTTTTTTATCATGTGAGAAGCGACTTGAGAACATACTGCAAGTCGCTTCTGGTGTGAGATAGTTGGCCATCTACAAAGATGTTGCCCAGGGGATGCGCGGATGTGTTACCATCCTGCTGGGAAGCTTCTCCCATGTCCCCACAAGCTAGAGCTGACAAGACGGGAGCTCATCCCATCTTGTGGATTTAAGCCAGCAGCCTTCAGATCAGCAACCCAACCTTCAGGTCAGCAGTTCAGCTGGCACAAGAGTTTACCCCATTGCGCCACCATGGCTCCTAGCCCTTTGCTAGTATTCATTCTCCCCCCCCTTCTCTCTCTCTCTCTCTATATATATATATATGTATGTATCATGGTATCTAATAAAACCTGCCTTCAGATATTCCTTTAGCATCTGCCCCTATTACAAACAGTAAGCAAACATGAGACTGGAAGCATCTTTAGACGAAACCAGAGCTAAAAGTGACTCCAAAGCAACATGTGCCACTATCTGAAGCTCTTCCTGATGTTTTGGGGGAATTAAATATTAGGACATGTTTTGCCTTAAACCGAAAGACCACTTCAACCCCCTTCCTTCCTCTGACAACGTTTCCCATTACTTCAGCAATTATGAGGGACAAAAGCATCCCTCTCCCCAGGCCGAAAGAGAGAACTTCATACGATGCCTCAGAAACAGTTTGTAACACCTTTTTTCCTATTTATGCAGAATGAATCAATGCTGGATTTATGTAGAGCGAATTGCAAAGGGGGCTATCGCTTTGCTATCTATATACATATATTTATATATGTATCTATACAGATATATGTATATATATATATATTATATATATAATGTATAATGAATTTTTACGGCACCAAAAAAAGAAGAGAGATTAAAGAGTACAATTTGTAACAACACACATTCACCACCAGTGAGGGGGGACAACCCCTTTTTTTTATAAACACCCTCTGAAAAAAATCTGGATAATATTAATTAAAATCCAAAAGGAAATACAGTCTATTGAACAAAATAGTAAATATTAAACAGTGAATACTCTACTTAATAAGGACCTCGCCTTTTTCTTTTCTTCAAGTCGGCGTCAATCCACAAAAATATACTTTTTAATCTGGTGAACGTACAATACATACGTACTTACACCAAAAGGTGATAATATATTTAAGATGCTATATACACAACGTTTGGCTCAAATTTTAATTTACATATAGAATAATAATAAGTATTCATGGCTTATTTTTCCCCAAGGTTCTGCCTGCAAGATTTTGTTTTTCCTTCCTCCCCTGAACCAAAAGCAACAGACAGTCCAAAAAAAAACAAGTCAGACCTATTCTCTACCAAAAAAAAGCTACACCGTACAGCTTTGGCTTGTATAAATAATTCATAGCAGAATGTGTTCAAAAGTACTGTATATAATTTTCCATATAGTCTTCAAAGAAGGGTATTTTTTCTTTAATAAAAAATATACACGAGCTAAAACTGTTTTTCTATCTTTTAAAAAAGGTCAGAGGAACGTAAGAAAGAGCTTTTAAAACATATCCCAATTATAACTTAATATATTAAAATTTTTCTTTGCGGATTCTCTTCTAGGCTAATATCTTCTGAATATTTCATGCACTTTATGTCTCTGTCTCACACACACTTGGTTACAAAAATCGTATCTGACCCTCTATTTTTTGCACGTGCAAAAACAGGTGTGTGATTTTTTAAAATAATGCCAGCCCTTCTCCATGCACTCTTTGCAAGAGAGACCCATGCTAGACTGGGTAGTAATAGAGGTCATTCTATGTACAGTATTGCTTTCTCTTTTCTACTGCTCTGCTGCTACAAAGCGTAATGATAACTACAGGATACCACACAGTTGTTGGAAAACACACATAGAGAACAACGACTACAGGCAAGCCCTCAAGCTTCTGCCGTTTCATTTGGTAGGTTACATAAGGGGCACATGTTCTTTTGCGAAACATTATTCGAGGAACATCGGCCAGATAGATTAAGTGCCAGACTAGACCATTGCCTATAAGGGTTCTTCTGTTCTATCTCTTAAAACCACAGGGCATCTGTAGCTGCTATACAAGGAGTCGGTATTAAGTGCCTGCTGATTTTTGCTTTTCGTGTCTCTGCTACACACACTCACACATATATATGTATACAAAGATATATATGCATGTATGTATATATACATATAAATATTTATTTCATGTCCTTATTTATAAATTTAGATATGTCAGGACTGTCCACTGGTAGAACTCAAAACGTAGAAACCAAAGGAGGAGCGATTAGGTCACCCAAGTGTCCATCCGCATCCGCTTCACGGTGGGGCTTTCCCTGTCCTCCGAGTTGGGGGGCCTTCCCAGCGCAACGGGCGAATGGAAGTCGCCCCGAGGGTCCTCTCGGTCGCTGCCATCGTATGAACTGCTGGAACTGCTGAGGCTGTCGACAGGAGAGCGTCCCATGTCCTGCCGTGATGGCTGCTGGGGCTGCTGCTGCTGCTGCTGCTGCGGGGCCTGTTGCTGCTGCTGCTGGAACGCCGACGGAGTCACTCTTTCTCGAGGAGGGGAAATCGGTTCAGACTTGATGTTAATATTTTGGTTGGTGTTAATGGATAAACTGGAACCCTGAGATAGTTGGCCTCCAGCCCTGGTAAGATTTAAAGCCAGATTGAAGGAAAGAAGAGAAGGAAAATGTTATATTTAACAAGTGAGACTGTTAAAAAACACCACCTTTTAAGGAAGGACACTATAATTTAATATCACGGGAATGGAAAAGCCACATTCCCTGATCAGTAGTAAGCCATGGCAAGGCTGTTGTGCTTTCCTTTCAATTCTAGGTTGTTTCAAAATGTTTTTCCCCTGCAAGCAAACTACGGGTTGTTAGCCTGATGTAAACTACAACTAGAATCCATAGTTTGCTTACAAAGAACAGGTTGATTGCACAGGTTGTGTTCTGTGCAAATGGAACACACTGACCTAACAATGGGGGTTGATTCTGCATCTGCAGCTGCCATGTCCACAGTATTGTGGTTATGATTTGAGGAGACACATAGAAAGTATCATATAAAAGACCTTAGAGTGTAAATGAATTGGTGGCTGTTTTCACCTTTATTGTGCAACCCATTCATTCAGCCACCAGAAGCAAGTCCAAAAAGGGGTATCGGGCAATGTCATTTCTTCAAGCCTGCATTTTGGCACTGATATAAATGGAAAAAATGGAACCCTGTTTCCAAATATAGATGGAATAAACATCCATGGGTTTCCAAAGTGCTGTTTTTTGCTGCTCCTTTAAAGCAGCAGGAGTGGCTTAAGCGGTCATGTTTGCGATCCACAGCAGAATGGCACCGAGAAACCAAGCAGAGTGTGCTGCACTGCCTTGGCAATGCCGAGTTTAAATTCATGCCAGTTTCATTTATTTGTTTATTCAAATTGGGGGAAGATCACAATATTATTATTTGCATGCAGGAAAGGACAATAAAGGGATAAGTAAGAGCACAGGGATTTCCTTATAAAATTATTTCCATCTCCAAGTCATAAATCATCACCTTCACAGAGGAAGGCATGCACAAGTTTCCAAACTACTGAAAACTAAAAGGTGAAAAACATTGTTCCTAGCCAATGAAGGCTACACCTGAACACTATTTGTGTGTTTGTGTGTGGGTTGTACTCACACGAGGGAAGTGAGGGCTGCCTGTCCTAGGTGATGCTGTTGCCAGGCAGATACTTGTCCCAATGAAAGCATTCCTGGGGAGTTGAATCCCTGGAGGGTTGACAGGTCTGCACTAGTCAAGGAGTAATCTGAAAGGCGGAGCAAGGAAAACAATTACTTTTCATCAGAAAGCCTAGGCTTTTCATTTTCTCCAACTCAATACCAGGCAGAATCATTCTGAATTCACAAACACTCACTCAGATGTCTTGTGATGTATTTTCTAGCTTTGATCATACTTGAAGGACTGCAATCTCACATAACTACCTCAAGATCCAATATTGTTACATCTCAGACTCTAGATTCAACAAGTTTAGAATCTTCTTGACATCGCCCTAAGGAAGAGAACAGCAACCTTGGAGTTTCTTACCAGTGTTGTAGGCAGTAGGCATAGCAGAATACACCAGTCCCTGCGGGGGCAAGCTTGGAGTTGTCACAGACACAACCGGTGTTGCAAGAGGTTGTGTAGACTGAGAACTGGTTAGCCGTTGTGTGCTCTGTAAACAGTTGACAAGACAACAGATTGTAAATAAAGTTTAAAAGAGCAACAACCACTACACATCAAACACATGCTGAACTAGGTGCATAATCTGAGAAACCTTCCCTTGTCTCTGTACATTTTGTACTACATTTACTATGAGCAGCCAAGTGAAGAAAATCTATGAGCTCCATGGTGCTAGATTCAGACAAGATAGATAGGCAACGATTGCCCTTGGAGCAGTCACACTCACTGCCATCCAACCGTTCTTCATGGGGCGGTTGGCAGCACAAAAGCCCTTAAGTGCTTTACTTCGGGTCTTGTGTGCAATATGATTACTGTAATTGCATCAAAACAAACAAGTGAAACCTTTTCAAGTTGTCCTCTTTGCTAACAGCATGCATTGGACATAAGAGTCACTTAAAGAAACACATTTCTACAAATGACCTAAGACTAATGCAGGTCAGCAGATCACAGCTTGTCGTGTTTTTTTTTTTTTTTTACCAAGCTGCAGCTGCAGATACTGCTGGAAAACCCCAACTGTCTAAATAGTTTGAAAACTTTTAGCTTTGGAACCAGCTCAGTCCAGTAGCAAGGAAGGCCCGGGGCATAAGAATTCAAGAGACACCGGGGTCATCTGCATAACCTTGTCAAAGAGAAGAGGAAAACATTACCTCTACCACCAAAACCTATGGCAAAGATTGTTGTCCCCAACCCTCTGCTATACTTTCCTATTCTACATTTCTTATTATTCCTTTCACTTGTAGGGGGGGAATGACTACAATCAAGAAACACTGTGGAGGGATTATAACTCCAGCTCCTGTACAGATGCACTATAAGCACAGCACACTTAAATCTTTGCCTAGAGCCACACTACGGATTGAGCCAGTCCTAACTAGCTTCAGCTCCAATGATAAGCTCATGACCTAGTTTGAAGGAGGCCTTTCAATTATGTTTTAGGCAGCTGCATGATTCCCCATAAGTCACACCACCAGAGGGCAATCGCCTCCCACAGCCAAACACCACAAACCAGCCTTTGTCTATGAAAACCTTGAAGGCCGCTTCACATTATACTTCACATATTAAAAGATTTACCATGCATACCTTTCATTCATAACATGTGATGTTGATACATGCATTTCACTGCGTGTACACACTACAAATGGTGCCTTTGCATGTTTTAAGCCAAATAAAAACATCATTACCAACACACTCATGCTTACATCTCGCTGTGTGTCTGTGGCATCCATATATTCTGTATCCACTGTACAAACACACCAAACCTAATGTTTGTGTAGCCATTAGAAGGACTGCCTTTTCTGCTTCAACCCCATAACAGGCAAAAGTATTATATATTTTCAACAGCACTTCCCCACTTGATGCATTCCAGTTGTGTAATTATGTGAAGCATAAGCAGTTAACGGACACCACCATCGTGCCAGCAACGTTTCAAATTAATACAGGAATGTATTTCATATTTATGTAACTTTTTAATCCAACAGGTCAGAGAAGAGACTCAAAGCTGTCCATCTTTGACATGGGACCCATTCTGTTTGTTGGGGAATGTGTGAGAGAGCAATGGTTCTTTCAAGGAAAAATCTGAACAACCACCAATCTTAACAGTCACACCACACTCACACCAGGTCCATCCTCAAAACAATGGCTCAAAAGAGTACAGAAAGGCAACTTCATTAGCAAATTTCTTCCAACTGCCTCTTGTTGCTTTTGCATTTTCCTTGGGAAAAGACCTTTTTCCCCTTGGGAAGCTGAACACAGGTGCCATTTATATTTCTTTGCTCATCACTAGCACTTCATATAGAAGCAGCAAGCAAGCGCTCATTTACAACCAGCATTTACAGCTTGTGCATTACATTTTCACTTTAACGCACAACACTGTAGCCAAGAGGAGGCATTCACCAAAATAAATACAAACACAGCAAGACCATGCTTTCATGCAAAGAGCCCCATATCAGCAACTGGTCTGGATTTAAATTACTAAATCCCCACATTTTTCATGATGTTCTTTTTAAAATGACTGCACGAGTTGTGCCGATTGAAAATGTTATAATTTGGGTAATGCCACAAATAAAAAAGGAGCCTTACATTTAAAAGAATTCAAATTGTGAACTTTTTTGCTTTTCTTTGTTGGGTTGTTTTTAAATGCTAACACATTTTCCAAGGAAAGGGGGAAATCGGCTTGCAGTTGTATGTTACTTGGAGTAAACAGGGAAGCCCCTTGTGATTTGCTTCTCTTGTAGAGCATGAAATTAACTTCATCTCTAGAAGGGTGACCTCACCAGGAATGATGTAATCTCAAAGAAGGAAAGCAGCAGCAGCACAGGATCTGTGTGACAATTTGCGGAACTCTATGAGCAAAGTCCCTCTCTAAATTAGTAAGCGACTGCAACATAATAAAAGGATTTAAAAACATTTCTTCAAAGGTTATTCATTAGTGGGGGCAATTGCTGTTAAGAGGTTCCATCCCAATATTCCCCTTTCAACAGTATATTCAAAAATTAACTCTTTGGGTACGAAGTTTATTAAATATGGAGGATCATGATAAACCAAGAAATGTTTTTTTCCTGCAAAAAGGGGAACACTGGTATAAGTTACACCACACAGTTAACATGAACGCTCCAGATTTTGATGTTTCATACCAAGTAGGAACCCAGACTCACCAACTCCAATTCATCCTCCTCCGACTGTACTCAGCAAACAAGAGGAATAATACAGTTACTAAGAATAGGACAGCATTCAAGAATGAAAGAGTCATGCTGATACTTGAAGAGTTGGCTATATTTAGCCTCACTAGTATTTTGAATTTACAATGTGATTCAGTAAGCAGACATATGTCACGTGCAACACAGCGATTTTGCAGAAAGCTATGCTAGCCAGCCTGACAAAAACCCTATACACAACTGGCCCAAACTTTCTAAGAGCAAACAAATACTATGTTCACAAGCAACAGCATTGGTTTCTTGTGCTTACTGCAAACATTTTAAAATCAAAGAGCGCTGCTATTTTTGCTAAGCTGTTTTGGCAACTCACAATTTGGCTTATTCAGAACAATAAGCCAAACCAAACTGAAAGTTTACTGAGATTCCTAGTCCGGACTCAACTGGCAACTCAGAGCCTTGTGAGAGCTTGAGGAAATGTAGAATTGTGTAACTGAGATGAAGCACTATTTTTACTTGCACCACAGACATATGGACGAAATGGCCCTCGAGGTCCCTTGCAACACTATGGAATTAACCAGCCAGAGTTAGGAAGGAAAATTGTTTTGTGCCCTAGGGACTAAGAAAGAACAGTCAGCATACCTATAACTGTGATTCTTTGAATTTATGAATAGATATATAAGTCCATTGTGCCTGTTCAATGCACATTTGGAAACTTTTGGTAGAAGTCCCGTTCGTTCTCAGTCCACACATATATTGTGTCTCTTGCCTTTCTCCTCAATTCTGTGTTTGTTGCAGTGCGAAAACAGTGGAAGAGGATAGGCGGCACAAGAAGAGCAGAGATGGATAAGCTGCACAAATTTACAGATGATCCTTCAAAGAACCACAGCAACAAGTAAGCAACCTGTTCTTCATCTTTGTGGTCAATTGTAACAATTACTCACCAAATGAAATTGGATGGGTCATTCCAAGGTGGATGGAGAAACTGCTCTCTCAAAATCAACATCTACTCTGATCACTTTATATTACTGAATAAATACAGACCACACAAAAATATTTTCACTAACAGACAATATTGCCTGATTGTAGGATCTCGTCTCCACGTGCCCTTTTTGAAACAAATAACCATTTAAGATCCCCAAAGGGCAGCACAAACAAGAAATCACTGATGGCTCACAGTAAAATCAACAACCAATTCATAGCAACAGGAAAAGAAGAAGGGGAAGAAGTCTCCCCCTCTTCGCATATATTCCAAAAAATGACATCTCTTTTCGACTCATTTGGAAATGAGAAAATGCTCATCTATACAACCAGTAAGGTGGACAAAATGAAGCTGAAAAGATAGTTCTAAGCCTCAATACAGCTCAGTGAGCAGGTGGGTTCTCAACAAGATGATGACTTAGTTCTAGAAGGATCCAAGTATGCATAGTATGGGCAAATCGGTTTGAGACAGCCACAAGCTCTAGTTACCTATTATGCAAATATATTCTATCTAGATGGTAAGAGGTGCACATCCTAGCTCTACCCCCTTCATCATATTCTGTTCTTAATGTTACATTAAAAGCAATGTTTCTTAATACAAGGCCCTCCCTTATGCATGGACATTTGCTTCATCATTATGGAATCTGGTTCTGGGGAAACAGAAAGGCCCAATTGCCTGGATAGTGCTCACACCAAGGGAAAATTCTTTTCCTCATGTTTGTTGCTTCCCATGTTAGAACAACAATGGAAACAGAGAGAGTAGGACTAGCTTGCTCCTCTTTTCACATATTGACAAAATATATCTCAATTGCAAGCCAATAAAATTACAGAAACTAAAAAGAATATTCTCAGCTTTCATTGTATTTGTACACTTTCCTAGTCTTTGAGACCACAAAGCTTGAAATGCTGTGGAAATAACCAATTCCAACTAGATGGGCCAGAGTGCCAACGTTCTACATAATCCTTTCCATCTCCCTAAAATTGGCTCCTGAAGATTGGACCACTCTAAATATCATAAGACGTCAGACAAATCCACATAAATCCATAACAGTTGCTAAGTCATGACACTTGCAGGTGTCACAACCTCCTGTTTCAAAAAAGCAAAGAGTTCCGAACGATATTTGCAAAGCATATGTGAGTGTAGCCCTGCCCCCTTTACAGACTTCTGAATTCAGTTTGAGATAACATCTCTATCCACACAGATGCATAAGGTTTGCCAACAGTAGCACTTTTAAGAACACTGTGGATAAAGAGAGAACCTAAAAAGTCAAGCTTACCAATGGAGGCATCATGCCTTTGCTGGATGGAGGGATGACAACTCGGAGATCTGGCTTTCGGTTGTTCATTCCAAGATTGCCTCCTCCGGGCGGAGGGGGGGATTTGGTAGGCATCACTTTGCTCAGGCCGTTTCCACTCCCGGTGCTGCTAAGCAGGCCTGGTGAAGCTCGTGAGTTCACAAAGCCATTGCCTAAAGCAGGGAATGAGCCAAAAGATACATAAAGAGATAGGAACCTATTTTAAGACAGGAAGATTAATGGTCTGACATTGCATTTGTGAACATATACACACCTAATAGCTTTTGATCATCTTTTTATAAGGGTTCATACAGACACAACAGCATTCCAGGGAAATACGGCTGCTCTTAAAAGTGTATAAGCAACTTACCAACAAAAAGACCAAGAATGATGAAGAAAACTATGAATTGCCCACCACTCTCAATTATCCCTAAAGTGCATTGCTAAGGAGAACAATGATAAGGCTACAAAAGCAAGAGGTGGGTGGGCCTCCTGTCATTGTGTAGCTTCCTTGGGTGTCTCATGCTACCACCCACAACCCCAGTCATTCTGCTGGGAAACACAATGCACAGAGGGCAGGCACCTGTTTCCCAGCAGAATGCAAGGAATACAATTCTTCCAGGGAAAAAGGGTGCACACGTCCATAAGCATCATGTCTCTAAGCAGAATTGCTGGGAATCTGTCTGCAGCAGGAAAATGCAGCCTCAGTTATATCAGAAGAGACCGATGCGGCTCATCAGTCCCAAGAGTATGCCCTTTCTGCTTCCAAGTGAATGCTGAACTGTCAACCTGCCACAGCGTACAACAGGTTTGGCCAGTGGCTTTTATATGCATGTTCTCAAGCACTATCCAGGATCATTCCCAATGCATAGTTCTCGATCAGAGACATTAATATAGAAAGGGTTCCAAATAGCTAGAAAATGTAAGGAACGCTGAAGAGTGGAGTGATCCATTACATTTTACAATTCAGAACAAGACTGGGGGGGGGGACTTTTCCATGGTGGGGGGACCAATATGCAGAGATGGCACCACTTCAGGTGCTACAGCCGCTGAATTGCCAATGAAGTTCAATTGTCAGTGAGATGTTCCAAAGCCATCTGTTCTCTAACAGAATTCAGTTTCTTTAGCACTTTTCTCTGACACACAGTCCTTTACATTCACACATCACCAAAGGAGGAATTAGATGCTGCTGACGGTAAGAACACCAAGTACAACTGCAGCTTATGTTATCTCTGAACACCTTTACTGGCATAGATCACTTGAGGAAGAATCTGGAAGTAAAATACTTACTCTCCTATTGAAAATTACTACGCTTTCAAATGCAGCAGCAGTCACTCTTACACCTCACTGATCTTCACAATAACTACACAAAACTGAGAAATGGACCACAACCAGAGAATGCTCACACTGCTTATTTCAACACTGTCCACAGGCAGGACAACATTGAGAGACAAACGTTTAATCTGCTCTTGAAGTCATTAGAAGACAACAACATTCATTTACTTCCTAGTGAAATTACTGATTAAGAGACTCAATTAAGAGAACTTCAGCTCATAGCATCATTCTTTCTTTTCCTGATGCTCAGGCCTATGTACCATTGCTTGCACAGACTAGGAAAACACTTTTTTGAGCAGAAACCTTGTTTTCCTTGCATAAAATAATGCAGAATAATCCTTTCACAAGACTTTGGGACATTAAAATTGAGAATGATTACTGCAAAAGAATTCATTCTCTCCTCTGGTGAGGATAACTACCACAATTCTTCATCCTTGCATGCAAGGATTTATCATCCCCAAAATGCACACAGAGAAAGGACTCTTTTCTGACAAATGCATTTATCCAAATATGCCATATTTCAAAGTGCTCTCCTCTCCAAAATCTCAAATCATCAGATTTATTAGTTCATCTGGAACAGTGAGAAGAATGTTCTGTTACGGGAGTATGAAATGGTGGAGGCATGAACAATACACTATTTAATTGGATCAAAGTACTCCCCTGTGTCCTATTTTATTACAGTAGATTCACATTAACTTTAGAGGCATGCAAAAATCAGAACAGCATTGCCTCAACAACCTATGTTGTTAAGCCTCCTGAGCAAATGAGTTAAGAATGACATGCTAATTACTTATAAAATAGGACAAAGACATTCAGGATTTCTACTTGTAGGGAAAATTTGCCACATCAAACATCTACCAATGAAAACTTGTGCAATGAACTCTGAAACATATTTAAGAAGCCAAACTGGTCAGATGGTCCAAGTTCATTATGTTTCCATGTGAATCAAGAATATGCCATATAATAATGAATCTCAAGCTGACTGATATTGGATTCTAGTTATTTTTTTTCCAAATATACCTAGGACCAGTAACATACTGACTACAATTATTGCCTTCTTTTGTCTGGTGGCTTGTGGACTTTGAATTGCACTGCCGTAAAAAAACACCCATACTTGATATGACAATACATTACCAAACAATATCAGTAGTGAAGGACAGAGTGTCTTTGTGAATTTGTCATTAATGAACACTAAAGGAATCTTGCCAAGTTTCCAGGAAGCTAGAATTCAGTTAGATCTTATAAGAAAGAACAATTCTTCACACAACTGAGTGACTACATTTCTTGATTTTTTTACTGTGTCAAAGTGTCCATTCTTTTGTCTACATTATATTGTTTACACCAGGGGTCCCCAAACTTTTTAAACAGGGGGGTAGTTCACGATCCTTTGGACCATTGGAGGGCCGGACTATAGTTGGCCACTGAGCAATAACAACAACAAACAACAACAACAACAAAGAGTGTTGGAAGAGACCCTTTGGGCCATTGAGTCCAATCCCCTTCTGCCTTTGTGCACCGAAAGCACAAGCAAAGCACCCCTGACAGATGGCCACCCAGCCTTAATGTTAATAATAATAACAACAACAACAACAACAAGGGTTGGAAGAGAAGAGACCCCTTGGGTTATTTAGCCCAACCCCCTTCTGCCCTTGTGCCGTGGGGGCCAGATAAATGGCTTCGATGGGCCGCATCCGGCCCCCCGGGCCTGTTTGGGGACCCCTGGTTTACACTTTTCTATACTGTTTTTGGGAAATCACGAAGGCATGATCAATTATCTCATGCCGTACTGTGCAGAAGTACCCCAGAAATGCCTCCAATAATTTCTAGCACTCGCGTTGCACAGAAAATATGACACAGTCATACATTTTGAGTTACTTGAATGCAATGCTGAAACATGGTTTATTAGCATGATCGGAATGCAACTCGGGCTTTTCCTCCTTTAGTGTATCTGGGGAGGTGACCAGAAGGGTTGACTTCTGCTTCAACAACTGAAGGCAGTCATCATGACTTCACGTTAATAACTTGTGATTAATCAGTTAACTATGATATAGGTAAACAACCTAACCTCAAATTCCTGTTTTCTATTCATAGTTTGCGTGGCTCTGAATAGAATGACAAGCCACAATTACTTGAAAATGGAAGCAAAATAATATTCCTATCTCCTGCTTGTGGGACTGCTGGGGAGGGGTGGGAGGAGTAAGCCTGAGCCTATGCTAAGAATGTAGAACTAAACCGTGGCTATAAACCAAACCTTTGGATTATAATTACAAGAATCATGCTGCTGTGAGCTTTGGGCTCACCCACGGCCTTCCCTGACCTCCACCCATATGCCTTCAAGACCATAAACCTTGATCTCTTGCAAACCTATTTTAGATAAATTGTGATTTAGTCAGTCTGAATTATTCTGACTCCAATTATTCTGAATCCAAAACAGGTTTATTTTAGTTATACTTTACGCAAATAAGCCAGCTTCATAAAACATGTTGTTAGCTTACTTTACAATATAGGTAAAATTAACCATACGTTGTCAACATTTGAACACTGAAATAAGTTATGGTTGTTATGATATGGACACAAATGCCTCATAAATTCTCTTTGGAATCATGCTATGGGTCAGGGGAGTGCACAATGCTTAATCTTGTAACAAAGCCATTGTTTGCAACTGCTGTAATTGCTGTTTTTTAGCTGGATTGAAATTTCCTTCTGCATGTCTCTCTCCTAAATTCTCATTTCTGATTGTTACAGGAATAAAAACCTTGTATATTTCATTCTATTCAGAGGGAGAGTTTATGCCTAGGCCCAGAAACAGATGTAAGGCCCTCCTTCCATGTTCTTCTTTGGAGGGAGGGATGAATGGGAAATGTTGGCTCGACTTAATCCCTTCCCACACTGCCATTCCCCTTTTCTTATGTGTCTTATTTAGATTGTGAGAGCAGGAAACTGTCAAGTAGTTGTAAGCCACTCTGAGATCCCTTATGACTGAAGGGAGGTATCTAAATACTCTAAATAAATGTTAAAATGAGTAAAACTTAGAAACCACAAGCACATTTACACAAAGGCGAAGTGCGGTCATAAGGTTTTCACCTTCATTCTTTGTGATCAGAGTTCTCCCAAATTCATATATAACCTTTTTGGGAGAAATGCAGGATATGAAGGATATTTTGAATATTTTTTCTTTTGCTTTGTTTTCTTCTGTTTCAGTTGTGTGTTATACTGTCTGTATTAAAGGGCCCCACAGTTTCAGGCACTGAATAATAATTATTATTCCAATTTGAAATTATGGTTTATATCTGCGAAATATGTCCTGGCTCTTTGTGCATTTTTAAAAGCAATATACAAGCGTTCTTTGGAAACAGTCATTTGAAATGCCTGAACAATTGCACTAAGAGCTGTAACTTAGCAACCAGATTTTGCAAACTGTAAATACTTCTGAATGGGGAAGAACACGCAGTAATTGTAACCAGGCTAAAAAAGATGGGAATCTGGTCAAGCATTTGTTTCTGGCCACAGGGGGAAAAAAGAAACAGCATGTGGAATCCAAGCCCAAACTGAAGAGTCATAGCAGGCTGGTTGGCATACACAGTCAACAGATAGGCAGTATTTACATAACACATCCAATTGATTTTTAAGGAGTTGATGTTAAGCATTTAACCAACCCCATCTGTGCTCTTCATAATAAAATGAGTCAATAGAGACAACTCAGAAGAGAGAAAACGGGAAGAGAGGACAAGTTCAGTCACTTTGTGTTCTCCTTTTGGGGCCTGAACCCGGGAAATCAGAATGGAAAATGTATGTTACTGCCACTGAGCTACAGCCAGTCCTCATAAGGAATGATTTTGAGGCGTTATTTTTTAAAGAGCTGTCAACCTAGCATACATATAAGGTCTTTCAGGATGTATAATACCGTTATATCTGTGCTTGCTTCTGTAAACGGATGTGTATACTTTGATGTAATGTCACATCACAGCTGATGTTGGAATAGCAAGGTGGGCACAGAAATAAAGCAAAAGGCTGGAAGGAGAAGGTGGCCAGGGATGTTTGAGGTTTAGTTAGAGCAAAACTCTACTAATACCAGGAAAACACACTAAACGTGTATGTTAGGACAGAGTATTATAATCACCAGTGAAAAGAAACAAAAGAAAACTAAAAAGGGAGAACCCCTTCCGCAAGACCATAAGGTCTGAGAAATCAAACAAATTAAAACAAAAAGTAAGGATTATGAATGATTAATAGGGGAATGCATTACATGATCAGAATAAAAATATATGATAAAGGAGTGAACTGAAGAACTATAGAAAAGAGATGAAAAAGTGAGATTCCTTAAAAAAAAAACATACAATTTTAGCAAGAGCAGTGGAATCTACTCTCAAAGTACTTGGGAGAAATAAATCACCAGGAACAGATGGCATACCAATAAAGCTGTTGCAAGCTACAGAGACAGAATCTATCCAAATTGACACAAAAATCTGCCTACAAATATGAAGAAAAAAATGGTTCACAGACTATGAATACTCAACATCCATTCCAATCTTCAAGAATGGAATACGTGGGACACTAATATCCTCGAATGCAAACAAAGTGATGCTTGCAATTGTACTGCAAAGGTTTTTACCATGTTAGGATTGTCTGGCAACACATCAGACATATACTTTTGTTATTCAACACTTTTAAGGCAAAGTCTACTACAACACAGAACTCAAGATGATCGATATTACAGCTTGCTCTTATGAAATTATCAACAATGTTAATTGTGCATTAGAGTTTTCTTTCAACATCACCAAAATGCGGCTCTGATGAAGTCCATTAGATAGTTATCTGTCTGAAATGAACTCAGCCCTTGTAAACAACTACTCAGAGCTTGTATATTATTCAGACGTCTTTTAGTACTAGAGTCTAAAAGGCAATGCTCTAAGCGTATTCACCTGAAGCAATCCCCTTTTAATTGCCAGGGAGGTTTCTTCAAAGCAGAGGTGCTCATGAATATTTATCCAAAAGGTCTGTGTATCTCAATGGGAATTACATCAGTGCAGGGCACTAGTCCTTTCTTCTTCTAGAAGACTACTCTTATTACTTTTTTCCAAGCAGGCAGGCTGTGCATGTGTTAAAGCTGCTTTTGCTTCCACACCCAATACAGTCATTTCCTGAAGCCCTTCTTGCAAGGGACTGTCAAGTCTTTCAGGGAACATTTCCTCCCCTTTCATGGCACTATCCGACTTCAAGCTTCCCACAAATGATTTTTCTGTGCATTTCTTCACTCAGACGGGCAGAGTGATCTGCAGCACTCTGCCTGCTAGAAAGCAAAGCCATTTTCTAGATAAATAGGAAGAAGCATAAACTACATACTCAGCCTAAGAGACCCTAGTTCATGTATGTATGCATGCACTCTCTCTTTCTCATACATACAGACTCACTCTTCTGCTAATGAATTATGTGTGACGGCGCTTCTCGTGATGATATATTCTCCCAACAAGAGTAGCCATTTACATTTGGAAAACCTTAGAAACAGCTTTAGTAGATGCCATTCTTGGTAAAGAGAGTGCATCAAATTATAAACCCAACGGAAAGGGCACTCAAAAGCACAAGGTTTTTTAGCAGAAGGTCAGCAGCCAGAGGCAGATAATGATTACAACATGATGTCATTGTCAGGCAGCCTTCCCAAATGAAGTCTGGCTCACCCTTTCCATGCCAGCGCCTTCTTCCCAACACAATGCATTCGCAGAGGCATGAACTGTGTGGATATGCACACATACAATATAAAACAGTATTTTATATCTTTTTTTAAAAAGTGTGAGAAAAGAACTGTAATTGGCTGCATCTGGAAAAGCAATCACAAAGCAGAATTAATGTGCTTTGCATCAGGATCAAGACAGCATTGTCATCACTTGCCAATATGAGTTTTTTGGAAGTACTCTGACATAAACAGCAGCATTACTTGATTGCTAGCACAAGCAAATTACCTATTTTTTTTCTTTTCTGTAAAATGAAATTCATTGATCAAGTAAAATAAAAGTGCAATTAGCTCAATTAATGGGATTACTCAACATGGAGGAAGCCACTGCCTTCTGAGATAATCTTGAGCCAAAATTAGAAAAAGCAAGCACTTCCACTTATTTATTTTACTTGCTCCAAAATACTGATATATTGTATTTTAGTTTAATGTCATCAATATATTTTTGTTTACTATCATGAATACGTTATGATACAAAATGTCAATTTCACACAGAAAACAACTTTATCATCGTCTTCATTGCCAATCCAAAGCTAATTCAAGTCAATGATCATTTTAAAACGGACTAGATCAGGTCAGGGTGTGTGTGTGTTCTTACTGTGAAGTTTCAAGCATAAGGCTTCTTTTGAAACCACAGGCATGCTATTATATAGATGTTAAGCAGCAAGCCTGCTACCAAGACTTCCTGCCACCTGTTGCATCTTTGAAGGCCTGAGAACAATTTTCAAAAGAAGCTCCACGTAGAAAGCATTACTGGTTGAACACACAGCGCCTTCACACAGAGTTTATGAGATGTAGTCCTGCCAATGCTATGCAAAGTCATGGCTCCTAGAGGAAAGAAAGTTTGAACAACCAAAGGAAGCATTACTCTTGAAGAGTTCCGTCCCCAAAACAGCACAGCAAGGTTCTCTCTGGAAAATGGGCTTGATCTCATAAACATGGGATGCTGCAAATGAACAGTGGAATCTCTGAAGAACTATGTGACTGAAACACAATAGAAGCCTCAAATAGTAGTACCTTCCAGATAGGTCTCCCTTTCCAGATAATTGTCCACTCTCAAATCTTATAGTCATGGTAAATAGGTTACTTCTGAACAAAACAGACATACTTGTAACCCCACATTCCTGAATTTATGCATCAGGTCTCCAGCGGATGAAAGGTGTCAACTAGAACAATGACATGACTCTTTCCCAATGCTCTGTTCTTGGTGGCAGTTAATTTTTATACTTGATGCATCACCTCAATATTTATTTATTTATTTTAAACATATTTCATTTCTATCTAATAGATTAGACAAGTGAGCCAAAAGGGTATTAAGACAGTTCGTAAAAATTTTAATACATTTATTTCATAAATGAATTACTAGGTTCATAAGTTAACCCTCCTTCAGAAAAAATCTTCTCTGTGTATTTCTACACCTCAGGACTCCTTTCCCAGTCTGCCTCCTAAGTTTCCTGTGCGTCACCTTTATTTTACTGGAACACCAATATTATTTACATAGCAGCCATGTGAATTGCTGAGCCAGCTCCCTGTCAAATGAGAACACATTTGCCTTTCAAATGTGGCAGCTGCCTATTTCCCCACCCACTGCCTCTTACCCTACTTTCTCCATTTATTTTCTATTCTCCATGACATCTGGTGGAAACAGAGCAAGTATCCTTGGAAAAAAAGCTTTCAATGGGTGCCAATTCAATTCTTGTTTCAATCTGAAGTGCCTTGAAATCTTTAAATAGCCTGGGTTCTGATTATCTAACAAAATGTCCCCTCCCACATAGCAGTTCAGGCCCCCGAACGCCTTGTTCCAAAACCCACCCCCTTTAAGAAACCAGATTGCTTCCCATGGAGGAGGCAGGGACTTTTCGACTGCAGCCCCAATGCTTTGGAATAACCTCCACAGAAAGGCTCCTCTTCTCTTTCCCAAGGTTGCTGCACAGAGAGCAAAAGAAGCTCTCTTACCTTATAAGGAGTTCTTATAGCTGGGTGGGCTTTGTTTCAGTTTGTCTAATCACATAAAATGTACTTGGAAAGTAACTAGTTTCCCTATTGCACTCATATGCATAATGAACCATGTTGTTGTTGCTTGCCATCAAGTCAGCTACAATGCACAACCAATCTATAAATGAGAGCCTTCAGGTCACCCTCTTACTAATAGTGTTGCTCAGATCTTGCAAATGCAACCTGTGACTGAATTTATCCACATGCAATACAATCTTCCCCTTTTCCATTTGTCTTCCCACTTTATAGAACACTATTCTCTTTTCTAACCACATCTCACAGCAAGCTACTAGGGAGAAATAGGTATGTAAATCTAAGTAAAATTAACGATTGTAAAATTCACCCCTTTTGGCAGAATGCAAGGAAAAGGCAATTTGCACTTGTAATAATCTTTCTTTTCCTAGTTTCATCATATTAAGAAGTCACACTTTTACCAATAAGGAATCTATAGCTCAATTTTCCTATACATGTCCAGGATTCCCAAACAAAAAAAGCCAGAGGCTGAACATGTGGCTAGAACCCTTCCTCCCCATTTACTATGTACATTCAAATACGTGTACTCCAAAATCCCCAAAATATCAAAATCTTAAAACGTCTAGTCCCAAGCATTTCAGATAAGAGACTTCACAGACTATACCAAAACATGGCAAATAAAGACCTTCTTTCTAGTAAACCTTTTTGTCTGTTATGCTTTAGTTTCTTGTCTCTAACACAAATCTTGATAAGTCAGGGTATACATTTCATAAATAAATACGTTTTGCTAAACTGTTTATCATGCTTTTTAGCTTCCATTACATGATTTAGTGCCTTTAGGGTATTCAGGCCCACGACTAGTTGTAGACATGTGCCAAAATATGGCACACAGATGAACAAGTGGAATAATATGGGATTGCAAGTGAAAAATAAAGAGTTGCTTTGCAATATTATTTGTTTCATACGTGAAAGAATGTATTCAAACATTCAGTGATTTGTTATTAGATTGTATTCCAACTGAAGTATGTCCTTCTTTAGTATGCATTTGTTGGACTGCAATTTAGACTTTTGGGGTGACAGAAGTTGATTTCCACCTGCCACAATGTATCAACTGACAAACTGTCAAGTCACAGCATCATGGCAAAATAATGTGCTGTAACAAATCAGCAAACGGGCGTAATCTGAATGCCTTTGAAGCCTTGACCGGAGGAGAGGGGAGAAGCACTTCTAATGAGCTTAAAGGACTAACAGAACTACTACATCAACATGAAAAACAGTTATCTTACTGAAATATAACCTTACTCTCAACACACACTCCTTCAGCCATCATGCCAGTCCTAGTACTACAATCTGACATTAAGTTTAAAATAAGGTACTATATCTTAATATCAATTTCCCAATCAGAATCTTTTTAAAAAAAATAGATTGCAAAAATGAGAAACTATATTTTAAGTTCATTAGGATATCTGTGCAGAGAATAAGGGGGATAAGATAGGAACACCTGGACCTGACATTTTTCCTGGTTTGAATTTTCTTTGAAAGAGGACACTATCTTCAACAAAATGCGTAAGGTACTGGGAACTGTTACATTAATGGACTGTTGCCAGAGTTTGTACTCATACCATCTGGAAAAATGCTGACATACATTTGGGGCCATAAGACTACTAAGAAATATGCACAAATTTGAGGGATCTACATGAACCAGAAATATTATTATTACAAGTGCTCTACTTCACAAATACTACATAATAAATAACTGACCTGAAATCTCTTTTTAGAGTCCTGTAACTATAACACTGGCCAACACACGTTTTGGGGCCTCAAATGTTAGCCTTGTTTTTGGGTTTACTTGACCTGCCGATTCCAAAAATGGCAACAGTTTTCCCCTATCATTTCTAGTTTTTGAGATACAGAACATATACCAGTCTTTATCTGCTCATACATAGAAAATCATCATAAGCATATTTGAGAAACTAGAGCTGGTGCAGTCTAGCCAATGCAAATTTTATGAATTTGCAGTGTCCAAAGAACCCCAGAAACATTTTTTTTGGATGTGTTATGTAATGGATCCACTGGACTAACTGCTGGATGGTGAGCCAATATTTGTATGTTTCCCTCTCACTAATTTTTTAAGATACTTTTTTTTAATTTATTGTGTAAATGAAACACAAAAAGAGAACAAAAAGGAAAAAACTGAAAGAAAAACATACATAAAAAGAAAAGAAAATATTAACAAGACGTTATACAGCCATCTAATGAAAATCATATACAAGATATTAATGACTGTAGACTTATCACATTTTGTCAAATCCTTACCCCTCTTGCCCCACACCCGAGAACCCGTCACCCAAGGCCTTCGACTCCACTCAATGTGGATCTCATATCTAACAAGCATCTGCCCTTATTTCTTATCGTAATAAATTCCCTGTGTGGCGACTTTCAAATCTACCTTTGTCTTCCTTTCTAGAAATCCAAATACAAGCCTCCATTTATTTACAAATTCTTTGTTATTTCCTCCTCTAATACAATTTGTAAGCTTGGCCATTTGGATATACTCTAGTACAGGGGTCCCCAAACTACGGCCCGGGGGCCACATGTGGCCCATCAAAGCCATTTATCTGGCCCCCGCAGCGGCGGCTCCCTCCTCCTCTGCCGAGGAAGGCGTGTGCAATGAGAAAGAGGAGGGAAAGGCACACACCTTTCCCTCCTCCCTCACCCCACACACATTTTTCCCGCTGCCACTGAGGAAGGTGCAAACTGGATGAGGGAGGAGGGAAAGGTCCGTGCTTAAATAAGCTTTGCTCATTTATAATGGTATTTTAATTATTATTTAATTAATTATTAATTATTATGGGGTGCTTTGCTTGTGCATTTGGTGCACAAATGCAAACGGGGGTAGGACTAAGTGGCCCAAGGGGTCTCTTCCAACCCTCTTTATTATTTTTTATAGTTATGATTATTTTTATTATTATTATTATTATTATTATTATCATCATTGAGGCTGGGTGGCCATCTGTCAGGGGGTGCTTTGCTTGTGTTTTTGGTGCACAAAGGCAGAAGAGGGTTGGACTAAATGACCCAAGGGGTCTCTTCCAACCCTCTTTATTATTTTTTATAGTTATGATTATTTTTATTATTATGATTATTAACATTGAGGCTATATTTGTTCCCATTTTGTTTTTTTACTTCAATATAAGATATGCGCAGTGTGAATAAGAATTTGTTCATAGTTTTTTTAAAACTATAGCCCGGCCCTCCAACGGTCTGAGGAACCGTGAACTGGCCCCCTGTTTAAAAAGTTTGGGGACCCCTGCTCTAGTACTTTCTCTCTCTCATCTTTAATAGTTAACACTATTTCCCTGTTCAAAGAATTTGCTATTGTTAGTCTTGCCACAACAAAGCTGTATTGGCAAATTTCTTCATCTAATATTACACTAATATTTTTTCTGAATAACCCTAAATAATCCTAAAAGGCACATTTCCTCTCACTAACTTAATGGGTTTACTCTACTGGAATGGCCAGAACAGTGGAGTGATTTCTGTGGTGTACTAAAGCATCCGGGCTCAAATCTTCACTCAGTCATGCAAACCCACTGGGTGGCCTTGGGGAAATCACACATTTCCAACTAAAGAGGAAAGCAATAGCAAATCTGACCTAAAGAAACCTTGCAAGAAAACCCCATGATATGGTCCACCTTACAGTCATCATATAAATAAGGTATGGGCAAACTTCGACCTTCCAGGTGTTTTGGCCTTCAACTCCCACAATTCCTGACAGCCTATCGGCTGTTAGGAATTGTGGGAGTTGACATCAAAAAGTCAACAAAAGTTTGCCCATGCCTGATATAGATCATAAACAATTTGAAGGCACATGACCACAACTTCACTGATATTATGCTGTCTGCTTATGCTTAAATGTTCAGTGAAGCCAAGCAGTTCAAAATGTCAGAACAAACAGGTTCAATTTCCCAAAGCCACTTTGAACTGACATACTGTCACATCTTTCCATCACGTTTCACACTTACAATCAAAACCTATTTCTCCCTTATCACTGGTAGGAAGGATTAATCTCTCGCAGGAAAACGTCTGTGCTGTTCTTTCCAGGCTAACTGATCCTTCATCACTGAATGATGTTGGGAGTGGGCAAGTAATACTGGCAGCAGGTGTTCCTGCTATCTTCCGGTAATTTGAGAACTGGAACACAGATGCCTCTGCACTGACTGAGCTCAGCAGCACAACTCCCCAGCTTGTCAACAAGTTCAAGAAAAAGAAAACTGACGCTCGAACGCACACACATCTGTGGAGTCTGATTTTCTTCCTGTTTTGGTGACTATTCTGTTCACTACACCATACAGAAAGTCATGCATATTGCACGCTCGTCAAAGCAAGGAGCCATGCTATCACTGTCATCCAAGAAGCACATAGGTATGAAAATATGCCAGCACAATCTAATATTCTCACATACATTTGAGCATTTCTTCTGAAAGTGCACTTACTAACAATCAGCAAAGAATCATAGAATCACATATTTGGAAGAGACCACATGAGCCATCTAGACCAACCCCCTTCTGCCATGCAGGAAAGGCACAATCAAAGTATTCCTGATAGATGGTCATCCAGCCTGTTTAAACAATTTAATTATAACTATGGATACAAAAATCCAAGATATTTATACTTATATTTTCTAAATATGTATACTTATGCTTATTCAGAAACACCAAAAATGACATATCCAAAAGTATCCTACATGTAACAAATGTAAGTAAATGCTAGAACTAAAGGACAGCAATCATCGTCTTGAATTGAAAAGTTAAGTTTCAAAAGAAACAAGCTGGAGTTATCCACCTAGAGTAGCATTCTTTACCAGGCTCTTTAAGTGACACTTTTTATCACATTAAACTTGTTATTGAGATGGAAAGCTTTGCAACTTACCCACTGGACTAGAACCAGCTCCATTTGGCACTGAGAGATCTGTTGTGGTCAACATACCACCTAGTAGGGAATAATGAGAAAAACATGTGTTTACTATATAATGAAATTATTAGAAGTGTCAAAGTCCATTGAAACTTAATTTACAGGGGGGAAAATGCTCACTTGCGCTGCCGGTGCTGGATGGTCTTTGGGGACCCCCAGGCGATACGTTTCGGTGCAAGGAGGCTTGAGGAGGGGTCAGCATGGTGGTGTCTGTCAAAGTGGAACTGGCGGCCAGTGCTGGAGAGACAAGGGAAGTCCCAGGATGACTGTAGGTTAAAGAATTTGGGCTGGACACAGGAACCGTGACCGACATGGAGAAGTTCTGCGGAGGTAGCCCAGGCTGAAAAGAGCAGGGGAAAAGTATGTGAGCTTGGCTTACAGACTTGCTTTTCGTAAAGTTTTAATTTATAATTTAAAAAGTACTAACTTTCCGCATTACTAAAAGAGCCTCAACATTCATCACAAATCGTTTAATGCAAAATACTGATATTTGTTACATATAGCTTCACAGGAACACCACACTGCATTCTCAAAACCAATTAGAAACCATTAAGAACGATAGTCAAGTACTACAAATTCATCAGATGGAGGGATGTTTATGAAGTAGTGCAAAGAAAAAAAAATGGAACACATTATTGACACTGACCCATTATGCCCAGACAAGCCCTTTAATATATATATATGTTGGTTATTTCCAAAATGTATGCTTTAATAATCAAAAACTTTAATTCAGAATACTTAAACATGCAAATGAAAGGAAAGTTATGTTCTTAGGAAAAATCCTCTTAGAAATGCCATTTTTAAAAACATTCACAGCAAATTAATTTCACACATGTAGTCCAGTGCAGCTACCATGTTAAAAAGTTCTTGAAAAAATGTAAAATGTTAATGTGAGTTATTATTACACTGGTATGTGTTTGTGAAACTATTCTTAGGCCACATACTTGACTGATACTCCCTGCTTGATACACCCATTACCTCAATACAGGTACCTTACTCTCAAAGGAAATTGGGTTTTCCACCCCTTTTAGCTGTTAACACCAATAAAACCTAGTAGTTTAGTGGCAGGGAAGGCCCCTAAAGAATTTCAGAGTCAATAACAAAAACAACAACAACAACAACAACAACAACTTATTTATATTCCACCCTTCTCCCCGAAGGGATTCAGAGCAACACCTGCTCTCCTTAAAGTTGCCCACTGTTTTCTCAAACATACTGTATGTAAGGCGAAAATTAGGAAATTTAATTATAACACAATGCTTTGAAATCCTTCTGACCACTTAATTTGAAAGAGCATGTGTTGTGTAAACACCACTGTAGTGTAATTGGGGAAATGTATATGAGTCTTTCAACTTGTTCAATCTTTCCTATTTCCTTCAAATTCTTTCTGAAAGGTTTACAGTATATGAATGCTTCTGGTCCTTGTCTCATTCCAAGACGAAATCCACATTAATGAAAACAACCACTTATTCTTTCTTTATAAAATTTAATTGGTCAAAATTTTTCATTATAAATTGAAAATATTGTTTTTTTTACATCACCAGCTTTAGCCACATACCATTAGGAACTAACATTGAACCTTATCAAGAACACAGGAATTGTGTATCATATTACTTTTATATTTTAAAGCAGTAATATAGTATGTCAATGTTCCTTTTAAAAAATCTTAGTCATATTATTTGGGGGAAAATAAAGGATAAACTTCAGCTTGATTATAAGAATGTTATGGAAATTCTACTCAGCAGAGAATTATAAGATGCATCACTTCAAAAAATCTTTTACACATCAACTTTGGACACATTATCTAGGCAGCAAGCCTAGAATTAAATGTATGTCCATGCAAATCACTCAATTCTCACAACTTTCAATTATAATAGAACAGACCTGGTTTGGTCATATGCAAGTATACACAATACACAACAGACACTGAGAATAACATCTCTTCTTGGACAATGCCAGATAAAGTTGCTCAGAGCAAAATTACTTTTTTTGTGTATACTGTAAACTAATGCTAAAGAAACATAATAGAAATGCAGTCTATCCCAGAATCCTAAGCCTGGTCCGTTTTGAATGAATTGCTCATTAATTTTCCCAGGAAAATTTGGGAATTCAGTTTTGTCATATTCTTGAGAATCCCGCTAAGAGATATCAAAGGTTCTAAACAAACCCTTTACAAAGAATTCAACAAAAAAAAGCCAACCCATGGCAAAGTATAGTCCATCAAATTTCATAAGACATATGCATTTTATGTCAAAGAAACTGCTTTCTATGCAAGGATTTTTTTTGTTTATTTGCAGAGAAACTGGAATATTGAAGTGAGATGATACATAACAAATGAAACTCAAGATAGTTTTCTGAAAATGTAGCAATTTCCCCAATTAACTTTTGCATCCAAGCTAAATTACCAGTATTTTTTTTTAGGAATTCCCCTGAAAGGCGGACAGAATTCAGGAAATCATAGGACAGTTAATTTATGTCTGGGTCTGAGTCAACGTTTAGAATACACTAGTTTAAATATATTGGTTCTCAAATATATAGAAGGACAGAATTTTCCAAAGAAGAATCAATATGGTTTCAGAAAATATAAGTTATACCTCTCTAATCTTTCTGAGTTTTTGAGAGAATCAAAAAGCATGTGAGGTGGGATGACCCAAGGGATGGTATTTAATGGAGAGTAATCAATAGCTATTAGTCATGATGATCAAATATAACCCCCCAGTCTCATAATCAATATCTTTCTGCATAACAGATGCTGGGATCACAAGCAGACAGTGTGATTTCACTCATATCCTGATGGGGGTTTCCCAAGGATATCTAATTAATCAGTGTGGGAACTGGATCCTAGGCATTTTTTCAAATCCAAAACAACTATATTCTTAGAATAAAATGAGAGAAAGAAACCTTATACTGAGACCTGATTGGTTAAAATTAGGTTTTGTTTGATTTCAACAATATATGGCAACCCTTATATTCTTCTAGATACCCATGAAGAGTAGAAGCTTTTTTCCTGAAAGGATAATTTTTTAGAAAACTGAGTGCACAAAAGGCTCTTCAGCTGCTTCTATCCCATAATGTTTGGCTTCTCACAGCCATCCAATATTGTAACTTTCAGTGTTAGGGTGGTATCATAATATGTTCTCATGCATGTAATAAAAGCACAAGCCATACCACAGTACTCACTGCGATTTTATGATTCCGCATCATATTATCAAACTCTTCATTAATTTTTTTATATTTTTCTTCTGTATGTGGCGTGAGCACATATGAGGTGTCAGGGTCTGGGCTGTCGCACCCTCTGTTTTCCTTCTTGTTCAGAGCCTAAATAACGAAGTTAATAAAAAGAATCAACAAATACAAAGTAGGAGATTTAAAAAGTACTTACAGGGCCTCGCTTGAAAATAAAATCACTATCTTCATTTAGTTTGCTGAATCTGTCCTCCGATAGTGGACTGTGCTCAAAGTAATCGTCAGCATCAGGGCTCTCACAACCATTAAGGCCTTTCTTTCTTAAAGTCTGAAATACAATTGGAAAATTCACACACAGAAAATACTAAACTTGCCAATGTTGTTGAGTTTTAAACTGCAAATTTTAAACTTTTGGGAGACTTTCACGCCCAAAATTAATTAAAAGAATGGTTTCAAAACACCTTCCCCTCTTTTCAGTATTCTTAAGACACATACTATTCCCCACATACCCCATTTATAATTATCAAATACCAAGTACTATAGGCTACAAAACCATCTCAATGTATTCTTTGCCTAAGAACGTCTTTTGAACTTCATGGGGTTGCCTATCCTCATTTGCAAAGGTGCAGCAGGAAATGGAAAATAGTCACAGAAGAAAGAAGTTCAGATCTGGAAGACGCAACAGAACAGAACCACTTGTTGTGATAGGATCTCTTGCTAGAGTCTTCCCTAGATACTGATGGATTTCTGTGAGCCTGAGCAAAGTTATGGAGTTATTCTCCAAGCTGTGAATCATAGCATTTTAAGACCGGGACAGAGAACTAGACCTTCTGAATATGGAAGCAAGTCTGGCATCTGGGAAGAGGCATGAGATGGCTTCTGGGTGGGGAAGCTGAACAAACCAGTTATCTGGGCCAAAATGGCGTGATCAGAATTGGGTTGGACCTGTCTCTGGTGAGCTCCAATCCTACTTTAATCATAACAGAAAGGGAGGAAACAGATAATTCAGACAACGGACCATCTACGCACAAATGCTTCCCTGGAGACCCCTACCTTTGCCCTGTTTTGGAGCAGAAACCTAGACATTTCGCATTGACAGGAAATGCAGAGATCAACATGAGATCTTCCCCATTTGGACAATACAAGATGAAAGGCTTTATCTGAGAAAGCTTTCCTTCATTGTCAATTTAGAATATGTTTTCAAAGAAATCCTGGTAAAAATAGAACACCAAGGAACACTGGTCAGCCCATCTTGTCCTAGATTGTTCAAGACCTGCTTGCAAGTTGCAGAAAAACCTCTATGAAAGAGCTCTTTGAGACAGAGTTTGAATAATATGGCTTCTAAGAAGTGCCTATAAGATGACCACCAGGATAAAATACAGGCACTTTTTACGCTTCAAAGATGGGACAGAATGTTCTCAACCCAATTTTTTTCATACTATTCTATGCACTTGGCAAGCTTATTTTATGAACCAGAAATGGCGTTTGGTTGATAAGTAATGAAATAAGCACCCAGAATTTCCAGAAGGACCTGATCATTTCTATTCCAGCCAACTTTTTAATGAATAGTCGTAGCATTTTGCTATGGAAAGCAGTTACGCTCTGATCAAAACTATTGTTCAAACTTTATAAATGTCAAAGGAGGAGCTGCATTGCAAAATTTTCAAGCAAATTTTCACATATTCGATTTGGCCATGGCTTGTGATTGCAATTTCTCACCAATACTGTGTCTGATAACAACTTGGATTTTTTTTTACACAAAATGACACTAGCTAATGTGGGGATGACAACTAGAATTAAAGCATAAATATTCAGCTACACATTTACCTTCCCTAAATATATTTCTGATGTAAAGACTGAAAGTAAAATCAGATCAAGTTTTGAGGCAACTGCCTTTCCGTAACAACAATCAAGATTAGATGTTATGATACATTTGAGCAAAGTAATGGAATCAAATTGTGCAAAGATCACAAGGTACCATTAAGATATAATTCCTTCTCAGGTTACTTGGCATGGCATTGTATGTCCCACATACAGTGCAAGGAGCTCCCACTAACTCAGCATACACAGGGAAAACAGGTGTAGCTTTGGCCAACACCTGTCACGGCACTTATCACTGCTGTCTATCCAATCAGGTGGATACTTATATGGCCCTAACCATAGATGGCCCTGCTGTCCAAGGCTCTGAAAGCTGTTAACCCTCCCAAACCTTGAACAAGGCTAGCCTGCCAGTCTTCTGCATCATGGTATCAGCAGGGAAAATGCTAACATTACAGTCTGGATTACATTTAACCTTTATAAATTACTGAATACTATAAATAGATTCAGAAAGCTTATGGCATTCATACTAGAATATGCACATTTTGCCCAACAAACTTGTCACTTGCATATGGAGAAAAAGGGGGATTATTCATGTTTCTTTTAATAAATAAATAAAATATAAAAAAGAGCAAGAATTATATGAGCCGGAAGCTGCAGCAATGTTTTTGAGTATTCAAGACACACTCCACAACGCCACACTGGAATCCAAAGGCAGAACTGAACATTCAATTACAATCTCTCTGAATAAATCTTCACAGAAAACAGTTGGAATGAGTTCATCCCACCAGTCAGAAGTTTAACTTCTAAGCTTTGAACAGAAGAATATTTGACCTCTTTGTAATAGTTATTTTAAGAACGGAATTAACCCTTCCTTCACTCAGGAAGAAGGGAAAGTGTTCATTATCTCCCACCAGATTCCGGAAACCTTCATTGCAAACCATGTTCTTGTCACTTTTAAGACTGCTTAAAAGTTACAGTCTCCTATTTCTGATAATTAAGTCGAAGTCTGTGCTGATATTGAAAAGTTGGCCTCCTAATCTCACAGAAAGAAATGTCCCTTTGCAGCCCTACCCCTGATAAGATGACCACTTATTTTCTCCCTATCAAGCACCATGAGAGTTAAACTGTTACTCCTGCATGTCATTGAAAGCACAAGTGGAATGCTGTAATCTTGAAGCAAAGCTGGACAAAATCAGTTGGAGACATGCCATGCCACACTATACTATGTTTTTTAACAGGCAGCAATGCCAGAGATAAGCAGCTCCTGCTGAAAGAGAAGAAAACGTGCTGATACATGCCAAACTAAAAACGAGGATCCTTTTGTGTTTTCACACTAATGAGTTCACCTGCTTCCTTTCAGTGTTCTTCACTGTAAGGTTCTGAAAGCTAGACAGAGCCTGTCCATTGGTTTAAATACACTGTCCCTACATGGGAGCAAAATGTTCTTTCCCCGCAACCAGGGAGCCACAAATTTTGAAAGCATTGATTTTGCCTTAAGAGCAGTCCAATCTACTGTGCCAACCCTGCAACTCAGAATGGGGATCTAGTTGCTGATACCACATGAGATACCAAAGATTTTTGGCTAATGGCAGGAAGATGTTATGCTATCCGGGTGCCTCTGTGGCCCAGTATGATAGCAGTAAGTGCTCATGCCACACTTCTCTAGGCTTAAGAAAAGAAAGGTGGTTCAGACACAATCTGAAACTACTAAAATCCCTTTGTTTCAGCAGGCCCCTGAAACTCATTGTAGCCCCTTCAGTTTCCAAGTGCCTTTGAAGACCAGCTCAAGCTCAGAGGGAAATGTGAACTAGGTCTTCACATATAGAGAAAATTTCCATGTTGCTCTGCTTTCCACATTACTTTATACTTCTAAGTGCCTACAGAACATGAGACAAAATCAGAATTTCTCCCACCTACTCAAGTCTTCTCTGGTCTAAAAGGTTATGAGAGGGTTTATACTTCTCTGCCCATCAACACAAACTAGTGTGCATACTGGCATTGCTTTCACAAGAGAGAAACACTTTCTGGCACAGATTAAAAGACTTAGAGCATCAGCCATGTGCTCTGCCAATGAATAGGCACAGTGAAATTATGCTGCCTGATGGGACTCATGGCATAACAAATATATACCAAAATTTGTGATACTACAATATGATCATCTCAACAAAATAACTTTAACAAAACATCATAGTACAAAATGCTGAAGAGCAAAAAATGGTGCTTTCTTGCACTTCTCTTTCACAGTTAGTGATGAGGCATGTGGTTTGCACTCCTGATTTCTGCAACTGCTTCACAAAATACTTCAAAATCCCAAATCCTTTCATGGGATTTCCCCTCAATGGCATTTCCTGTTATTCCCATGGTTGATTTGTCTCAAGGATAGTAGAGGTCTTTTTTAAATTTTAGAAACTCTCTGTAATATACAAAGGGAAGATATTTTTTAAGTCTATGGATAGGCTGACACATCCAGTGTGGCAGCTACGGTACACTGCTGGCTTCTGAGCTTACTAAAATATGCATACCAGCCTCTCCCAATTTGATATCCTCCAGATGTGTTGGACAACTCCCACCACACCCAGCTAGCATAGAAGGTGAAAAGAGTGAAAATACTCTGCAACACCACTACCACAACTTCATTGTCTAACTGCTTTTTGAACAGTTGCCATCCTGTACTTCAGAACCTGAAGACAAAAATAAATTTGAAGCTTCCATTTGACTAAGGGCAATCTTTGTAATGCATGCCCAGGAAAGTCTTCAATTTACATCCTCTTTCCTAGAAAAAGGGTGCACCTCTTAGAAGCCAAAGAAGGGTGTTACAACAATGCTACCTGTCACACTTGATATTCAAGTATGAAGAGAATTTGAAAGGGACTTTTCCTCAATTCTCTGAAATATGGTCAAAATGGGAGGGGGAAAAGAACATTATGATTATCTGCTGTACTAAATCCTTCACTGACAATGAGGGATGCACTGTCCACTATATTGAGGCAAGTGGGATGAAACTGAATTTGTCCATGTTCAGTTTCACTATTTTAGGTAATAAAAGGTGCTCCAGATGTCACAACTGTCATAGGAAGTGCATCAAGGAGACCAGGTGCACTGGTTCAGCAACGATTTCTCCCCAAAAAGCAGACCATCAACAGAAAAATACTATGATAAAATCAGAACCAAATATCAAAGGTTTCCTGGCATAATTAATCTACCTGAAGCTGTCCTTGCACCTACTGCTTTATTATTGTGAGAGTCTTAGCTAGGTTTGTGATAATATGTCACGAGTACTCTGGCTTACCAGAGACATACTGTCTGTGCCCATTATATATAGGAGAAGGCACAAGGCGAACCTAGGTTGTGTACAGCTTTGAAGGTAAAGATGATAAGCCTCTAATGGATCCTAAAATGAATAGACAACCAATAAAGGAGATATCAAAATTGGGTTACGTGATCAAAATGATGGGGCAAAAAGCAACAGAATGTTGAATGGAAACCAGAGGACCCAGGTGAGACAATGGAAACCAGTCAAAAGATTACACTCATCCTAGTGGGAAATAACCAATGCAAAGAGCAAAGAAAGCAGAGGAAAAAAGGTCAGATTCTGGCAATGTTATGAAGAAGAAGAAAAAAAATCAATATGACTTTGCTACAGCCTTGAAAATAGGAAACAAAAAACAAATAGGGACAGGTTGCATATCTGTAGCCATAGTTCTTTTAGTGGTCAATTGAGAACTCACAAAAAGGAGTTATCTGCACCTGCATGCTGCATTGTTCAGAACCACCTAGAGCTATTATATAAACATTTTGGTGGTAACCCTTCCTCCACTGATACCAGTGACCAGTGCAATTCTGCTCAACCCCTTGGTTCCATGGATGCCAAAGCAGCAGCTTACTAGGAAGAACAAGAGACATAGAGAAGAGGAAGGGCAAGCATTATGTGAGTTCATAGATGTCCAACCTAAAGAAGTATAGTTACAGGTAAGCAATTTGTGCACGTCTTCATTGTCTCTGTGATTCAAACAAATAGGTGACTAGCAAACAGGAGAAGTGTGAGTGTCCTGTGAGGCAAGAATAAAGCATACCTCTCCTGAAAATGGCTTCGGCCCTAGGCCATGCTTCAGTTCTAAAATGGGAGGTGAAAGTCAAAGGCCATGATTATGGAACTGCTCTACAAAAGTCCTCTAAAAGCACCCTGCTCAGAAAGATTTCGGACATAGTCCTAACTCTAGTGGAGTGGACGCACAAACAAGCTGGAGAGGCCTGCTTCACAAGTTCATAAGCCAGGTGGATGGTAGAAACAATGTCCTGGGAAGAGACCTGCATGCAGTTCTTTCTGCTCTTGAAAGTAATGCAAAAAAAACATATTTGGGATATGTGGAAAGCCACAGTCTCATCCACAGAAGCTTTGGGCCAGGCTCCCAGAATTCCTGACCACTGGACAAGCTGGCCAGGGCCCTCTGGTAATTGGGAATGCTAAATAACTGGAGTGTCACAGGTTGTGCAGGCCTGACTTAGACCAAGCTTTGAAAGCCTGAGCGTACTTCATCAGATACACTGTCACAGGTCAGTTAGGGCCCATTTATAAATACTTCACTCTGTTTACAAAACCCAAATGAAAACACTGGAAGCAATGCATTTCTAATTCTTCTCCTACCAATCTGATTTAGGCCTCTTCTACACAGAAGTATAAAATCCACATTATCTGCCTTGAACTGGATTATATGGCAGTGTAGACTAAGAACCTCCGATGGCCTAGGGGATAAAAGCCTCGTGACTTGAAGGTTGGGTTGCTGACCTGAGGGCTGCCAGGTTCAAATCCCACCTGGGGAGAGCGCGGATGAGCTCCCTTTATCAGCTCCAGCTCCATGCGGGGACATGAGAGAAGCCTCCCACAAGGATGGTAAAACATCAAAACATCCGGGCGTCCCCTGGGCAACGTCCTTGCAGACGGCCAATTCTCTCACTCCAGAAGCAACTCTGGTTGCTCCTGACACGAAAAAAAAATGTGGATTTCTGCTCTGATAACCTGGATTATCTGGCTGTGTAGAAAGGGCTTACAGGAGAATGGAAGACGACACTTCCTATCTTGACATCTTGACTTAACTTTGATAAGCCAAACAGATGCTTACAGCTCTACCTGCATTCAGACAAACCTTCTATCTCCAAAATTGCTATGATAAAGCCTGTTCATATGTTAGCATTTTCTTCTGGATATTGCAGACATTTTACCTCTAGGATAGAAATAGTGGGATTCCTCCAACAGTGCCTGATTCAGTGTTACCAGTGTTCCAAATACCCTTGGTGTAACCCACTGCACTCTTCCAAGTCCTTCCTGTCACACGAAGCCTTACCATTGTGCCAGATGTAAGTGTGCTCCTAGAGCTGGCACGGGGCCACAAGCGGTGACATATAGCTATACAATTACCAAAAATAAGGTTTGCTGAAGGTCAATGTGTTGCAATTTATTTTCGCTTCCACCCACTTTCTATAATTTGCTGGAACAGCTACATATGTCATCCCAATGGCTTCCTCCTTCCTATGCCCTACTACACACCCCAATTCCCCCCCCCCCCCGGCCCAAAAAATAATAATAAAGCTTCAAATTGTTAGGAAAGCAGGTAATATCTTAGGAAAGACCTGAACAAAAACCAACTGACTGGAAAACTACTTGTAATGCATGAAAAAAGTTCCCAATCCAAAGGAAAAAAGTATATCAGAACCTTGCGTTTCACTCTTTCCCATTTATAATCAAATACTTTCCTCATTTTAGAAGATCAACTATGATTTTATGAGGAACAGATATAAATTAATTATGAGCATTTATTTATTTATTATTTAATACATTTATATCCCTCCCTTCTCACCCCGAAGGGGACTCAAGCGGCTTACAAATTACATTTGCATACAATATTATATTATTAGCATATTTTCCTGTTATTATTTACATCAAACCTGTTCCACTTCCATTCAAACATTCTAGTCAAGGAAAGGGGCAAGGAATGGCTGCATATCTCTACATATCAAAAAACCTGTTTCACAAAAGTTTTCTCCATTATGGTGACATACATAATCAAGATTAATAGAAATAGAATAGAAGTATTTCATTTAGACAAGGTTCACAAAATCTACCAGTCAGGAAAAGCTTTCTCTAAAAATGTCTTTATCAAATTATGCGCAGCCTAAAAAGGTTGACAATCAAAGAGCATATATTTATAGGTCTATGGTCAAATCTCATTTCAAAATTTTTAAAACTTTATTCTTAAAACCTTTCCTCACAATATAGCTTCAAAATGAGAAGCAGAAAAATGAACTGTATTAAAAGGTTTATTCAGAAGCCTACAAGAAAATATCCCACTTTTTTCATTTTTTCAAAGATTCAGGGAGGTGAAAAAAATGATTTTCCCTCCCCAAAGTTTTCCAACTTTTTTCTGGTGTTTACATCTCCAGCCCTTCCTGGACCTAAACCAGATTGTGGAGAAATGGGAAAGCCTGATGCATTCTGAAAGTGCACAAGACATTGTTATTACAAAAAAATGAACAGCTTTTGAGACTAGGGTGTCCATTATTATTATCTTGTGACTTAGGTTGGGAATACTTCAAAGGCGACCTCTACTGATTTATTAATATACACTTGCTATCCATACTGAACACTTCAGATAATGTTGCATATAATTTGAAAGGGGAAAAAAGATCAGTGCTCATTACTTTTGTTAAATTTACGGTGGTATCGTTGACTTAACAGAACAAAGTAACATAAAATACATTCATTATTACAATTTGTTACCTCAACAATATCTGAGTTGGTTCTGCTCTCATGCGGTTCATTATACTCCGTGTATTTGAGGAGAACTTTGTCCATATCCGTGCTTGCATACTGAAAGAGCTTGTTAGAACTGTTAAAAATGATGAGTGCTATTTCACAGTCACAAAGCACACTCAGTTCATAGGCTTTCTTCATTAATCCAAACTTCCTTTTTGTGAAGGTCACCTATAGAAGAGAAGAGAAAGGGTCAAAGTTTTAAAAAAAGAAAACCCAGAGAATATTCTGAAATAGCCATCATTTATACTCATTTCAATCTGACAAGCTTTAAATGTAATACAGAAGATAGTAGAATGAAAGACAGAAATCAGATCTTGCAATTACTGTTTTGGAGGGATAAAATTCAAAGGACAATTTTATATACAGCTGAGGTCTTGGGTGGGAAGCTATCAATGAATACCAAGCACTGTAAAATCTCCCTTAGAGAAAGAAACTGGCAAAACCACCTCTAAGTATTCCTTGCCTTAGAAAACTTCAGAAAATTCATGAAGTTGTCATAAGTCAACAAGTGACCTGAAGCCATGTAAATACACACAAGGCTTTGGTGTGCTCGCTGGAATTGTTAAGAGTCTACCTTCAAATAGCACAAGTTCATATAATTTCCCAAACTACTTTTGAAAATCTTTCTGTTCGAAAATAGGTTTGCCAGGTGGCACAGCTGTACTCACCCTACTAGGATGGTTCGAAAACATTCAAGAAGGCAAATAGGCAAAGTATTATTCATCATGTCAGTTTACTCTAGGTAACTTCTAATATTCTGACCCAAGTAAAATAATCAAATAAAAACAAATAGAATTGTCACAATATCGATGACTTTTTCAAATGAAACAGATTTTACAAGTGAACCATTTATTCTCCAAAAAACTGCATCAAAACACTTCAAAATTGCCCTGGCCACAACATACTGTAAATATGTCCCGATTATAGCTTCTTTAGGCATTTATGTATTCACTGGGAAGGAACACTTATTTCAAAAACAAAACAATTTGAAGTGAAGTAAAGATCTTAATCGACTAGACAGTAATATTCTTCCTCCTAATTGTGAAGAACTACATACAAGTTTACCTATGGGGAAGGAATCCAATACTTTTTTGGCACTTTCCAGTGCTAGCTACTTTGGAGAACATTACAGCAGCACTCTAGAAGGGTTACCAATATGGTAAAAAAAAGATGACGAGGCTCCCAGGTTGGATGACATACAATAAGCTACTGGGGTATAGCAGAGGACAACTATGAGAAGCCCCATGGCTAATGGCGCAACTGGATTTGTGCCAAAAGAACATTCAGTTGTTGATGTGCACAGAAAGAATAGTCTAAAGCTGCTCAACTCATATTAAATGAACATGGAATGTGGGAAGCATGAATCAGGGAAAGGTTGACATAGTAAAACAAGGAGGGGAATGTATAAACTTTGCAATGCTTGGGGTTAGTAAACTGAAGTGTTCAGGACTGGGCCACTCTGGGTGATATTATTATGCAGTGTTTTACTCAGGAAATGAAAATCTAAGAAGAAATGGGATCTAGAAGCAAAGCTTACAGATATATACAATACATAAGCCTGGAACATGCCAAGAGAGAAAATTCATATAGTTCTGTTAGAAATGCATTCTGAGATGAGATTCTTCTCTGGGAAGGATGTTGAGGCATTCAGATGCCAGAACTGAGGCCTGGCAGTGACAGTGATGAAGCATATCTAATCTACAAATTACTATTCAGGAATTCATCTATACCGTTTTAGGAAGCCAACAGAAGAGATGGAAGTAAGTAACAGATCCAATTTTTTTTTTAAGTACAATATTCTATCCGAGTGAATGCCTCTAACAAAGATAAATTATTTCTATATATTCTAAGCAAATTATAATGTTCTACCAGAAGTACATAGACTTTTTAATCATTTTCTTACTGGGCTATCATATATATTCTTTTGCATCTGAATCACTAACCAAGTTTTAAGATAATTTGAGTTATATATATATTTTTAAATCAACTTGTGAAACGAATTGTGAAAGCAATAATACTTCTAAAAATCAGATTCTAGAAGTTAAATATGCATCCATCAGAAAAGTTACAATGTACTATTCTCAGTTTCCTGCATGGAAGGGGGTTGGACTAGAAGGCCCATGTGGTCTCTTCCAACTCTATGATTCTATGTGAATCCAATAATGAGCTTTGCAGTTAGGTCAATACACCAGTAGTATTACTCCATGGACAGACAGAATTGGTTTTTCCATTAGGTTTCATGCACTAGGACGCTGTACAGTGAAGTCATATCTGAAAACCAAAGCTGATTGCTGTTACACATTTGCTGTACATTACCATCAAGAACATGTTATGTGAGTAAGATAGGTGTTTTTTATCTCTAGAAAGAAAGGTGCATATATTATTTTTAAATCTTCCCCCCTTACGTGTGATGGGAAGTTGGTGCTAACTGTGAGAGAAATAAGGTTGAACATGGTGAAAGCCATCCTCTGCATGGCTATCAGCCTCCTCCCAATAGACTCAAATCAAGGAAAAGCTTCATGAGAAACACCACCACTTAATGTTCCCCCAGAAACAGTAAGTGTACCCCTCTGGGCAGCTAAACCAGCATATCCCAATTGGATGCCCCCCCACAAGGGTCTTCCTCCAGGGACAAACCAAGAATGGGAAACTTGGAAGTCCCTGAACAGACTCAGAAGCGGAGTGGGTAGATCAAAAGACAACCTGGCGAAATGGCACTATCTAGAAGAATCCTCCACCTTGTGCAACTGTGGAGCAGAAGAAACAACTCAGCATCTGTATGCTTGCCCACAATGCCCTGCCTTATGCACAGAAGAATTGCTTAAAGCTACAGACAATGCAGTCACTGTTGCCTATTTTCGGTCAAAAATTATTTAACCACTTGTGTTTCCTCTATTTTATCAGTTTTATACTTATTTATGCAATGCTTTCAACAAGAAATAAATAAAATAAAATGGAACACCTGCTCTCAGTAGCAGCAAACAACAATAACAATGAAATCAAGGGATTGTCTAACCACTAATTTAAGGCCGAAGCCAGAAGAAAATGTACACATAGTACTACCACGTCCCCTCCTCCTACTTTTTAAATTGAAAAGCAGTCAAAACAATACCGGTTTTAATACCGTGTTGTGTTTTTTCGGCTGCTGTGTATATATTATTATTGGTTTTTATTATTGTTCTTTGATGTTTCATATTTTATTTTATCATTGTTTGTATCTGATTTTGCTGTGAGCCGCCCCGAGTCCCCTTCGGGGGAGATGGAGGTGGGATATAAATAAACTTATTATTATTATTATTATTATTATTATTATTATTATTATTATTATTATTATTATAACAAGTTGCCACTTTTAGCAACAATAGTTTATTTTTTGTTATTAGTCTGCTGGTTTAAGGAGCGATTATAGAAATCTTCTATCTGGATCGGGATGAGAGATTTTCAAAAGAGGAGGAAATAAAGGAAAATGGCATCCATTCCTCAGCTACAGCCTTCAGTCCTTTTTACAGGGGAAAAAACCCACTGTTTTCATATCTCCCACATACAGGCATACCTTGCTAACGCTGTGGCTCATGTTCTAGGCCACAGTTGTAAAGCAAACACAGCCTTAAAAACAATTACAGGTTTTCATTTGCCAGCACATATAAAAGCCTAAAAATACATTTACTGACTGAGTACAGGTAACAAAATGGCACTGGTTGACTCACTCAATTCAGTCTAGAGTCAGCTGATTTGAGCATCACTGCCAAAAAAACTTTAATAGCAAGGAAAGTGCTGAAAATAATAAGCATGAATATAACTGAAAAGCACTGTATTAGTGAAGCACTCTAAAGCGAGGTATGCTTGTATTGTCTAGTGCAGCCATAAATCACAACTCAAGCACAATTCTGTTACTTGAGAAGTCTGACATTTCCACAATGGTCCTATTCCTTTCCCCATTTTTTCCTCTGCTTTGCAGAACAGACCAGATCACTCACATAAATGTCTCCTCCATTTTCTACAAGCAACAGTTGCTCAAAATCACAGAGATATTTTTACTCAGCCCTTTCTCTGAAAAGTTATTGGGTCTTTGCAGCCAAATTTATTATAACAGAATGTCTGTGTACTAAAAAGAGGTTTTAACAACTACATGGTTTGTATAAAGAGTATCAGTGTGGTTATGTGGAACTTTCAACTGCGTGATATCACACTTTGTATAGTTTTGAAGTCTTGAAGAAGAGAAACAGGCCATTCAAACACCAGCAAATTTTGCATATGGGAACTGCTCTTGCAGCTATTATGAAGCACTTCCCTATGATCTAGCAATTAAAAACTAAGGCTCCTTCTATACTGCCAAATAAAACCCAGATTACCTGCTTTGAACTGGATTATATAGCCGTGTAGACTCCAATATGGATTATTTGCTTTGATAATTTGGATGCTATGGTAGTGCAGAAGGGGCTTAATGGTGATACAAAATCAGTGACGAAACCATTCAGAAAGGAAAGCTTTTAGCATAGAATCTATATGTAATAAGAAAACCAGTAAATCACAGAGGTAGAAAAGACCATAAGAGCCATCTAATCAAATCCCCTGTAACGTAGGAATACACAACTAAGACATTCCTGACAAATGGCCATTCAACCTGTGCTTCAAAACCTCCAAAAGATGCACAAACATCTGACGCAGTCAATTCCTCTTTCAAAAAGCTCTTACTGCCAATAAGTTTTTCTTCACATTTAGATGGAATCACTGTATCTGTAATTTTAATCCTGGCATATGTCTCTGGAGCAGTGGAAAAGAAGCTGGCACTATCTTTCTCCACAACATTCCTGCAAATATTTAAAGACAGCTATCATATCAACTTTCAAGTTCCCTAAGCCATTCCTCACAGGGCTTAGCTTCCAGACCTTTTGTCATCCTGGACACATTCCAGTTTGTTAATATTCTTATTGAACTGTGAAGCCTAAAACTGGACACTAGCATAGAGAGAGCACCCAAGATCTGACACTATACACTATGTTTTGATGGATTTTAACTGATTTTTTATTTCTGTTTGTGTTCAATTCTAGTTTAATTTTTGCATATTTGTATATTTTAAATTCTGTGTAATGCTTTTACGTCAAGCCACTTTGAGTCCCCTTTGGGGAGATAAAGCAAGGTATAATAATAATAATAATAATAATAATAATAATAATAATAATAATAATAATAATACTTCTGTCTACAATTGCACAGGATGTCGCATCACCCTGTTGACTCAGGTCTTCCTTGAGGTCTACGAAAATGATCCTGCACATTTCCATTTGTTTTATATTATGATGTTTAGATAGTGATCTACTAACACTCCAACCCTTTATTACTTGTAATGTTTCTAGCAAGCCTGAACTCATTCCAATTTTTAGTTTTTCTTTCTTTTCAGATAGAAGTAGATTGTACTGGCTAAGCAGAGAGTGGGTTCTTCTTTGCCTGGAATCCTTAAATTTGGTTAGCCATCTGTCAGCAATTCTACACTGCATCGTAAATTCTACACTAAGGAGGAAGTTACTCTTTGCCAACTTCACAATTCTAACAAGAAATGCAATTACTTTTAATCGTTTCCACAAACTACTGGGTCTTCCAAAGATTATTAAGTAAAAAAGAGTCTTCATATTTTGAAGATAAGCTTTCACAAGGTTTTTTTAAAAATGTATTTATGGGGAAAAAACCTTCTGGAATGTACCATGACTCTCAGGGCAAGTCTCTTTTATACTGTCAACTGAAATTTCATCATTAGAATAATCATAATGTCAGAAACAGATAAAGCCATTGTATTTTGGAGCTCTCAATAAGCCCAAGATTTGCTCAGTATTTTGATTAAATCAGACAACAACTCAAAGATCTATTTAAAAATTTAATGTTCTGAAAGTGTCAAAATGGTTTCATAATCTTGCTTCATGTGAAAAGGTAAACAGCACTTCTCATGTCATTCCTTTACTGAAAACTGAGACTATCTGATGATGCTGACATTGGTTCCCTTTGATAGCCAGTTTACAACTATTTATTCAGTCTAGCTCAATTATATAAATGGCCTACAGCTCATTCAAGCAGATAAGAGTTCCTAATTACCACTACAATGACAGTCTCCTGTTAATTATAATCCCCTAGAGGATCAGTTACTCTGTATACTGCACAGTGAGTTTAGGTACAATCCCGTTGAAAGAGAAAAATTTTAAAGACTTTCTTCACTGGGTAGTCAGTTAAGAAAAAAAAGCTTTTAGAAGGACAGCAGTAATGCTACAACTCTCAAAAGAAGAAAATAGAACAATGTTATATCGAAGAATACTATTCATTCCTCAACATTTTTTTGAGAAAATATATTAGTGCCTTACTGATCTAGGTATAGTCAAATGCTTTATATCTGAAAATATTAAGCCCATAAGGTAGTTCTCATGCTTGTGTTTGCTGGGCCTTTTTAAAAATCTTGTCACATTTCAAACCACTACCTCTTTGTAATTCTGAAATAAATAATGATCTAAAAGCTAACAACCACACTGTTTTTGTCAACACAGGGGTATGTGGAGCCAGGTGCCATTAAATTATATTTTGTCAAGTTAATTATTTTTTTTTAAAAAAAATTGTAACCTAACCTTTAAGCAAAAAATCTTTTTCTACAACAGCTGTACTCAATGGAAAGAATGAAAAAGCTAACCACCCCCCAAACTGAAATGTTAAAAGTATTTGCCAAAACCTTCAAAACCAGGCAGAGATGGGGGGGGGGGGGGGGCTCATCTCCTCAGGAAACATCACTGTTCCATGATTTTCAACAAGCCAAAAACTCCATAAAGAGGCAGGTAAAAATACTGACCATGACATGGAAATTTTATGCAAGAGAGCAAAAAACACCTGCAAAACCTACATTCTAGCAGGATTCTTTAAACAAGTTCTCAGATTTCTTTCAATTATGACCTCCACACTTATCAGTCAATGCTTAAGTAGTTTCTTCAACACAGTATTTCTAGAACATTTGCCGCATTTACACACATCTAAGGCAGACCCTTTTTGGCTAAATGACCATGCCAAAATTGGAGTGCGTGTTAGATTCGATTGCACATTACAATCACACATCAAAAGGTGCCTTTGCCCCTCCATCAGGCTGAGACTAGCAAACTTGTCAGCCTCCGCCTGATGGCAGAGCAGGGGGTTCCCTCCCCAAGACCTCTCCAGCTGAGAGACAGAGACTTTCCCGCCCTAGCCTTTTCTCGCCCTAGCCTTTTCTCGTAGCAGCTTCGGGATGCTTTGCTCTCCCTCCCTGGCTTATCAGCTGCTGAATGAAGAGCTCACTGTACCCCCCCCCCTCCTTCTCCTCTTCTCTGTTTAGCAGAGGAAGAGGGGGCAGCAGAGGCCCGCTCCTGCCCCCTGTCCTGTGCACTCATCCACCCGTCCACCCACCCTTTTAAATCTTCTTACTATCCTTTCAACTTTCCCTCCCTTTCTTTTTTTCCTTTGTTTCCTTCTTTCTCTCTCCCTTACACCCTCCCCCCTCTCTTTCTCCCATCTATCCTCTTGTCCTCCATCTCTCTCTTCCTGTTTTTTCCCTATCTCTGTCCTATCCTCTTTCCACCCCACCTTCTTGCTTCCTTTTTTCCTTACTGCCTTCTTTCCTTCTCACACATTTTTTCCTTTTCCTCTTATTCTTTTCTTTAGCTTCCTTCCTCTTCTTTCTTCCCAATCTTTTCCTCCCTCCCTCCTTCCTTTCCTTCCTCTTTTCTTATCTTCTTTCTATCCTGCATCCACCTTCTCCTTTCTTCCTTCTCATTCTCCCTTTTTTCTTTTCTTTCCATCTTCCCTCCTTCCAATCCCCCCCCCCCCCGGGTCTTCCATTTCTTCTCATCAAGGGTTACTTGATTCTCTGGTGTTACTTTCCATTACCATTCACTTGTTGTCCATGAAGACTCCAAGATCTTTTTCACACATACTGCTGTCTAGCCAGGCATCCCCCATTCTGTATCTTTGCATTCCATTTTCTCTGACAAATGCAAGATACTTCACTTCGGCAGAAAAAATGGAATGCAAAGATACAGAACGGGGGACGCCTGGCTCGACAGCAGTATATATGAAAAAGATCTTGGGAGTCCTTGTGGACAACAAGTTAAACATGAGCCAACAATGTGATGCAGCTGCAAAAATAGGGGTATAGCATCTAGATCCAGGGAAGTCATGTACAAATATGTGAAAGGAAGTCATAGGGAGGAGGGAGCAAGCTTGTTTTCTGCTGCCCTGCAGACTAGGACGCGGAACAATGGCTTCAAACTACAGGAAAGGAGATTCCACCTGAACATCAGGAAGAACTTCCTCACTGTTCGGGCTGTTCGGCAGTGGAACTCTCTCCCCCGGACTGTGGTGGAGGCTCCTTCTTTGGAGGCTTAAAAGCCTCCAAAGAAGGAGCAGAGGCTGGATGGCTATCTGTCAGGGGTGCTTTGAATGCAATTTCCTGCTTCTTGGCAGGGGGTTGGACTGGATGGGCCATGAGGTCTCTTCCAACTCTACTATTCTATGATTCTATGATTCTAATGATTCTAAGATTTGCTGATCCAAAGAAGGAATTCTAAGTGCACAACAACTATAATGTACACCTTTTGGGAACAAATTTCCAAAAGCGGTCTTTTGCTGCTGCACATTACATTCACCAGCAATCCTTTTTTGTTTCAGGAGTTTGAAAATTGAGGTGCGCACTAGATTCAAGTAAATACGGGTATATTTCAAAAATAAGTTCACAAGAGAAAAGCAGGTGAAATGAGCACAGCATGGAAAATTGTACAGGTTAACAGGTCTACTCAGAATTTTTTTAAAAGTGACTAAACCACTGAGGAAATGGCATTTCTTACCTGTCTATTCCGTTCGTCCATTATTCTCGTGATCTGTATTTTCTTCCTCCCCATGTTAACAGTTTCCTACTTTATAATCCAGAAGCACACGTAAAAAAAATCCACAATCTTTGTATCCTAGCACATGGTAGTCAGTTCCGATCTACTGCTAAAGCCTTCATGCAATGCTGTCTCCAAAATAAAAACCTGGAATGGAGAAAAAAATATTAAAATGAGTATCTGATGTCAAAAGTACAGTACATCGTTCACATCATAAATATTTACACATTAGAAGTCATTTGTAAGACAAACCATCCTTTCCTCTAATCAGACTGACATTTTGTGAACTAGCTTGTATGATGCTTCACTGTACCTTGCCTAAAGCACTCACATCATGGAGTCGGTCCATGTAATTCAACACAGAAGCTATGTCAAAGTTTGCATCCATCATCCAGTGGTTTAGCACAAACAGAAATCAACAGCTCATTTTTGAAATCCAGTGGCCAAACAAAAAACCTTATCCTAGACAAAAAATAGCACATAACCTTTAAGGAGATGCAACTTTAGAATAATTTAAGTTGTTCAATTTTTATCTTTTACAAGTTCAATTCTTTAATGTACAAGATATAACATTAAGTAATGTGCAGTACAAAAGCAAATCTCTTTCTAACACTTTGCTCCAACAGAGAAAGGTTTCAGAGCCTTGTCTCATTTTCCATTATCTTTCTTTTCTTTTCTTCTCCTGATTAATGGTATAGGTTAAAAGACAAGACATTATTCAAAAATTAACATTTTCTGAATGCTTTTGAAGAATAATTCCATCTCGAGCTATCTCCACACAGGCTTCTTCCGCTCCCCCAAAAGACGGTTTTACAGGAACATACAGACTGAGAAATAGCTTAAACATTCAAGGTAATATTCATTACTGTACAACTTGCAATATTTCACACATCACTACCAAACCAACAGCTAATACAAACACTTCACTATTGCTTATACTTTCCCATCATAAGTTTGTTCAACCATCTATAAAGTGGAAAGAGAAGTTTACAAATAGAGAAGCTTGCACTTTTGCTGAGGCACATGGACTACACTTTTGAAAAGATACCTGCACTGACCACAAAAGAGATGTTTGTGTTCTTTTACAACAAAAGCTACAATAAATTAAAAAAATTAAAAAATGGAAAGAACTGTTGCACCTTAAAAAAATAGACTCAATATCTTTGTCTACTGTGGCTATTTGCATTTTTCTATGTGCATGGCAACTCAAAGCACTTGTCTTGTCAAGGCACTTGTCAAGGTGCAAGATAAATATCTATAGTGTGTTGTTTGAGTTTCAAAATGACTAAAAGCAGAAGCTCTCAACAGCAAGTGTAGACCAGAGCACACAGAACAGGATCAAAGGCTAAAGATGAGAGCACGAACAAGAGGATGCAAGAAACTATGGAAATTTTGGTTCAAATGAGATGTCATATTCCAGTCTTCAGAATCATTTGAAGGAAGGGACATAACGTTGTCACTTATTCACACGTTTCCTTGCTTATCATACTCTGCAGTAACAACTAAGTCTAGAAAACTGTAGTTACCACTGCGTGCATATAAATGTGCCTTGAAGTTGCTTGTCAACTTATGGCAACCCCCTTTAACTTCATAGGATTTTCATAGGCAAGGAATCAGCATGCTTATACATAAATTAACTGCCAACTCAGAGCTTCCAAAACATGACTCTCAAGCAGTCCTAGCTAGTACTGGGCATAATTCCAATATCTCTCTGAGCTGGAGTAACAAAAAGCTGGGGGGAGGGGGTTCTGCATATGGACAGCATTATAATAAAAATGGAAATCCACAAATTCTCCCCAATCAATAAGTCTTCTGGGTTGAATCTGAAGATGTAATTTCAAGAGAAAGAGGAGTTGTGTAAGCAAAAATAAACACAAGTGAGTGCTCTAAGTTACAATGTAAATATAAATCTCAACATTTTAACAAATGGATCATTCTTAGACTTTTCATCTGAAATATCCCCTATTGAAGAAAAGTATGCATGGGTTGCAAAGAGAAAAACCATCCCACTAAGAACACACAAGACCTAAGCACACCTGAAGAAGTAAATCAGTCAAGATGCTTCCTTTTTGGGTTGGGGAACAGCAAAGCACCAAGGACAATCTAGGACCTTCTGATTCTCTGGAGGGGTAAGGACTAATCTATAGAAGCAGCAAACTGCCCTACCTTTCAAGTGCTTCTGGAGTCTGCAAATTTCCCTAGGCAACTTTTAAATCCAATGCTGGGCTGCACAGAAAATACCCTTGATCAAGACACATGTCTGGATCTTTAAAGCAATAGCAACAACATTCATTCCTGATCCTAATCTGGCAAAGACAACAGAACCTGCCATTCTTTTCTCTTACATTCAGTGAGATAAGCAAGTCTACCCTTCCCTCCGAGGATGAGTGCAAGGCTGTGTTAACAAATTTGAGCCTATCAAAGGCAGTTAAAAATTGCAGGGAACCTGATCCCAACTCATATCTGTCAGAGTATCGAATGAGACCAATGAGACATGTCAAGAACCAACAGTCTTCTAAAACTTTCCCTTAAAGGGCTAAATTTTGACTGAAAGCTATATCTAAACATTCAAAATAACATGCTACAAATACCCTAACCTTTCAGCCACCCATTGGAAAGTAGTACAAAATATGTCATAAAATATATCAGAATTCATAAGCAGCGATAGCAGAAGGGGACTAGTCACAGCCTCCATTTCACAATTTATTTACTCTCAATTGAGGATACAGCCATGATATTCTGGTGCAGCATCACAACGGGTAAATGGAATATCACTAGACCAAGAGATTCTGTTTGAATTTTCCTTTAGTATCCAAGTTTTCCTTGCTTTGGACCATCATTAAAATATCCAAGATATAGAAACACATAGTAAGCTGAAAACTGAAACGAGGTATGATTATTTTAGAAATAACTACAGTAGTTTGGAAATAAATTACAGCTATACCTGCATAAAGATCACACATGTTTTCCTACTATGAATATGAGCCTCCTACTTATTATAATGGAGCAGATTTCATTTTCCAAGAGAAGACTTCTAGCAAATGAACATAACACTATTACAACATACCCTTAGATTTAAACATTTCAAAATCACACTATAAGTCTAATTATGATAACCAGATGTGCATATAATTTTTAATGTAAAATTTCCAATAAAATAAAAAGTTTCTAACCTATGAATAAGTATATATCTGGACTACTGGTACATATACATATACTGGGCCCAGGCTGTGGCGCAGGCTGGTGAACAGCCAGCTGCAACAAATCACTCTGACCAAGAGGTCATGAGTTCGAGGCCAGCTCGGGGCCTGCGTTTGTCTCTGCCTTTGTTCTATGTTAAGGCATTGAATGTTTGCCTATATGTGTAAATAAATACTGTAAATAAATAAATAAATGTGTAATGTGATCCGCCCTGAGTCCCCTTTGGGGTGAGAAGGGCGGAATATAAATACTGTAAATAAATAAATAAATAAATAAATAATATACCTGCTAAAATTTGAGTTTGGAAAATATCTATGATTCCTAAACTAATGATCATATCTGGAGCATCTTAATAACACACACAGAGTTAGGGAGAGCAGTCAAGTTGTGCACAAGAGAAAGAATTAATTTCTCTAAAATATTAAATAACATTAGGCACAGAATGCAGAAATGGTTTTATCTCCTTTACCATCTCTATGAAGGAAAGAAAATGTGGTGGACTTAGGGGCATAACTACATAGTACATAAGGGTATATTTTCCCTTTCCTGCATAACACTTTGAAATTGCTATGCTTTTATAAGTCAAGCATTCCCCTCTAAACTGGTACTTTATCCCTGCCAGGTCTGTGCCCTGGCTGAAATCAAACCCGGTCAGAGCTGCTCACAAGGCAACACAAGTACTGCAGCATTACAGAGAGATTCAAATCCATTTCTAACAAAATGAACACCTGGCAAACAAAGAGGAAACAGGATTTGTTTTATTGTTTTTTGCAGTAAGTTACTAATTAGGTATGTCACTCGGAGGATTGATCTCATTGCAATAAATAGTGCCAAATGCAGGAAAAAGTATATGGAGTCTATTTTGGCAAATATCGGAGATTTGAAAACTTAAGTAATATTCTTAATATCTATGGGGTTTTTTTGTATTTGTATTTTTAGTGAATATTCATATTTAAAGTTTTCCCCGTCTATCAATTGGGTTAAGCACTTTTCCCATATCAGCAATATTTTGGCCAGAATCCAGGTAAGTACAGTTGTACACACACATATACAGGTGCATTTTTTTTCCAGTGCTATAGCACTTTTTTCCAGTGCTATGGTGATTGGTAGGTAGACAGCTGTTCACTGTACAATCTGCAAGCATGGCTGGTACTTTAGGCCGAAATACCAGGTAGGCACCATATCCTGTGTAAGCATGGAAGCTGAGTAGGGTCAGTTCTGGTTAGTACTTGGATGGGAGACCAACAATAAATACAAGGTGTTGTAGGCTATATTTCAGAGGAAGGAACTGGCAAAACCTCAGCTGAATATTTCTTGCCTAAGAAAACTCTATGAAATTCACAGAGTTGTCATGAGTTGACAGGCAACTTGAAGACTCATACACACATCTAGGTCAGAGCTTTGGAACAGTCTTGGGAAGCACGGGGGTGGAGGGGGAGAGGGAACTGAGACTGAGGTTAAAGGAATAAAACAGTGATTCTCAACCTGGGGTCCCCATATGTTTTTTGGCTTTCAACTCCCAGAAATCCTAAAGGAAAATTGAGGGAATGGGTGGTCAAGAGAGGACTACTTCTCCAAACAAAGAAGGTCAAAAACAAACAAAGGATGCAAAAGTAGGAACACATTGTCACAATGTAAAGAAAAGAAAACACTTATCCAAGTTGCATGGGTAATTAAATATGAATGAAGCAAAATGAGGTGCTGTAAAGCTGGATGACTTGAAAATATGTTACGGAATAATACAAAAGGAAAATTGCACAAAAGACAATCATTTGAATCCCACCCACCCACCAACTATCTACACAACATGGGTTGGCTGGTAAGTGCAGGCATATCATTCATTAACTGCTAATCTCAGACAAATGTCAGGATCACTTTCTTCTATGGCATTCAGAATATTTCACAAGCAGTTCAGAGTTACATTTGAAGTCACAGGCAACAACATAGCATAATCCTTCTGCTTAGACTGACCAAGTGCCGTAGTGCACATAACACCAGCTCTATACTACTTTCTTCCTAATATAGGTGATAGCTCAACTGAACATTTACAACTTAATTTTGTATGGTTTAACCTATTTAACCTAAGTACACTATTTTAAACACATAGGTTGAGTATGACTTTTAATACGCTATATAAACATGATCCTTGTTTCACTAATGATTACCGGATTTTTCGCTTTATAGGACGCACCTGATGATAAGACGCGTCCAGGAACTAAGGGCAAAATGGGGCGATCTGTGCCGTGCGCACGCGCTCACGGCACAGATTGCCGCATTCTCCCTACCTGGACGCAGATCCAGATCTGCGTCCAGGCAGGGAGAATGTGCCCATTCTCCCTTCCTGGATGTGTCCGCAGACACATCCAGGAAGGGAGAATGGGGCAACCTGGGCCGTGTGTGCGCGCGCACGGCACAAATCGCCCCATTCTCCCTGCCTGGACGCAGATTGCGTTTATAAGACGCACTGACTTTTCCCCTCTAATTTGGGGGGGGGGGGGGGGGAGTGCATCTTATAAACCGAAAAATACGGTAATTCTCTGGGCCTTAGCAATTTTATTTGTTAAAGCAAGTTTGGAATTAACAACAGAATCCAGCTACTCCTGAAACTAGGAAAGTGAACGTATCGTCTTCAGAAGAAACCAACTCTAGACTTCTTCCAAGAATGTTAACAATTGATAGGGCTATAATAGTAAAATACAATATACGGAATATTTCTGAGGTCAAAAGGAGCGTGTCAAGAAGGGAAGATGATACATGTACATTCATTATATTTTAGCATATTAAACCAAGGAGCCATTTCTCAAAGATATTGTGTCGGCAGAACCGCTGACCGAAAGGTCAGTAGTTTGAATTCTGGGAGCGGGGTGAGTTCTCATCTGTCAGCTCTAGCTACCCATGCGGGGACATGAGAGAAGCTTTCCACAGGATGGTAAAACATCAAACATTCAGGCGTCCCCTGGATAATGTCCTTGCAGATGGCCAATTCTCTCACACCAGAAGTGACTTGCAGTTGCTCAAGTTATTCCTGACACGAAAAAAATTGTATCACACCAGTGGACAGCAAAAAACTTAGAATGCAACAGTGAAGCAGACGTAACCTTTCTATAGCATTGTTTTTATGAAGCCAAAATCAATACTAAAACCAATGTGTGATTTTGAAAGATAATAGTTTTCACACATGTATGCTAGAATGAAGTGTATTTAATAAAAATGCCTGTATGACATGTGATAAGACCATCTGTTTATCTACCACTGAACAGACTGTTATTATTGTCTCTGAAATACATGAAGTATTTCACACAACTAAAATATGCATTGATATGTATGTATGCTAATTAGATGGATCTAGACTAACTTATTCCACTGGGCCTACTCCAAGTATGGCTCGATTCACTTCAACAGCTTCATTTGCTGTAATCAGCTTGCACTGCTTTTAGAGGCCATGATAATATATATATCAAAAAATTACCAGAAAAGTATTACAGTAGAGTCTCACTTATCCAAGCACCAAAACATCATGTTATACAACAAATTTGACAGAAAAAGTAGTTCAATACGCCGCAATGTTATGTTGTAATTACTGTATTTACGAATTTAGCACCAAAATATCATGATATATTGAAAACATTGACTACAAAAATGGCTTGGATAATCCAGAGGCTTGGATAAGTGAGGCTTGGATAAGTGAGACTCTACTGTACCTACACAATGCCTCCTCTCAAATCTAGATACTTCTCACCCTGAGGTCTGGTCTTCTCCTAGAATAAGATGCCTGGCTTCCTTGTGATGTCTGAAGAAGGTAGGGCCTCAACAGATCTAGCATCACTGTTCCACACAAATGTTAAATAAGTCCTGTCCCATATTCCAAACTGCAAGTGTGTGGTGACCTTCCATTTACAAGTTATGTACAAATAATTAAAGCATATATTTCAGAGGACTACTAGAACTCCTAATATGAAAACTGTTGTAATTAGCTCTAATTTTGAACTACAGAATTATAGCACAAAAGTCCACGCATTAACACTTGTTGTACTGCTCATTTGAATTTAGATCGTGAAAACAGGGTTCACAAAAGCTATCACTCAAAATGTTGACACTTTTAATTTAGCTAGTGCTGCAAAAATCTGTTAATTGCTTTTGTTATTGTGCCTCTCTTTACAGAACTTTGCTCAATACAGTCAATACACTCATTTAGTAACTGTCTTAGGGCTCTTCCACACAGCCATATAACCCAGAATATCAAGGCAGAAAATCAACGAAAGCTGCTTTGATCTGGATTATCTGAGTTCATACTGTCATATAATCCACTTCAGTGTGGATTTTATACAGCTGTGCGGAAGGGGCCTTAGATTAGACAAGACAATCCCATCATGGTTTTAAAATAACAAAGTCACAGCCAAAAATTTAAAGACTCCTCCCCCCTTGTGGGTCATTTTCTGTTTAGAATTACATAAATGCTGCATTTGGATTTTCTTTTGTTACTAAAGAGAATACTGAGCAAGCAACTATATATGTATCACTTCCTCAAAACATAAAATGGCAAAAAGGAAATAGAAGAAAAAAGGAATCTAGACTAAGGAAATTATACGTTAGCATTAGCTATATGTGGATGTCCACCCACTTTTTTTAGATACAGTGTATATCAATACTCATACAAATTTACGTAATTAACTTTATAAATCTTAAATGCAAGCACGCCATCAAGCTATTACCCATTTCTTTCTCTTTAAAATTGTTGCTCTGAGTGTCCCTGGGTTGTATTTTTTTAAAATAAAGAGAAACGGGAATGTGTAAATTTGCCCATAATTTGCTTACAAGCAGACATTGGCCACAGCAACTCAATTATAGTGAACATCAATGGAATCACACTTGAATTGCTAAATAAAATTCACCAAGTAAATGCAATAAGCTATGTCTTTAACATTCTGAAATAGAACATTTATTTAAAAGTTTTCAAATCTTTACTAAAAAGGCAGAAGAGCATGCTTAATCACCAGAGCCAGACATGTTGTGGAAAAAAGTGTATCTTCTTGGTAAACAGGAAAGGATAGTATTACACTTTTGGAAGAAAGCAGATCATAGCAGTAACATTGTGGCATTTTAAAGCCGAAGCCAGGATGCTAATGTGCAAAATTGAGGCTCTGCTTCCCAGGAAAGCATAGCTCATGGCATTACCTGATAATGACAATGGTATTACACTGAAAAAAGGCTACTGTCGTTTTACAATACCCAAGTTAATAAAACATTTAATGGAAGAGTATACCAAGCTTTATTGTAAAGAAAGAAGGCTTTTCCATAAATGCAAAGGCTTCCTTCTGTCTTGGAAACTAATAAACATCCTCCTTGAAAGAATTAAACAAAATTTTAAAAACTGTGAATAATATGTAACCCAGTAGGTTTTAGTATTGACTACATCATTACAGTTGAATGCAACTACAAACAACAATTCTGTTTTCTTTAAAAAAATTGAGGAATTGAAATTTTAAAATTACAAACAGTATGTGGCAAGTAATCTTTCATTCAAGATGTAAGTGCATCTCCAACTGTTCAGTGTGCTTAAAACTATAGGTGATGATATGTACATTAGTTCCTTTCCATAAAACACTGAACTGGAAGCAATAAAATTTCAACATAACTTGTTGAAAAGTTATGCAGATACAGAATTGTATATGTTCTGCTATTACAGTATTTAAAACAGTTTTGAGTAACACTGTTCTATTTAATTTTGGCAGCTATCAATCCATTAAGAACTGGATCATCACTTGTAAGAAAAAAATGTGTGTTCACTTTGATCCTTGTGCTGTTGGAATACATGGCATCCCTCTGTTTTCAAACTGATTGCGGGTGGGTCAGATCTTGTCATTTGTTTTATACATTCATTTCCAAGGGTCTGAGATTCTGTGCTCACTGGGAGATAGAGGTCATTAAAAAATAATCCAGAATCAGGGGCATGTGAACATGCCAGAAATGCCCTTTTCTACCAAAGTAACTTCAGGGCAGGGGGATGTGTGGCTTACAAGTCTAATCTGAATTCAGATTGAAATGGATCAGCGTGCCCTAGGCAGAGTCCAACAAAGGAAGGATAATGCTCACTAGAACTGGGATATATCCCTTGTGTGTATTCAGACAAGGATGAGTCTCATGATTTACTGAACTAAAAATTGAGAAAAGGGGAATTTAGTAGAAAAGAATGTATATATTATGCTAAACTAGAAAAATCTAATTCAATTACATTTATGTCGGAAGGGAACAATTACATTTATGGCAAAATGTCATTCAAACTGAAGTGTAATGCCTGCAGTAAAAGTTTTAGGAGAATGATGCTGAAAAAGGATTTGTAACTCAGTGACCTGTTCTGAGCCTGTGAAAGAAGGAAACAGCTGCACAAATTCTTGCAAACGCCACTTCTCACCCCGCTTCCCCCACTCACCCCGCCTCCCCTACGTCAAAAATCCTTTGCTTGCTTTTTCATTATCCTTTTTTATGATCTCATCTCCTTATCCTCTTCCTTTCTTCAGCTGGCTGATTCCCATGTGAATGCCAGCGGAAGTCCCAGAGTTAAGAGTCCTTCAAAACAAAATTTTCTGGGATACATGAGCGTCCTCCCTTCAATGTCCTATCTAGAACATGGGTGCAAACAACCTCCCGCTCCAAACCGCCCTGGCTGCTTGTTGGTTTTAAATCTTTGTATTAAATTATCATTCCCTAATCAAGAGTAGGGCTGTGGATGACAAGGTGCCTCTTTCATAAGCCACCATCGGTCAAAGTCACATAGACAGCAGTTAATATCAAATCATGAATTAAAACGTAGATTTCTACAGCTATTTGCATATGGTAAAGTAAATTACCATAGATATTATAAAAGTGGTATAAATATCCTAAGGCACCAAATCCCAACTCATATTCAAAGCTACACAGAATCAGCTTTGGATAGCACTTGCATCAAGACCACCAACAAATACCTAGTGGTGGCTGTATTTCAGAGAAATGAAATGGCCAAAGCAATTCTTTGCCTAAGATAACTCTACAAAATTCATGAGGTCATCATAAGCCAAAAGGCAACTTGAAAGTACATACCCAATGTATGATTTATTAAAAGGATATACTATCATCAAAGGGGGGGGGGGGGGTTGCCCACAAAATATACTGGATTTCAGGGCAGAAAATGAACAGTCTTGGCCAGGTCACTATTATGCTTTGAAGAAAAAATACTTATCATTACATCCCATCTTTCTCCAATGAGCTCAAAGTTGCATGCATGATCATTTTCCTCCTCATTCACAACATCCTGAGAGGAAGATCTAGCTGAGATAGTGAGTTGCCCTTAAGCTCAAAAGGTACACATTATTTCCATTGGAAATACTTTTGAGTAAGCAGCTTAAAAACTGTGGCCTAAATATCTCAAACCACCAATCCTGAGGCACTAACAAAATAAACATATACACTTATAAAAATCCAACATAACTATGCTTTGGCAAAAAGAGCCTCTTATAAAATGTAAAATTGGTTGCATGTTCAATATTGTTGCACATTCATTCAATTCTAGAATGAAAGTCATGTTGAAATTCCAAGCAAAGTTGAACATATCAAATAAAAGAATTGAGATCCTTTTTTAAAATACTCTAACTTAATAGTTTAATTGATTGTAATAATTAATTCCTATTGCAGACAATGGCTATGTTTTCACACAATGAAAAACCAGAAATACATATCATTCTCATATATCTTTAACACAGAGAATGGTATCAATTGAAAGATCCCAAATCTTTCTACAAAGAGATATGGAATGCCTTACAGGTCTAGGGTCTAAAAAAACAGGAGGAGATGAGATTAAAATTGTCCCTGTCTCATTTTTTGTTTCCATGGGAAAGAAGGCAGGAACTGTCCCTGTTGTGCTTAACTTCCTGCTCAGTACAGCCTTTGAGACAAACAAATTTGGAGCCATCATATACAAAAGCAACCTTAAGAACTTTAAGTACATTCCTAGAATTGTACAGGCAAAGTTTTGCATTGTAGACAGTTTGATTTCTTTATGCCACACTAAGATTTAAAGTATCAGCATGCCATTATTGTAGAGGATTGCTTTTACAGATCACTTTCATTTTCTATTAGTCTTCTTTCATCTTCTATTCGTTTTTATCGCTTCATGGTACACGTTTATCATGTAAATGCACATGTACTACTGTATCTCATGGACCTAAGACTTTAAAATCTGGACCCATGATTTTACACATCAAGGATAAGACTGAGAAAAGTAATATGTGAAAGCAATAAACTGAAATGTTTAAGTGAAAATGTTAAAGCTAGATAATGCACCAGCAACATGGGATAACAACATCAATTGGGAACTTAACACTGCCATTATTCAAAGTAAGATTGCTACTTTGCCAGCCACTATAAGAAGAGAATTTACTAAAGTTATCTAAAGTGATCTAGTACCCATTCTGATGGACACACATGGGAATTTATTAAAGTTGTCTGAGGTAATCTAGGTATCCATCCTGATGAGCACAAATGTGCAAACAGATTACAGGAACCTCAATATTATTTTCTTCAGCCAAACACACTAAAGGATTGGGTTTTGCTACTTGATCTCCAGGTTCAGAGGACAGATCTCAATCAAGTTGAACAAGAGGAATTAGGTGTAAACAGATATAGTCTATCCATGAATACAAGAAGTGTGGTAGCTTTCAAACTATTATGTTTAGAGCATGGCATTCTATCTGCAATCAATATTATTGTGTTACTGGCAAATGCTATTAGACACAAACACAACAGAATTCTAAGCAAATACAATGCAATAATAATTCAAAGCCATGTGTTTATAGACATTGAAGTTTCTTTAATTAATCTATGTGCAATGCAACATAGCTGCAAGTCAAACAAATGAAAGCAAGAGATCTATGCTTTCAGCTGTCACATTTGCCAGAATTATCAGCCACTACATGCTGAACCTGAAATTATTCTCATTTTACAGTACCCAAACAAAAATGTACATGTTATTGTATTTTGCAAATACTACCAATAGTATCTGTATCTGGCAGAATTTTTCTTCTAAAAATGTGAACTCTGCAAATGCAAAGTTATTGTAGTAATAACTACAATACCTTTTGAACTCCCTACACTACAATCACTACAAAACCTTTTGAACTCCCTACAGCAAACAGACAAACCCAATTAAAGAGTTATGTAAGCAAATCTAGTACCTAAAGAACAGCCTTGACTCTTTCCAATACAGATGAGAAGGAAAGGAATACTATAGCAGCACTATTAATAATTTCAGTTCACTGCACAGCAGGCGTAGGAATAAAATTGCCATGGTGGAGCATTTGTTTTCAACTGTTGCTATATTTTACTCATTCATCGGATACTATGCCAGCCACAGTTCTAAATTAGACACTTGTCCACATGTAGTATATTTCAGGAAGTCTTATTTAAGGAAAACTCAGGAAGTCATAATCTCTCATAACAAGCCCATCACAATAATTTACAGGACTTAAAAATAGGACATGCACAAGTGAATGAAGTTACCACATAAAGATACAACAAAACATACTGTTGACTGAATGGCAGTTTGACAGATTTAGAGGCTTCACATAGTTCAGGAAAAGCTGAGTAAAGCTTCAGTCCAAGCTGCTTTTTCCCAGAACACATTCCGTGAAGCGACAAGTAATATGGTGTGATGTGCTTATCCTGAATCAACATAAGAGAACATTAACATACAAGCACTGCACCATACAACTGACTTCAAGAACATGGCTTGCCTATATCACAGCACCTTTTTACCCCAGCAGGGAATTTCAGAGTACACCAAAGCAGTAATGCACATAATTTTCTCCCAACAATCTGCTTTTCATCAGAAGTGAGTTCCCTGAAACACATGCTTGTGATGCCTCCTATATCCCAGCAACCCCAAACACACTTGCATGCAGTTCTGAAGTTAAAATGCTATACAGGCAATGAACGTGACCCGTGCGGGGACATGAGAGAAGCCTCCCACAAGGATGGTAAAAACATCAAAACATCCGGGCGTCCCCTGGGCAACGTCCTTGCAGACGGCCAATTCTCTCACTCCAGAAGCAACTCCGGTTGCTCCTGACACACACACACACAAAAAATGACCGTGATGTCACAGCACTTTTGACAGTACCTCTTTTAGTCAATAACAGAAGTCCAGCAATTTGTTCAAGAGGTCATGGTCATGTAGGAGTGTTTCACAGCATCCAACTGCTTTGGGTTAATTCAAATTGCCCTTAAACAATAAGCAAGTTTCTATTCCGTAGGTTTATATTAAAAAACCCAGAAAGCTGAAAAGCGGAAATCTGTTATTATGAAATTATTATGACCTAGGCAGATCAAAAGTGCACAACTCTTTTTGCGTCTTCCTCCCTCTACCTATCCCTGTCCTCTTTGCTTGTGTTGTGTCTTTAGAGTGAAGTCTAAAGGTAGGGATCTCTTTTTATTCATTTTTAAAGTGCTTCACTTCATCTGGCTCAAAAGTAGACTATAAATGTGTTGTTGACTGCTTTCATGGCCGGGATCACAGGGTTATTGTATGTTTTCCGGGCTGTATGGCCATGTTCTAGAAGTATTCTCTCCTGACATTTCACCCACATCTATGGCAGGCATCCTCAGTGGTTGTGAGGTATGGAGAAACTAAGCAAGGAAGGGTGGTTGATTTATGTCTGGAACTCCTCTGTTTTCAGAGTGTTGCTTCTTTTGAGTTTTTTAATATTGGTAGCCAGATTTTGTTCATTTTCATGGTTTCCTCCTTTCTGTGTTCTTAAATAATATACTGTGTCCAGGTTGGTTCATCAGAGCAGTAAATAAGAAGCAACACTCTGAAAACAGAGGAGTTCCAGACATGAATCAACCAGGGGCAGCTAACGACTCTGAACAAAGGATGCCCCCAGGCAGGAAGAAGCCAGGAGATGAAGCTATTCAAATGCTAATTAAGGTGATTAACTACAACATTCACACTGGCCTCCAACTGACAAGAGTTCTTCTCTCACCCTGGACTCTCCACAGATATATATAAACCTTCCTTGGTTAGTTTTTCCATACCTCACAACCTCTGAGGATGCCTGCCATAGATGTGGGTGAAACGTCAGGAGAGAATACTTCTAGAACATGGCCATACAGCCCGGAAAACATACAACAACCCCGTAGACTATAAATGTTTTATAAATAACTAAAATGCTGAGAAAAAGACACTAGTTTCAAATTGTGACAATAAACTTCAGTAAGTCCTGGACTCCCTCTTCCCCTCTGCCACCAAAGCCACCTAAGACATCAGAAGCTTCTGCCTGTTTTAAACTAACCACAGTTTAGCATTATGTTCATACCATGAACTAAGGTTAGACTTCATACAAACAAGGCACATTCAGAAACTGTGGCTTAAAGCCACAGTTATGAACTTCACAAACCATAGTTCAAATTTACCACAGGTTGTCAGGAAGATACAATCGACAGCTGTTGATCTAATATGGACAGAAAAACCTCTGAATTTCTCCCCACAAACATACAAGCCAAAGAAGAAACAGTAAAGTGTGATATTTACCATAACTCAGAAAAATTGAAATGTTAAATACAACTGTCTCATAACAAAAACAGTTTAATCATCTATACATCTGGAAGTACCCATCTAATAGATCTGAGAAAAGGTTAGGCTGTTTCTAGAAACAGTTAAAATATGTTTGAACTATGGGCATCAGTAGCCTATAATAACATTCCTTTATTTCAAGTACACATGATGACAGAGCAGACTATTATTTTGTTACAGAACTACAGAATACAGAAATATAAGGCACACTGAAATATAAAATGTACATCAGTCATTGAAGACTTTCAGACATAAGTGCAATTTTAAATCTATTTAGCCTGGCAATATCTAATGCTTGAAATACCTTGCACTATCAAATTCTTTTACACATGCAAAAGAAAGTGCCACCTATGAAGGTGACAGATGAGAGAACGCACATTGTACTGAAGGAGAAAGCAAATCTCTCTTCTCACAGCATTGTTCTGTATTCGTGGATTTACAGTGGAGTGATAACCAATGTGATTCCTCAACAAGTCCCATTAAGCCATTGACTTTAGAAGCTTAAGCTAAATCTTCGGATTAAGTCTCTGGAAGAGTTAAGACTGCCTGGAAAACACACAACAACCCAGAGTTAAGAGTGATAACAAAAAAGATACAGCTACTTCAAAACACTAATGAAAACTATGTTAAATTGGCATGTTCCTCAGACCACAGTTCTTAACAAAAATCACACCTGCGAAATTTACTTTGATCTAAACTTAATTGGCAATCTCCATTATAATGGACCCACTTATTAGTTGCTGGATGGTAAGTAAACACTTCTGTCATTCCCATTTAATGGCTCGATTATAGTGGAATAGCCAGCAATGCTGTAATGGTTTGAGTGCTGGACCAAGACATGGAAAGTGACTGGGTGACCTTGGAAAGTGACTGGGTGACCTTGGGTGAATCATACTCTCTCAACCTCAGAGGAAGGCCATGGAAAATGCTCTCAGAAGAAATCTTGCCATATGGCAGAAATGATACAACATATACACTAATGAATGACCTCATTTCAAAGTAACAAATTTAACAATAGGGTCCATCTTTCTGACACTAGATTAAAAACTCTAATGAGCATATATCCTGTGTCACTTCATTTCCTTGTATTTCCTGATGTTGTTCCCTCTCTCTTTCCCCCATACCTTTCACATTCCCCTTATGAATATAATTTCACCTAAACATGGAGCCATGATCATTTAGGCGGCATCATAACACCACTGACCCTTCTGAAACAACAGGCTGAAGTTATGAACGCACCAAGCTTTACACAACCATTTACATACCCTTGCCCCAAAAAGCCAGTTTAGACCACAGCAGAAATAGCTCCACTGGTTACTGGTCTACTTCCAGGAAGAATTCAAAGTGCTGGTTTGGATCTATAAAGAACTTACATGGTTTGGAATCCTATCTAAAATACTATATCACCATGATAAGTAGCCCTTGAACACATTTTCCAAGTAAAATATGATCTATGCCATGAAAATCCTTCCTTTATTTCTCTCATCCTGTATTTTAAACTTTAGAGCCACTGCTCTAATATTTTATATAAATCTCCAAATTATGTACACCAAATCCAATTTAACATGAGCCATAGCGAGCCACAGAAATACCAAGCCATTTGTTTACTCATCAGTCTGCATACTAACAACTAGTTTAATGTGAGCAAGTCTGCTACAGAAAAAAGCCTATAGTTCTTACCAGGACATGGGAAAAACAAGACTATTTTGAGATATAATTGGCCAATAAAAATAATGGGTGCTTCATATTAAAATACTAGATGCCACTAAGATGGCAAAACATGTTCTTGAAAAGATGTCTGATACATGGTATGCCACTGCTCTTATTAATAAAAATAATGCAGGAATGTCAAAATATTATTTTACTAAATGCTTCTAAGCACAACCCCGATTAACGACAGTCAGATCATATCTACTTGATTTTTTTTCATTAGGACATATAACCGATATTTTATGTTACAACTTCTGCAAGATAAATGATATACATTTTAATTAAACAATGCACAGACTGTTATTTTTATATTTTTTTAAAAACAGTAATTTCCTATAAGAATTTTGTAAGAAAAATATGTGTTTTCCCCCAAGAATTCTCTCACATCAATTATGACAATATGTCATACATTCAAGCAAAGGAAGGGGGGGAGAACAACTTGCTAAATACAGTACTTGGATTCCTTTATCACCAGCAGAGTGCCTATATAAACATAAAACAATGTTTTGAAAAGTCAAGCTTCATAAACTCAGCTAACCTCAGTATGAACCTCAGAGAACTGCCATTTTGGGTCGAGGCAGAAAGACCTCTATTGCTTTGTGACTTATTCCTAAGCACAATTTGCCTTTTAAAAATATCTTTCCTTTGAAGTTTGTCCACGGTAACCAAAAAATATACGGCAAAGAAGTAAAAATAAAACTCCCTGGCTAGCATGAGGAATTGTTTCCATGGTACTCTTCCCCGTGGCTTCTTTTTAATACAGGCATCTATACTGATCTTCCCAAACATGGATAAATACTTTCAGCAAAATCCAACACTAGCAAATCTTCACTCTCTCCTCAAGCTACATGAGACAAACATCAATTACATTAGCAATAATAAAGTTAGCTCCTGAAGACATGGTCTCCAAACAGACAAACAGCTCCATAATCCATTGCTATTTCTCTACTGCTATTTCCAGCTTTACTCATTATGTTTTCTATACAGGTTGAGCCTCCCTTATTCAGAATTCCAAAATCTAAGACTCCAAAATTATCCACATGGATGGCTGAGAAAGGGACACTTTTGTATTCTGATGGTTCAATGTCTAAAGACATGTACTTAAAGGGCTCGGCTCGGTATGTTTATCCTGCAGAAGAGAAGGCTGAGAGGAGACATTAGAGCCATGTTGAAATATAGGAAAGGATGTCACATTGAGGAGGGGAGAAGCTTGTTGTCTGCTGCTCTGGAGATAGGGACACAGAGCAACAGATTCAAATCAAAGGAAAGGAAATGCCACCTAAAAATTAAGAACTTCCTGGCCATAAGAGCTATTCAGCAGTGGAACTCTCTGCCTCAAACTTCCTTCCTTAGAGGATTTTAAACAGAGGTTGGATGGCCATTTATCAGGGGTGCTTTGATTGTGCTTTTCCTGCATAGCAAAACGAGGTTAGACTGGATGGCCCATGTGGTCTCTTCCAACTCTTATGATTCTATGTTTCATGAACAAAAGCATTTTTAAAATATTGTACAAAATCACCTTCAGATGATGTCCACGAAACACTAATGAATGTTGTGTTTGGACTTGCATTCCCATCTCCAAGGTATCTCCTTAGGTATATGCAAGTACAGGCAGCCCCCAATTTACAAACAAGAGAGGTTCTGTAGGTTTGTTCTCAAGTTGAATTTGTATGCAAGTCAGAACACACACACACATATATGTATAAGCTTTGGACAGCATAGGGAAGGGTTAATATCCCTGTGGTGTTTGCTGCCTGTTTTCCCTGTTCAGAAAATTTCGCCTCACTTTCCGTCCCTGTGAGAATTGGATTCTGAAAAAACTGGCTTGTTTGGAAACAAGGATTGGAGAGAAAGGATCAGTGGAGACCCCTTTCCCCCATGATAATAACTCTTCCAGGAGTGGATTTCCCTTCCAAGGGATAGATTTCTCTCACTTCCTGTTGTCTCTCCCCACTGATGATGATGATTATTATTATTATTATTATTACTATCATCATCATAATCTTTATTTATATCCTGCCTTTCTCCCCATGAGGACTCAGGGTAGCTAACATCTATCCACACTAAACAGTTTAAAAAGGGCAATACAAAAGTTAAAAACAATAAAATAGTAACAGTGTGGTAAAAACGGAATTAAAATACAGCAAATACATTAAAATGATCTTTAAAACTCATATCCCCCAAATCCCACCCATTGTTAACTAGGAATAATTTGTAAGTCGGATGTTTGTAACTTGGAGGCTGCTTGTACGCCCAAAACCCAAAAGGCTTCTAATCCCAAGCATTTTGGATAAGGGATACCCAGCCTGTACCACTTTCATTTCTCTTTCACGCATACAACTGGGATTCAGGAAACACAAGAAATCCAATGTTTTGCCTAACAGCCTCTAGCTTCCTTTCTTTCCATGTTTGTTTTATATTTACTCTTAGCACTTGGGGGGGGTGTTCAATGCTACAAACGGGGGGGGGGGGGGGGGGAGGGGAGGAAGGGCAGCCTCTAAAACTTGAGTCTGGCGTCTCAAATCCACACGTCAAAGGGGTGCAAAGAATGTGAATGGAGCTTGCGACTGATGGCTTTGTCAACAAGAACTTTGCCGACATCCTTCCGTTGCCTCCATGGATTCCGCCCTGAAGGATACACCTTTTTGACATGGATTCACTATCCTCAGATCTCTGTCTCCATAACCTTGCTGCTGTCTCTTCCTCCCCCGCAAAAAATAACATTAAAAAATGGTAATCAAGCTCCAAGAAACCGGGTTAGAACATTTTTAAAAGTGCCCTTTTTCATACTCTATTGCTCTTCTTTGTTTCCTCGAGAGGAAAGCAGGAAACATGATGAAGAAAGATGCATGTTTTCTCCTCTCACCCTTGAAAGAAGTTCAAGGAAACCAAAAAAAAAAGGCCTGGGTTCAGACTTTCAGCCATTGTTTTCCCTCCTCAGCTGCCCCCCCTTCCCCCCAGTGACGTCTTCTTCTCAATTTTGGCACAAATACATCATATGTAATATACATACTATCTCTAAATATCTGATATAATTTTATATTTATAAATATATATATAGTCTATCTATATATTACATATATGTAATTTTGCTTTTATAAACAATATAATACATATATATGTGTATTATAAGCATATATGCTTATATATAATATGATTCTTATGCTTTTATGGTTTAGACTTGGATTGTTTTAATATTAATGTTGTTTATTACTGTTCTAATTATATTTGTATATTATTTTAAGTTGAGCCGAAACAACTTTCAGTCGTGAGCTGCCTTGAGGGCCCTCTCACATAGCCATATAACCAAGAATATCAAGGCAGATAATCCACAATATCTGCTTTGAACCGGGTTATCTGAGTCTACACTGTCATATAACCCAGTTCAAAGTGGATTTTATACAGCTGGGTGGAAGCGACCTTCTAGACAGGCCCTATATCCCAATATCTGATCCCAAGGTTTTTTTATCACAAATTATCTGGCAGTGCGGACTCACAGAATCCAGTTTAATGCAGAAAACCTGGGATCAGATCCGGGATACAGTCTGGAAGGGCCTTTCCTCCCTTCCTTCCTTCCTTCCATCCATCCATTTATCTTTTCCCTCCCTTCCTTTTCTTTTCCCTTCACTCCTTCCTTCCTTCTTTTTCCTTTCATTCTTCATTCTTTTCCCTTTTTTCCCTTCCTTCCAGACAGATCCTCTATCCCGGTTTCTAAACCCAGGTTTCCTGTTTTAAACTGGATTATCTATCAGTGCGGACTCATAGAATCTGGTTTAGAGCAGAAAACCTGGGATCAGATCCTGGGATAGAGGGCCTGTCTGGATGGGCCCTTTCTTTTCCTTTCCTTCCTTTCCTTTTCCCTTCCCTCCTTCTCTTCTCTTCAATTTCCTTTTCCCTTCTTCCCTTTCCCTTCTGTTCATTCCTTCCTTTCCCCTTCCTTACTTCCTGCCCTTCCAGACAGGCTCTCTATCCCAGGGCCAATCCACACAGCTATATATCCCAGAATATCAAGGCAGAAAACTCCACAATATCTGCTTTGAACTGGAATAAATAGCAGTGTGGACTCAGGGCCGTTTCACACAGCCATATAACCCAGAATATCCCACAATGTGGGATTATCCGAGTCCACACTGCCATATATCTCATCTCAAAGCAGATAATGTGAGACTTTATTCAGCTGTGTGGAAGTGGCCCCAGCTCCTGATCCCATGTTTCCTGTTTATCCCGGATTATCTGTCAGTGCGGGCTCATATAATCCGATTTAAAGGAGAGCACCTGGGGTGAAGGGCCTGTGTATGGAGAGCAGAAAGCAGGGCATCAATAAATTAGTCATAACAGTCAAAACACGCTTGCTCTGCTTGAGAAGAAGAGGGAGCCTGACACGCATGCAGACACGTGTACGGGGGGCGCACGTCTGAACGCGGGCTGGATGCACGAAGGGGACGGGGGTGCCTTCCTCCCTCCCTCCGTGGGCGACGGGCCGCGTACTCACCCTTGGCTTCCCTCCGCGGCCTCCTCTTTCCGCCGCTTCCCTTCCGCCTCCCCGACTGAGGCGCCTTCGGAAAGACTGGCACGGGCGGAGGGATCCCCTCGCGGCGCTCCGCCAGGGCCGGGACTACTTCCCGTGCCCCTTTCCCGCACTCTCTAGGTCGAGCCGCAGCTCCGCTCGCTTTTTCCGTATCCTTCCGCCTCAGCCTCACAATCAATAGCCACGTCCTCCGCCCTGGCTACCGAACGGAAAAGAATGCGGGCGGGAACGTGAACCGTGCGGCCCCGGCGTCGCCCCTCAACGCGCTCAACTCCACTTCTCCTTCCCCTCCGCGTTGGGACTATTTTTCCTCTCGCAGTAGGGGAGCGGCTTGGCCTCACGCCGTCACTCTTTTCACATCACCACCTGATTGGTCCTTATCTCGATTCGTGCCCGCCCTCCGACCAATCCTGGGACGGGAAAGTGGACGAAGCTACCGTCGGCCAATCGGTGGAATGTTAGTGGGCGGGGACTCGTTCTTGTCTTTGACAGCACTGTGACCCAATCAGAGCAGGGTTCTGACCAATGACAAAACAACCAATCGCAACCAAGGAATGGTGTGGCGCTGCTCTGTAATCCTTGAAGGCTTCAAAGTGTAAAAGGCGGCAGGCACGCATGCGCAGAAAGCGAGTGACGCACCCTCAACGAGAGAGACGTCATGGAATAAAACGCGGGCCGCGATTGGTTGGAAATTATCTGAGGGCGGTACTCTAACTCGACGCCGGCCAATCACAAGCGATGACAGCCTCAAGTTCAGGAGATTGTTTATTTTCCTTCATTTTTGACAATCTCCTTTTTGTGTCACTGTTTTCCTTTTATTTCTCCCCACAACTTTTCACTCGCCTCACTTCATAACATTGGATAATGTTTTACCTCACTAAAAACTTTTTAAAAAATGAAGAGGCCTAATGAACAGGACAATCCAGTGACAGGTTCGTGAAGGAGATTGTGGCCTAGTAAGGAAGTGGGTGATGCCGAGCAGAGAAGTGTGGTCGAGGTGCCTGCGAAAAAATTACCCACGGAAACTTACGACAACATCTCGGCATCTTTGGGGAATCTATCGGACAGATGGCAAGCTATTCAACCTCAGCAGACTGGAAGCCAAAACCAAGGTCACCACAACATCTATTATAGAACTCCAATATGCCGATGACAACGTAGTCTGTGCACTCAGAAGAAGACCTTAAAGCCACTCTAAACACCTTTGCAAAGCATACGAGAAGCTCAGCCTCTCATTGAACATCGAGAAAACCAAAGTGTTCTTCCAGCAGTCGTCAGCCAATCCCTCTGCAATGGCAGGAATACAGCTTAATGGTGTAACGTTAGACAATATTGACCATTTCTGCTACCTTGTCAGCCACCTCTCCACAAAAGTCAGCATTGAGGCTGAAATACAACACCACCTGAGCTCTATGAGTGCAGCATTCTTCCGAATGAAGCAGAGAGTGTTTGAGGATCATGACATCCGTAGAGATACCAAGGTGCTTGTTTATAAAGCTATGGTCCTCCCAACCCTGTTATATGCCTGCAAAACGTGCACTGTTTACGGGCATCACACTCCACTTCTGGACCGATTCCATCAGCGTTGCCTCCAAAGAATCCTACAAATCTCTTGGGTAGAAAACAGGCGGAGAACTGTCAAAGCAAAGACCACCAGAATTGAACGATGATCCTCCAATGCCAACTCCACTAGACCGAATGCTATGTTCTCCACATGCCCAATCACTGTCTCCCAAAGAGTTACTCTACTCCCAATGCAAGAACAAAAAACGGAATGTTGGTCAACAGGAAAAGATATTGAAAGATGAGCTTGAAAGCAACCTTAAAAACTGTTGCATAGACATCAAGATATAACTTTGCCACGTTGTCCAAATAGCTAATAAAAGAATAAAAAGGTTACTTTATTCTCAGCTCAAGAGTGGAAAATGGAATATTGGTGGATAGCAAAAGAGATTTAAAGATGGGCTTAAAGCTACCCTAAAACAATGTGATATAAACACAGAGAACTGGGAAGCCCTGGCCCTTGGGTGTTGTAACTGGAGGTCAGTTGTTACTAGTGTTGCTATGGATTTTGAAGAAGTGTACCAAGAGGAAGAAGGCACCTCAAGCAAACCATTGTCGTAACCACCTTCCATCTGGATATCTATGTCTAAGTGCAAAAGACAACGTGGATCCAGATTAGGTTTCCACAGTCACTTACGGACCCACCACCAAGACTCTGTTTCTGAAAGCCAGTCAGACTCAGCCATGAGGAATCACCCATGATAATCATTGACAAAAGAATTTGACATGAAAAAATTAATGGCAAGAAGGGTACCTCGGATGCCAGTACCCACACAAAAGCAAACAAGGATGATGCTTTGCAAGCTATATTGATGAACAGTTCAGTTGGACAAACAGAAATTCCTCAACAGAAATGTGACGATGGATGAACCATGGCTCTACTACTATGACCCTGAAACCATATTGCAGAATTAGCAATGGAAACATCATGGATATACTATATCTCCACCAGAACAGTTTATTGCCCTGTTCGTATTTATAAGGCAAATATATTGTACAATATGCAATTAGGCAACCATATGGGGCTCAGTAAATCTGAATATGGGACCCAAGGCCAAACAAGAAAGTGTTTCATATCCTTAAACACATTGCCTGAATGCTGTCTAAATAGTTTTGTGCATGATACAAGTATGTACATCAGAAAGCAAAGGTATCACCATCCCAGTCACCTGATTTTGGATTATTTTGGATTTTTCTAATAAGGGAGGCTCAACCTGTCCTTTTAAAATCAATCTATCAGGGCTTCTTATGGTAACTCCACGAGGCAATGAATATTCAAAGGTGGTTTTGCCAATTTCTTCCTATGAAATACTTCACAGCTTATGGCAGCAGATATTCCTTGGTTGCTTCCCATCCAAGTACTTTCCAGGGCTGAATCTCCTTAGCTTCAAGAATAAATTGGATCTACTGCTTTCAAGGCTATCTGACGAGACTTAAGAGACATCATTTCCCTATCATTATAAATCTTGGGGGAAAAGATGCACCATTAATTTTATCTTAACTCATTACTTCTCATCTGATTTCTTGTGAATGGCATCAGCAGTCTTCCTTCTAGTCCTCTTCAACTTTCATAAATGTTGTTTACATAAACTATGTTTCTTATCCTAAAATAAAGTGTCTCTCTAGGAAATAGATTTCAGGTTTTTCTCATTCTTCCATTTTAAAAAAAACGGCTAGAAAAAGATGAAGATTTAAAAAAACAAAAACCAAACCTTGTGTCAAAGAAGAAAGAGAAGTAGGGCAAAATATAACAGCAAAGATGTCTAATGTTTTGGGTGCTGAAAAAAAGATATTGCACATGAATCCATGTTTTAATGTTTCTCATACAAACTGTGAATCATCGCACCAATCTATGAGACTCCGGGGGCAACAGTTAAACCTTTAAATGTCATTGTTTTTATAATGTGACTCATTATTTGTTTGTACTTTTGCTAATTCAATGTAAATGTGAACGATGGCATATCCTTTGTTTCAAATGAATATAACAATTCCTAAATATCTGATTATTTTGATTAGTGACTGTGTGTTTGTTTGTGTTTTTAAGCAATATAGAAGGTCTAGCCAGCTGGTATGGAGGCATTTGTTACGCCTCCCAACACATGTCGTTTCAATTGCTTCGGAGTGTTTTCTGACACAGAGCAGAGTCAAAAGTACAGTACATGACTCATGTGTCATCTTGGAGTTGCCTCCAGCACCGATATGCAAATATTATGCAAATTCACCATAGCATGCCTTCACATTGGAGAACTTCATGATGGAGAATAAATATAAATATGTTTCAGAAACCTCTAATGTTTTACTATTTCAAGCTTCTGGTCTGAGACCGTAATAAATAAACAGATTCATTCATGATGGTGAAAAAAATAATAATCTTAGCTTTCAGGATATACAATCTTCTTAAGTTTATACTTCGGACTTATTTCAATTTTCAGCTATGAACTTTTGAAGGTACTTTGCATTATACTCATATAGCCAGAACCATGTAAGCTGCTCAGCCACTGAGAGTTCTCATTGCTTAAGTGTCTTCAACAAAATGCATAGCGTTTTAGGAGTCTCCAGCACCTACAGGCTTCCCAAAAACTAGCCTTTGCAATGCACTCTTTTACAGGTGATTTTCAACATCACCATTGGTTGCACGGTAACTCCCAACTTCATGGCTCAGGTGCATCTTCATTGTCAAATTAATGCAGTTTAAAAGGCCCAGAAATATTGGACTCAAATACATATGATGCCAGGAGAAACTGTCAAGGGTATCATCATGATGAAACCAGAGTTTTACTTGCTGGGGATGCTAGATGATCAATTAGAAAGGAAACATGGAAAATTATGACTTTTTTCTTTCTCCGTTTCCTAAACTGCCTCTCCTAGAGGACTGCCAATTACAGATCTGAGTATTTTACAACTCTATAAACATCCCCATTCATGACAAGGAGAGGAGTTATGTTTAACCTCATGGCACGCAACCTCCAAAGCTTAATCCTTTCCTCCAGGACGATACTGTGCTATCAATAGTGTGTGAATCCTGGAAGCTCCCTGGTCCTTTGGAGAGACGCATATATAACCTAGGATAGTGCCGAACTATGAATAAACCACCATCTTATTTTAGGGTCGCTCTATTTCTAAACTTGCTGGGTAGGACGGAAATATCCGTTTCACAGTATCCTCCCAGGTGGGACAAGAAGCTAGGATGGATCCTGAAATGGAGCAGGAAGGCAAACAAACAACAGTCATTTTGGCCAAAGGATCTGCCTGCTTTCAGTCCTTGACTTACTGGTCGCGATAGATTAGACTTTATTCCCAGCATCAGCATTTTATACTACTTTAAAGCTATAAAAAAGGTAAAGTGCACAATACCCAATGCATACCTGGTCATTCTCATGTATGTATTTATTTATCTATCATGTCAGAAGCGGATAGAGAATACAGTTGTAATGGATAGAAAAACCACAAAGTTAAAAACTTGGCATTACACTAGATTTCCTTTGACCAGAAGCTGGCTGCTCAGAGTGCCTCTGTTGTTGCTCTAAGAACATCCTCCGTTGTGCATGTGGCAGGGCTCAGAACTGCATTGTAGTAAGTGGTCTGTGGTTTACTCTTCTCCGTACTCACATGTTGTGGACTCCACTTTGTGGCCCCATTTCTTAAGACTGGCTCTGCATCTCGTAGTGCCAGAGCACAGTCTGTTCAGCACCTTCCAAGTTGCCCAGTCTTCTATGTGCCCAGGAGGGAGTTTCTCATCTGGTATCAGCCACTGATCGAGGTTCCGGTTTTTAGCCTGCCACTTTTGGACTCTCGTTTCCTGAAGTGTTCCTGCAAGTGTCTCTGTAGATCTTAGGAAGTTATTTCTTGATTTAAGGCACTGGCATGCAGGCTGATATCCGAACAGATGTTGGGCCCGAGATGTCAATGCCGTGGTCCTTTCATTACAGGCTGCTACTTTACGACAGATGTCAAGTGGTGCAATACCAGCTAAACAGTATAATTTCTCCAGTGACGTAGGGCATAGACATCCTGTGATAATGTGGCATGTCTCATTAAGAGCCACATCCACTGTTTCAACGTGGTGAGATGTATTCCACAATGGGCATGCATATTCAGTGGCAGAGTAGCAAAGTGCAAGGGTAGATGTCTTCACTGTGCCTGGTTGTGACCCCCAGGTTGTGCCAGTCATCTTTTGTATGATATTTTTGCTTGATAGTCAAGCAGTGCTTCTTATAAGTCAGAGCATGGTCCAGAGTAACTTTCAGGTATTTATTTATTTATTTATTTACAGTATTTATATTCCGCCCTTCTCACCCCGAAGAGGACTCAGGGCGGATCACATTACACATATAAGGCAAACATTCAATGCCTTAACATAGAACAAAGACAAGACAAACGTGGGGCTCCGAGCTGGTCTCGAACTCATGACCTCTTGGTCAGAGTGATTTCTTGCAGCTGGCTGCAGCTGGTTGCTCAACAGCCTGCGCCACAGCCTGGCCTGACTCTGATTTTGGTGCTGACTCTCATCTATGTGAGAATAGAAACATTTGTTGTTCAAGAAGATGTTCTCAGGATCTGGCACTGGAACCATGGCCTCAAATGGGGTGGCCCTGGGCACGTGATATTGCGGTTGCAGCATTTCTAGCATTGCACAAATGACAAGATGGAGTTTATTGAGCTAACTGCAACCGACCAGCTGACTTTGTAATTCTTACTTTATGCCAAAAAACAACAACGGTCCTTCAAGAAACTGAGTAGACTTTTTGCAGGAATAATTAATTCCCCAACTGTCCCGTTTTGGCAGGTGCAGCCCCATTTAATCCTCAGCTGTCCCAGTTGTTTTTCCCATTCCCCCATGGGATTTTCCCATCCCCATGTCTCATTTTAAGCTTACTTCCATCAGGACAAGCCAAGTTCAAAGGGGAGAAGTCATTCACACTCCATCAACACAATAGGAGAGTTAAGAAAGTGAGGGACAATGGAGAACTCTTCTCCAATACCACATTTCAATTATTATTATTATTATAAGTATGACACAGCAAACAAGATAGATATGCTGGATTTCGTATCACAAAATCACAAGTTGAACACTTCCCAAGTGTCTAGGACTGTGTGATGTATTTTCGGATAATGCGTGCAGATCCCAGCAGGGTGGCCTTTTGCAGTTGGCAGATCGTAATTTTGTCAATGTCTATGGTTTCCAAATGCTGGCTGAGATCTTTTGGCACGGCACCCAGTGTGCCCATCACCTGCACTGGTTTCTGCCAGAGTCTTTGAAGTTCAGTCTTGAGGTCCTGATAGCGGCTTAGTTTTTCCTGTTGTTTTTCGTCAATGCGACTGTCACCTGGAATGGCAACATTAATGATCCAAACCTTTTTCTTTTCCACAACTGTGATGTCTGGTGTGTTGTGTTCCAGAACTTTGTCAGTCTGGATTCGGAAGTCCCACAGTATCTTTGCGTGCTCATTTTCCAATACTTTTGCAGGTTTGTGATCCCACCAGTTCTTTGCTGCTGGGAGGTGGTACTTGAGGCATAAGTTCCAGTGAATCATTTGGGCCACGTAGTTGTGCCTCTGTTTGTAGTCTGTCTGTGCAATTTTCTTACAGCAGCTGAGGATATGATCAATGGTTTTGTCAGTTTCCTTGCACAGTCTGCATTTTGGGTCATCAGCTGATTTTTCAATCTTGGCCTTAATTGCATTTGTTCTGATGGCTTGCTCCTGGGCTGCAAGGATCAGGCCTTCTGTCTCCTTCTTCAGGGTCCCATTCGTGAGCCATAGCCAGGTCTTCTCCTTATCAGCTTTTCCTTCAATTTTGTCAAGGAACTTTCCATGCTTTTTTTTGTTGTGCCAGCTGTCAGCTCTAGTTTGTAGTGCGGCTTTCTTGTACTGGTTTTTTGTCTGCTGCGCTTTGAGGAGTTTCTGATTTTTGACTTCAATCAAAGCAGGTTCTTCACTTTGCTTTACATATTCTGCCAGAGCAGTATTATTATTATTATTATTATTATTATTATTATTATTATTACTACTACTACTACTACTACTACTACTACTACTGCTACTACTACTACAGTCAATAACCAGAACCAAACACATTTAATATAAGTTTATCTTATTATCTGACAACATTTTCTGATGTCCCTGTGTCTTTTTAACTTCTGCTTCATTATATGAAGAAGGCACCTTCCAAGACTGCAGCTACACTGCATAATAACTATGGTTTTTGCACCACTTTAACTGCCATGGCTCAATGCTATGGAATCCTGGGATCTGTAGTTTGGTGAGGCACCAGTCCTATTTGATAGAGAAGGATAAAGACTGTGCAAAACTACAACTCCCACAACCCCGTAGCATTGCCCTTTTCTCTGGAGGAAACAAAGATATTGTTCCTTGTGGCTGAGGACTCTGCAACCTCATTTGTAAGAAAAAAATATATAATTTAAGCAAGTAAATTCAATCTGTCCTCATTTTCAGAAGAAAAAGGTCCTGTTGATCCAACAGTGTTGGAAGATATGAAATTTCAAAGCATTTGGTCTCCTGAAATGTGTTAGTTTCGGAGAGGAAAGCGGGGGAAACCTCATTTGCCGGAACACCAAGCAATGTTCTTTGCCCACAAAATATGGAAATAAATAACAAATATTTTCTTTTCAGGCTGATCCCACAAATGCTTCACATTCTCCACCGTTTCACCAATGAAAAGTGGGGTTTGTGAGGCTGTGCCGCATTGGAGTGTGGACGGAAGGCAACAAGGAGCAAGAGCTCCTCGTATTAATGGAAAACGAACATGCATAAATACTGTTTTGATCAGAAAAATCCTAAAACTGAATCAAGAAAGGACAAGACTCAAACCTGCATCAATAGTATCAAAGTGTGTTAATTCCATGGTGTAGATCAGGCATGGGCAAACTTTGGCCCTCCAGGTGTGTTGGATTTCAACTCCCACAATTCCTAACAGAAGTCTGGGAGCTGAAGTCCAATATACCTGGAAGGCTGAAGTTTGCCCATGCCTGGTATAGATGCATCCTATATCTTCAAATCATCTGCCAACCTATGGTGATAACCATGCAGTTCATAGGATTGAATTAGGCGAGACGCAGCTTTGCCAAATCCTTCTTCTAAAATATATAGCCTAAAAGTATTGGGATTTGTTGCCAGTTTCCCATCCAAGTATTAACCCAGAGCAGACTGGGTATAGCACACCCAAGATATTTAAGTCTTTTCCCTGGCATATCTTAATTCTGTTGTGAACTATGAACATTACAACAGTATACGTACATCACACACAAACACATACAAATGCAACACAGCCGGCATGACCTGCTCGGCCTTTTGCCTGATTAATGTTATCCAAGATACGACAATGAAAGTGTTCTTGGATGACTACTGTGATTGTTTTGCCTTTTTTTTTTAACAAAGGCTAAAAATAAACTCAATTCAGAAACTTCCCTTTATGAAGCGAAGGGCTGCATCCTTCCCGTTGGTTATATAGAGCACTCAGTATTCCAATTGCCTTGGGAGTATTTGCTTTTCCAAGATACGGGGCCAAAGTACATAAGATTAGATCAGACACAGCTTGTATAAGAATGCTGTAATGTGGGTGGAGAGTTTGTTTGCCAGATTGAAGTTTACAGGTATTTTGCTTTTAAAAAAAACACACACACATGAAAAGTGAATTTTTCTTTTCAAAGAGTTTGCGGTGCATCTTTCAGATTTGTTCTTCGGAGTCAGTGGCTGAACTTGGGAACTTTTATTTATCTTCTCCTTTATCTCCTGCTCTACAGGAAAGGAGATTCCTGAACATTACGAAGAACTTCCTAACTGTCACAGCTGTTCAGCAGTGGAACTCTCTGCCGCGGAGTGTGATGGAGGCTCCTTCTTTGGAGGCTTTTAAGCAGAGGCTGGATGGCCATCTGTCGGGGGTACTTTGAATGTGATTTCCTGCTTCTTGGCAGGGGGTTGGTCTGGATGGCCCATAAGGTCTCTTCCAACTCTTGGATTCTATGATTGGGGCTCCTCGGCCGACTTCGGCCTGGTCTCCCTCCGGTTTTTGAAACTAATCGCTGGCTTTAAGTGGTAACTGGTTCATGGCTGGGGAATGCGATCCTGTGAATGCCTCCTTGTAACAGAATACACTGTACACACAGGGATATTAGCGGAGGCTTCAGTTTCCAGCCGGGCCATCGGAATTTTATTTTCACAGGCTCCTTCGGCTTCCTGCTTTTTGCCGTAACTTTCCATTCATTAAACGGTAGCTTGCAAATTAAATGTTCTGACATAACATAGCTGGGATTCTTGGGCTGCAAGCCTTAACCAGAGCATTTCACAAGCTTCCTTCAGACAATTTTTAATTTTCATATCCTTCTGAATGCCGAGTGCCACCTTCTTTTAATAAACTGGGAGGAGGAGGAGGAAACATTCAAGCATCTCTGAGGAACAATATTGTCCCTTGTGTTTCCTTTAGCATACCATATACTCCCTTGAGAAGTGTGTGACGGCTGTGTATATTTATAGGGGAAAGTGTGGCATTTCTTTTCCTACAGGAAGAAAAAAGTATCTAAGTATAGCTCCATACAAGCCATTATATATCCTTCAACTGTCCTGATTTGGCAGGGGAAGTCCGGATGAACCTTTTGCTAGCCTACTTTTTATGCTACGTCTAAAATGCCCCGGTTTCCTATTTCTCCTCCCCCCCCCCCTTTTTTTTCTTTGTCCTCAGCTTGCCTCAATTGTTATGAAAGAAAGTTAAAAGTCCCAAAGCAATTTGCACAGAACTTAGTCAGCATGGGAGGGCAAGCAGGAGGAAGACTCTTGCCATTCCCTGTAGAAACAGGCAAAAGCAACATGCTACAGCCCTTAACCTTTACCATCTTGGCCACACTCTGATGTTGCTTGGCTACCTGTGTCCTGCTTTTCATCGATGAAACGTTGGAGGTATGTTTGATATAAAGCTAAAATGAAAAGGCCGTAAGTCGGCATTGCTGTTTCAACTGAAGGAAATCTGTCTCAAACCCGACTCCACTCAGAAACATGGGGAGTGTCCTACGCTCCGGTCCACAAGTGTCCCAGGAATCATGAGTTGGAATGCAAAAGGAGTTAATTTAGTCCAGGTCATTCAAAGCAGAAAGAAGGGAGAAACAGGCAGGTACCGTGTTTCCCCGAAAATAAGACAGTGTCTTATATTATTTTTTGCTCCCAAAGATGCTCTAGGTCTTGTTTTCAGGGGATGTCTTATTTTCCCATGAAGAAGAATTCACATTTATTGTTGAACAAAAAAAATGAACATTTATTATATACTGTACAGTAGTTGTCATCACAAACCAGCATAACCAGACAAACTGAATCCTATCAAGAATTTCTTGTTACTTCCATTATTTCCACGTACAACACTCTATGGTACGTACATTTACCAATTCTGCATGCTCTGGTGTTCTGTTCGGCGGGCATGCTTCCAAACAAAACCTTTGCTAGGTCTTACTTTCAGGGGAGGCCTTATATTTAGCAATTCAGCAAAACTTCTACTAGGTCTTATTTTCTGGGGATGTCTTATTTTAGGGGAAACAGGGTAGCTGTCATCCAGTCCAGGAATCATTCAGCAAGCCAGTAGTCCTGATAAACAAAGCCAACTAGGAATAAAACTATGTCATGAAATCATAGCCAGATCAAGGTGAAGAAAACACAGACACTGAAGAATACTGATACTTGTCAAGGAGAGCTGAAAGGAACAGAGGGAGTCGCTGGGAGATTTATAGCCAGTTACCTGCAGGAACTTAGTGCCTAATTAGGCAGCGTCTCCTACTTAATAGATGCTGGGAATGTCTTTTTGTCCCTTTGTCACTCGATGAGTGATGGCAATGTGTTGTCAGCATCTCCTGGGCATCAGTGGCTTCTCACTCTGCCTCATTGGGCTCCTCCGCCTCAGAAAGTTCACTGTTATCTGGAGGTGCACATTTCTGGCAATCTGCTTCCTCCTTGCCATCCAAATTGTCCAACTCTGCAGCGTGGGTTATGAAAGGGCAAAGATGGTTACATTTTCCAGGTTCTACAAACTGCGGCACGCATTGCTGTATTTTCCAAGCAATCCAACTCTTTACCAGGCATTTTGGACATTTTGGTCAGCCCATTTTTCCTGTACTGTATCAAACTTAAGACTAACGCCCTACGATATTTTTCTTTTGGAATGTTTTAGTAATGCACATGCACTCCGGTCAAAGCTCTTATTGTTTCCCAGTTATATTTGATACTCCAAATCAGAGAGTTTCATGCACTGTTGTTTTCATTACAGTCATTGATTTTGTTAAATCTTCTGGTTGCTTAGCTACAATGCTGTGGTGTTTTCTGATATGGAAGGATGTCCATGGGGTGACACCATGAGTTACCACACTGGGTGACGCCAACTGTAGTGACACCTCTGTTTACAGGGCCCGTTCTCCTGCCAGGAGGCAGCACTTTGAGGTTTGTAAAGTAGCATCCCTTCATTCAAAGTAAACAGCGCAACCTTGGAGCCTGGAGGGAAAGAATCGGCTGTCGCTTTCATTGGTTATGTTCCAACTCAAACTGTTTCTGTCCAACGACCAACCTAAATAAATTAAACTTGTGCTATACTTAGTAGACGTTGGTCATCAAAAGCCATCAGTACTCACTTAAAAAACTATTTACTACATAAAATATTGGAGGATAATGTGGTTGTTATTTTATTTCTTTATATCAGTGTTCTCGTCCTTCCTAATATCGCAACCCCTTAATACAATTCCTCATGTTTTGGTGACCCCCAACATAAAATTATTTTCGTTCCTATTTCATAACTGTAATTTTGCTACTGTTACGAATCGCAATGTAAATATCTGATATGCAGGATGTACTTTCATTCACAGGACCAATTTTGGCACAAATACCCGACATGCCCATATTTGAATACTGGTGGGATTGGGGGGATTGATTTTGTCATTTGGGAGTTGTAGTTGTTGGGATTTATGGTTAATTTACAATCAAAAAGTATTCTGAACTCCACCAAACTTGGCACACAGAACTCCCATGACCAACAGAAAATACTGGAAGGGTTTGGTGGGCATTGACCTTGAATTTTAAAGTTGTATTTCACCTACATCCAGAAAACACTGTGAACTCCAAAATATGATGGATCTGGACCAAACTTGGCACATATACTCAATATGTCCAAATGTGAACACTGGTGGAGTTTAGGGAAAATAGATCTTGACATTTGGGAGTTGTAGTTGCTGGGGTTTATAGTTCATCTACAATCAAAGAGCCCTTGAACTCCACCAACAATAGAATTGGGCAAATTGGGCTTTTGGTGAGAGGATTCGCTGTTTCCAAAAAGGAAGAGAAGGACCGGAGAAGAGATCTTTAGCCTTCTCTGCTAAAGGGGTTCCTAAGACCATCAGAAATATGAGTTTTCTGATGGTCTTTGGCAACTCCTCTGACACCCCCTTGCGATCCCCTAGTAAGCCCACACTAAACTGGACTGAAGTAAAATAAAGTACAGAACTTGGTATAATACCATGCTAGGTATGTTTACTCAGAAGTAATTCACACTGGGCTCACTTCTGTGCAAACCGACCTAATTCCATGCTAGATAATACCTTCAATATGACTTTAGAAAATCTGTATGTTAGCTACAAAAGACCACCAATGTTTACATAAAAAGAGGGAAAAAATATCCAGTTTAAAGTTGTCCTTAGCTACACTTTTCTGTCCCTTGCTACTTGGTGCAACTGCCACCCCTTAACATTATACCGTTACATTTTCCAATGCAATGTGTTGGTGAGAAACCTGTTTAAACATTTCATACCAGAAGGCAGGGGCCGATTTCGCAGCCAAGAACCTGCCAGATGGAGGCTTAATTCAAGGGAACAAATGGCAAACAACGGCCTGCGTGTCTCTGTAAGGGATATTTGAGAGTTGTCAGTGCTCAAATTTATGGGGGGGGGGGGGGGGGGAAGAGGTGTAAGAGAAGACCATGGGTGCTACGCACATTTCATCTTAATCCAGCCGTGTTACTTAGCGGTAAGCGGAAATTATTCAGCACTAAGTTAGTAACACTTTTATGTACAGCATCTTTCAAGTTCCAAAACGCAGAACTACTGAATTTTGGATCAAAAACAGACTTGGTGCAAACCAGCAACTGGTGACCCAAACCCATTCAATGGCAGGTGGACTCTACCCATCCAACAAATGGTAGATTCTACCAATGGATTCTACTGGCAACGAAGGTACGCATAGTGAAAGCAATGGTATTCCCCATAGTAACCTATGGATGCGAGAGCTGGACCATAAGGAAGGCTGAGCAAAGGAAGATAGACGCTTTTGAACTCTGGTGCTGGAGGAAAATCCTGAGAGTGCCTTGGACCTTGGCAAGAAGATCCAACCAGTCCATCCTCCAGGAAATAATGCCCAATGGCTGCCCACTGGAGGGAAGGATATGAGAGGCAAAGTTGAAGTATTTTGGCCACATCATGAGGAGACAGGAAAGCTTGGAAAAGATCACGATGCTGGGGAAAATGGAAGGAAAAAGGAAGAGAGGCCGACCAAGGGCGAGATGGATGGACGGTATCCTTGAAGTGACTGGCTCGACCTTGAAGGAACCGGGGGCGGTGACAGCCGACAGGGAGCTCTGGCGTGGACTGGTCCATGAGGTCACGAAGAGTCGAAAACGACTGAACGAGTGAGACGACGACGACCAATGGAACAAAAGATAGACCGTACAAATGGTGGACTCTATCCATCCAGCAATGATGGTTCCTACTCATTCAACTAATGGTAGACCCTATCTGTTAACAAGGGGAGCCCCAGTGTTAAAGTGTGTTAAAGCACTGAGCTGCTGAACTTGTGGACCAAAAGGTCCCAGGTTGAAATCCCGGGAGCGGAATGAGTGCCCGCTGTTAGCCCCAGCTCCTGCCAACCTAGCAGTTCAAAAACATGCCAATGTGAGTAGATCAATAGGTACCGCTCCGGCGGGAAGGTAACGGCGCTCCTTGCCGCCATGCCGGCCACATGACCTTGGAGGTGTCTATGGACAACGCCGGCTCTTCGGCTTAGAAATGGAGATGAGCATCAACCCGCAGGCAATTGGACTTGACGTCAGGGGAAACCTTTACCTTTACCTATCTAATAACAGATGTACACATCCAACAAATTGTAGTCCTTATCCATCCAACAACTGTATGTCTATTTCTTTGTGTAAAAGTGCACAAGTTGCTCTAATATACCCTCTCACACTAAAATTGCAATAAAAAGAACCGTTGTTTGAAAAGTATTCATGACAATTGCTGTTGTGATGGTTTAAACCAAAGAGGACTTCTCAGTCTGACATTTACATAGTTTTTCACATGGCAATCCCTCAAGCTCAGGAGTTGTCTGCCAAATATACTTTTATAAAACACTTTTTTTGTGAAAAATAAAGCAGGCTCCAAGGTGGACATTCTCAATCTGGCGGCACCCACGTCTACCACCTCCTCACCAAAAGGGCACAACGGCACAGAAGTCGAGATAAAGCGGCACGACTGGCAAAACACAGACAGGAAATATTCCGTTCTCCCCTTTCCCTCCTCATTGTTTCTCAACACAGCTTGCCTGGCATTATTATTATTATTAATAATAATAATAATAATAATAATAATAATATCCTGCTTTTCTCCCCCATCCGGGATTCAAAGTGGCTAACGACAAGGTATAAAACATACAAGTACATTAGGACAAACAGATTGAATATTAGGTTGAACAGAAGCTCTCCGAAGCTTTAGGTGTTCTTACTGCCTATTACAGGGAAAAACAGCTGATTCCTAATTTATCTAAAATGCTGACATGTATTTTCATCTTAAGAACAGACCTGGGAAAGAATCTCACTGGAGCATTGCAGCACATCAAAATACTTGGGAGTCACTCTGGGACAGGCTCTGACTTACAAGAAGCACTGCTTGACTATCAAGCAAAAAGTGGGTGCTGGAAATAATATCATACGAAAGCTGAGGATCACAACCAGACACAATGAAGATATCTGCCCTTGCACTTTGTCACTTTGCTGCTGAATACGCATGCCCAGTGTGGAATACATCTCACCCTGTTGAGAAAGTGGATGTTGCTCTTAATGAGATATACCACATTATCACAGGATGTCTAAGCCCTATGTCACTGGATAAATTACACTGTTTAGCCGGTATTGCACCACCTGACATCCACTGGGAAGTAGCATCCAGTAAAGAAAGTAACAAAGTAGTGACATCTCTGGCCCATCCTCTGTTCAGATATCAGCAGCATGCCAACATCTTAAGTAAAGAATCAGCTAAGATTTATACTCAGAGGAACACCTCAGCAAGCAAGAGTCCAAAAGTGGCAGGCTAAAACCCAGAAACTCAACCAGTGGCTCAGACTCCTAGGCACACAGAAGACTAGGTGACTTGGAAGGCTGTGCTCTGGCACCACGAGATGCAGAGCTAACCTTAAGAAATGGGGCTACGAAGTGGAGTCCACGACATGCGAGTGTGGAAAAGAGCAAACCACAGACCACCTATTACAATGCAGTCTGAACCCTGTCACATGCACCATGGAGGACCTTCTTACAGTGACACCAGAGGCATTCCAAGTGTCCAGCTTCTGGTCAAAGAAAATTTAGCATAATGCCAGGTTTATAACTTTGTGGGTTTGTTTTATACATTATAATTCTATTCTTAATTTGCTTCTGACATGATAGATAAATAAATAGGACAAAAATATATAGAATTATATACAATAATAAGAATTAAAACATAATAAGACAATTAGCAAAGTTAAAGATTTCCCCCTGACAGTTGTGTCTGACTCTGTGGGTTGGTGCTCATCTCCATTTCTAAGCTGAAGAAACGGCGTTGTCCGTAGACACCTCCAAGGTCATGTGGCTGGCATGACTGCATGGAGTGCCGTTACCTTCCTGCCACAGTGGTACCTATTGATCTACTCACATGTGCATGTTTTTGAACTGCTAGGTTGGCAGAAGCTGGGGCTCACCCTGCTCCCTGGATACGAACCGCTGACCTTTTGGTCATCAAGTTCAGCAACTTAGCGGTTTAACCCACTGTGCCATCGGGGTCTCCAACAACCATAATAAAACACAATACAGACTACAGGCAGCACTTTAAGTATAGTTAAAAACTAAATAAACATAAACCAAAGCCCTTATCCTTCCCATTGCCACTTGTTCATAAGGTATTGCAAAGAAACATTCATTCCCAGATGTTACTATGGCACCCATCGCTCTTGTATTAATCTTCATTAAATGCCTGATTCTAGAGAAACTTTTTTATCTGATGCCTGAAAGTTAATATAAGACATTCTGATGTCTTTCGGAAGCAAGTTCCAGAGCCGCGGAGCAACCACTGAAATGTCCTTCTCTCCTATTCCCACCAACAGTATTTGCAACGGTGGTGGGACTGAGAGAAGGGCCTCTCCTATTTATCTCAGGGTTCTTGCAGGTTCATAGAGGGAGATGCAGTCTTTTAAATAGACTGGGCCCAAGTCGTCTAGGGCTTTATAAACCTACTAGCTGTGCCTGGCCACGCATTGCTGTGGCGAAGTATGGTGGTATGGGAAATAAAGTACTGAGGAATTGGTGGTAGTTACAGTAAAGGGTAAAGGTTTTCCCCTGACATTAAGCTGAGTTGTGTCTGACTTTGGGGGTTGGTGGTCATCTCCATTTCTAAGCTGAAGAGGTGACGTTGTATTATAATAGTAGTAATAATAATGACTTTGGTAATACACACTGCTTCACTCCATTGTCAGCTTCCTTTCTGGAAGAATCCTTCCTTGCGAGGTGTTAGCTGGCCCTGATTGTTTCCTTTGTGGAATTTCCAATTTTCCTGCTTTCAGAGTGTTGCTCTTTATTTACTGTCCTGGTTTTAGAGATTATATTGTTCTGTATTATTCTATCACAGTAATTATTTCATATTACAGTAGAATCTCACTTATCCAACATTCACTTATCCAATGTTCTGGATTATCCAACGCAGTCTGCCTTTTAGTAGTCAATGTTTTTGTAGTCAGTGTTTTAAATTCATTGTGATATTTTGGTGGTAAATTTGTAAATACGTACAGTAATTACTACATAGCATTACTGCACATGGAACTACTTTTTTTGTCAAATTTGTTGTATAACATGATGTTTTGATGCTTAATTTGTATAATGATTACCTAATTTGATGTTTAATCGGCTTTTCCTGAATCCCTTCTTATTATCCAACATATTCACTTATCCAACATTCTGCCGGCCTGTTTATGTTGGATAAGTGAGACTGTACTGTATATTTGTAATCTTATATTATCTGCTTAGAACTGGATTATATGAGGCCCCTTCTACCCAGCTGGATAAAATGCACACTGAAGTGGATTATATGGCAGTGTGGAGTCAATATAATCCAGTTCAAAGAAGATAATATCTATATATATAAAAGGGTAATGGAATCACGGCACCGGACAAAACAACTAAACTAAACGCCCCACAACCTCGAAAATTGACAGCACAACCTCTCATCCACGCCTCTACGTTCATACAACAAAAAGAAAAGAAAAATTAAGTCCTAGCCACAGCAACACGTGGCTGGGCACAGCTAGTAAGATTATAAATGGGTTATATAGCTCTGTGGAAGGGCTTTGAGTCTACACTGCCATATAATAAAATCTGATAATCTGTATTTTATAGGCAGTGTGGAAGAGGCCTAACTCTGCCTGTCCCCTGGGCTGAGTAGGTTGCTAGGAGACCAAGCGGGCAGAGCTTAGCCTTCTAAATGGCAGCAATTGGATCAAAACAATTATTCCTTTCCCTCTAATTAGGACTTTATTTTTCTTTTCTTTTTGTTGTATCAACCTAGATGTGTGGATGATGGGTTGTGTTGTCAAATTTTGAGATTGGGGGGGCCTGTAGTTTTGTCGGTCGCCAGGATTCTATCACTCTTTTATATATATAGAAGATAAAGCCCTAGACGACTTTGAATTGCGCCCGGAAGCTGACCGGTAGCCAGTGCAGTTGTTTGAGCAGGAGGGTAATTCTTTCCCTGTAACCAGTCCTATGGATCCAAACTCCCATCCCCGGTTGCCACGAACCTTGGACGTGTGCGTGACTTTGAAGCCGCTGAAATAACACTCATCCTCGTCGGAGAAGTGGTTAAGCTATTTCTCACCCAGCCGGTGATGGCAGAGGACAGGTGAGCCGCCTGGCGTGCCAAGTTCGTCTTTGAAAGATAAAGGATCAAGACTTCAAAAAATAAAAAAGGAAAACGCTCGCAAATAAGCTCCCTCATTCCACATGCAGTGCTTGGCATTAAACAACCGGGGAGGCAAAACACCCACTTTCCCCCACCCTGTTGCCCGCAAAATATGCAGAATTAAATTTTATATCACAGAGGAAATGTACAGGGGCCTTCAACAGGCTGTTTCATGTGACAGAGCAGAAAGCATTAAAAAGTCACTTATGTTCACAGTTGCTGACAGAATCGCGCGGATTTTGGGCAAAGCCTCCCACTGAATCCCCGCATTTGTACTTGAATGTCATCTATTCTGCATATAAAGAGGCTGGAATCAAGAGCAGTGACTAGGAATAAATCTGGATAGAAGAACTTAGCTGCCAAGGGTAGGGATGCTTATGGAACACCCAGTTCTTTACAGCATGGAACTGGAGTCATTACCATGGACAATCTATACGATGGTGAAGCCAGTACAGATACTGTACAAAGATTAAGAAGACTACGTTCATGGTTAAAGATAAAAATACAGAGGAGAATGTGGTAGGGAGGGTGGAAGAAGGGAAAAATATATACAGTAGAGTCTCACTTATCCAACACTCGCTTATCCAACGTTCTGGATTATCCAACGCATTTTTGTAGTCAATGTTTTAAATATATCATGACATTTTGGTGATAAATTCATAAATACAGTAATTACTACATAACATTACTGTGTATTGAACTACTTTTTCTGTCAAATTTGTTGTATAACATGATGTTTTGGTGCTTAATTTGTAAAATCATAACCTAATTTAATGTTTAATAGGCTTTTCCATAATCTCTCCTTATTATCCAACATATTCGCTTATGCAACGTTCTGCCGGCCCGTTTACGTTGGATAAGCGAGACTCTACTGTATAATGTAATGAGAAGAATTAACTTTGTAAAGAAGGTGAATAGATTTTTTGTGTCAGGAGCGACTTGAGAAACTGCAAATTGAGTCTGGTGTAAGGGAATTGGCCATCTGCAAAGATGTTGCTCAGGGGACATCCAGATTTTTGATGTTTTACCATCCTATGAAAGGCTTCTCTTATGTCCCCGCATGGGGAGCTAGAGCTGACAGAGGGGAGCTCATTCCACTCCCCAGATTCAAACTGCCAACCTTTCTGTCAGCAGTCCTGCCGGCACAAGGGCTTAACCCATTGCATTACCGGGGGCTCCAGGTGAATAGATAATATAGAAATACTTCAATACTCACAATGTATGCACACAATAGATGTGTATTACCTAATCACAGATTGTGCTAGTAAAGGTAAATGTTTTCCCCTGACATTAAGTCTAGTCGAAGAGCAGACATTGTCCGTAGACACCTCCAAGGTCATGGAGTGCTGTTACCTTCCCACCAGAGCAGTACCTATTGATCTACTCACATTTGCATGTTTTCAAACTGCTAGGTTGGCAGAAGCTGGGGCTAACATTGGGAGTTCAATATTCAGCAATGCTGTGTAGTAATTACTGCATTTATGAATTTAGCACCAAAATATCATGACTACTAAAAGGCAGACTGCGTTGGATAATCCAGAACGTTGGATAAGTGAATGTTGGATAAGTGAGACTCTACTGTATACACACACACACACACACACACACACACACATATGGAACTGGAGTAAATACAGTAGAGTCTTACTTATCCAAGCTAAACGGGCCGGCAGAAGCTTGGATAGACAAATATCTTGGATAATAAGGCGGGATTAAGGAAAAGCCTATTAAACATCAAATTAGGTTATGATTTTACAAATTAAGCACCAAAACTTCATGTTATACAACAAATGTGACAGAAAAAGTAGTTCAATATGCAGTAATGTTATGTCGTAATTACTGTAGTTATGAATTTAGTACCAAAATATCACGATATATTGGAAACATTGACTACAAAAATGGCTTGGATTATCCAGAGGCTTGGATAAGCAAATGTTGGATAAGTGAGACTCCAGCTCCTGCCAACCTAGCAGTTCGAAAACATGCCAATGTGAGTAGATCAATAGGTACCTCTCCGGCGGGAAGGTAACGGCGCTCCATGCAATCATGCCAATGGCCACATGACCTTGGAGGTGTCTACGGACAACGCCGGCTCTTTGGCTTAGAAATGGAGATGAGCACCAACCCCCAGAGTCAGACATGACTGGACTTAACGTCAGGGGAAACCTTTACCTTTATTTACTGTGTAAATACTTATTTACTATATATATATACTAGCTGTGCCCGGCCACGCGTTGCTGTGTCTGAGTCTGGTGGTGTTGGTCCGTCTACATTAGGTTGTATTTATGCTGTGACCTCCACCTTCTTTATACTCACATTAGTAGTAGTATTTGAAGTCTGTTACCTTCTTCAATTTTCGTGTTGATTGATAATTGCTTGAGATCCCTGTTGTCTTTGGTTTGTTGTTAGTTGTAATGTCTGATTCTGCTGAGTGCGGTTTATATTTTTATTGTGGTACAGTAGTCTTTTTTTTTGTTTTGCCTGTGTAGGTGTTTATTATTATTGTTGTTGTTGTTGTGGTCATAAAGGCTGGATAAGTTAGATGCTACTGTATTGTTTTTTGGAGGCCCAGTGTAGCACTGACTGGCCTCTCAGCCTCAGTGCCTGGCTGTTTCTTGCCTGTGATGGTGTTGATTCTTATTGTTGTTGTTGTTGTCATTGTTATTATTGTAATTGTTTTTTTGGAGGCCAAGTGTGAATGTAGGGATTGGGGAGGTGGATGAGTTGTGTTGTCAAATTTTGTATTTCTTATAGTCACAATGCGTTGTTGTGAGTTTTGTGGGTCCGGATTGTGGTTTTGTGTTGTAGTTGTGTTGTTACAACTGTGAGAAAAGGCTTTTGTGTTGTGTTGTCAAGTTTTGTATTTCTGGGGCATTTAGTTGTGTGCCAAGTTTTGTATTTCTGGGGCGTTTAGTTGTGTTGTTATAGTCGCGATGCACTGTTGTGAGTTTTGTGGGTCTGGATTGTGGTTTTGTGGTGTGGCTGTGTTGTTACAACCTGGAGGGAATGCTTTTATGTTGTGTTGCCAAGTTTCATATTTCTGGGGCATTTAGTTGTGTTGTTATAGTCATGATGCGTTGTTGTGAGTTTTGTGGGTCCAGTGTGGTTTTTGGTGTGGTTGTGTTGTTACAACTGGGAGGCAAGGCTTTTGCATTGTTTTGCCAAGTTTTGTGTTTCTGGGGCGTTTAGTTGTGTTGTTATAGTCATGATGCGTTGTTGTGAGTTTTGTGGGTCCGGATTGTGGTTTTGTTTTGTGGTTGTGTTCTTACAACTGGGAGGCAAGGCTTTTGCGTTGTGTTGTCAAATTTTGTATTTCTGGGGCGTTTAGTTCTGTTATAGTCACGATGCGTTGTTGTGAGTTTTGTGGGTCCGGATTGTGGTTTTGTGGTGTAGTTGTGTTGTTACAACCGGGAGGCAAGGCTTTTGTGTTGTGTTGTCAAGTTTTGTATTTCTGGGGCGCTTAGTTGTGTGCCAAGTTTCGTATTTCTGGGGCGTTTAGTTGTGTTGTTATAGTCACGATGCGTTGTTGTGAGTTTTATGGGTCCGGATTGTGGTTTTGTGGTGTGGTTGTGTTGTTACAACCTGGAGGGAAGGCTTTTGCGTTGTGTTGCCAAGTTTCGTATTTCTGGGGCGTTTAGTTGTGTTGTTATAGTCACGATGCGTTGTTGTGAGTTTTGTGGGTCCTGTGTGGTTTTGTAGTGTGGTTGTGTTGTTACAACTGGGAGGCAAGGCTTTTGCATTGTGTTGCCAAGTTTTGTATTTCTGGGCCATTTAGTTGTGTTGTTATCGCATGATGCGTTGTTGTGAGTTTTGTGGGTCCAGATTGTGGTTTTGTGGTGTGGTTGTGTTGTTGTAACCTGGAGGCAAGCCTTTTGCATTGTGTTGCCAAATTTCGTATTTCTGGGATGTTTAGTTTTGTTGTTATAGTCACTGCGCAAACAACTTTATCATTTTATATATATAGATATACACACACACACACACACACACACACACACACACACATATGGAAGTGGAGTCAATACTTGGAGCATCTACACTGTAGAATTAATGCAGTTTGACACCACTTTAACTGCCCTGGCTCAAAGGCACTGGATGATGGGAGTTGTTGTCTTCCACTGGAGGCGAGGAATGGCGCCACCTGTTGTCTATAAAAGGAACAACCACCAAATGGATGTCAATACAATGCTGTTCCATTAAGTTTGAATGCAAGATCAGAGAACGACCAGCAATGCCTTTAGGGCAGATTAAACGGTTGCTTTTACTGCATTTTCGGAACACACTCTCATTTTTCTCCCCACCCTTTTAGCATCTTTAGAGAACGTAGAAACCGCTGGCCTCCTCCTTGTGCAGCTTTGCCATGTTAATTACTTAGCACTACTAACATGAACTGCACATTTCAAGACAGATTTTCCTCCTGGGCCTTGTTTACTTGTTATTATCCTTTTAAGTGTCATCTGAAATCCGAAATGATAACTCACGGTGCCCTAGATCGTGGCGGCTTCTCGGAGATGATTTATCGTATCTGAAAGAAAGTACGGTCATGTCTGTAGGAAAACGGAGAGGCGGCGAGGGTGGAGGGGGCCGAGGAGCGGGCTAGCACAGTCCTGGCTGCAGAAGGGGCCGGGGAGGCTGACATTTAGGCTCCATTGCGAGATGCAACTTCCAGCTGACTGGGCCGGGCATCCGTCCAGCGCTCGCCTCGACCCCGGCTCCACGTTAAACGCAGCTGACATCTCTTTTCAAAAAGCTCCCGACGACAAACACTAACTTGAAGTAACCACCTTGTTTTGTGCAGAAGGAGAGAAAATATGTATTGGGCGACACATAATCAGGCGACACGCCGGTTTAGAAACAGGTTGCGAGCCGGGAAGGTGCCTTTGGTCAGGCCCGACCTCGAGAAATATGCCGGCTGTGAAAGTTTGGTGCATACGGAGAGGAGACGGCTGTCCAGATCTCCTGGCCCTGAGCCACTGGGGGATTTTATAGGCAAGACTCATTCCCTGAAACCTGGCTTAGAAACAAACGGAAAGCCAAAGACTGATGCCTTGCCATTTGCAACATACGCAGCTGGGAGTGTGTACCTGGCAAGGAGTTTTGAAGTTTGGGAGCTCCTATTAAGAATTGCCTGATATACATATATGTTAACTATGTGGTTATGGTAGTACAGGGGTCCCCAAACTAAGGCCCGGGGGCCGGATGCGGCCCTCCAAGGTCATTTACCTGGCCCCCGACCTCAGTTTTATAATATAATATTTTTATATCAGTTTTAATAATATAATATATTGTAAATACATATAATATTGATAATAATATATCCCACCCTTCTCACCCCGAAGGGGACTCAGAGCAGCTGTATGCACATACAATATATTATATTATTAGCATAGCACAATATTAGCATTATATATTACCATATTGAACTATACCACTATACTGTAATATTATATGTAATATATATCATATAATTAATATTATTATATGGTATTACTATTAGTATTATATTGTATAAAATGATAATATTATTATCAATATTATATGTATATACAATATATTATTAAAACTGATATAAAATATTATATTATAAAACTGAGGGTGGGGGCCAGGTAAATGACCTTGGAGGGCCGCATCCGGCCCCCGGGCCTTAGTTTGGGGACGCCTGGTGTAGACAGTAACATCACATCAAGGGGCGAACTTCACCTCCTCTTCCCCTCTTCCTTGTTTTTCCCAACCAGGCAGCATTCCTTTTAGTTTGTATGTGTTTTTGTCATTATTTTGTATTGTACTGTTATTGTGCAATTGCACTAAAATAATAAAACAATAATTAAGGAATGGTAGAGGTGTGGGAAGGTGGGTTTATGACAGTGTGCGCAAATACAATCACAGGACTGTGAATTGCTGCAGTTGAGTTAATATAGAGAAGTGCAATATGGAGAGAGGTGTGTATCCACTATCAACCACAACCTGGCTGTAGTGGACTAGCAGGCTCATGCGATAAAGTCCCACAACTCCCAGAATCTGGCAGCCAACTTGGTTATTTTATTTATTAGCTTTGCATTGAAATGAAGGAACAGCAACAACAAGGTGAACATCCTTAACTGGCCCAACGTGATTTCTGAGCAAAGATTGGAACTACTTCACATGGAAGGTTTTGTTCTCCAGCACAGTAAGTTCTCAATATCCTTTGAATAGTTAAAAACTATTTCATTAGCACTGATTGCTACGGCACATTCTGTGTCCTCTTCTCGCTTCCCACCCTCTGGATGCAGCCAGTTTGACACTGGCTCATTGATTCCACCTCATCAGGCTGTGTTAATAGTTATTGCTTTTCTGTAATTCTGTTTTAGTGGAGATACCCCATGAGGAATGGCAGGATCAAGTTCACAAATGGAGAAAAGGAGGCGCCTGAGATCCTGTTTGTGAGAGATAACTGCATCAACCCACGTGTTTTAGTAGTTGGTAGGGTCCTGAAGTTTTAGAAGGAGCAATACTTACGCCTACTTTCAACACATATCGCCTCAATAGCTGTAATGCATTGGAGTTGGGTTCCTGGAAGACCTCACCCCAATATAGGCTTGTGTAAAGCTCCTAGGCAGCGCGAACACTGGGAACCAACACGGAGGCCAATAAACAATCTAATATCTTTATTAAAGCAATAAAAGTTTCAAACAAAAACAAGCAGAATAGATAGTCAAGCAGTTGACCTTTTAGAAAAGATCAAAGTTAGTCCAAAAAATGAAAGTCTTATGTCCAATATTAGAGTCCAAAGTCCAATAACCGAAACACACTCAAACTTAATGGAAGTTTGAGTGGGGAAAGGAGCAAAGTTCCTCAGGAAAATACTTGAAGTAATAATCCAGAGCAAGGTTTCAAGGCAAGGCTAAGGCTGTTCGTGATGGATCTGAAACGCAGTCCAAACTTGGCAAGGGACGAGATGCAACGCCCGGTCTACTTGAGAGTAAGCGCGCCAGCAGGCCGCTTGGAAGCTCAGGATCAAGAGACGATGTATTCTTCAATCAGAAGTTCAGTTGACACCGCGACAGAGATTCTCTGCGCAGAACTTTTATTGAAATCCAAGAGCTCCCCCAAAGCAGGTACTTGACTCCCCAAATCTTCCCAAGAGAAGCGAGCTGCTAACAACGAGGCGCCAGATGCCTGCCTCCTCAATTCTTCCCAAGAGAACTGGCTTAGCCACAATCTCCTCGCTCTGCTAATCTCACACTTCTCCTTAAACTTTGTCTTTGAGAGCAGTCTGTTTTGAAAGTAGCCCTTCTATCAAATTCTAAACTCTCCAGAGATCCGGGAAGAGCCGGCAACATCTCAAGGGCATTCCTAATTGGCTCTGGCACGGCAATGTCAACAGGAGACATCTGGAAAGGAATTGAATCTTGCTGAGGTGGGAAAAAACCCAAATCTTCTTCAGTTTGATCAGCAATGGCTGCAGGATCAGGGGCCAAAGGTGCCTGAGACATCACAGCTTGCATCCTTTTAATTCATTACTACAATTTACTTAACATAAATGTGGATGACGGAAGACATCAAAACAAAGATTTTCTATACCTTGGTTTACTCATAAATCAAAATGGAGACTAGTGTCAAGCAATGAGAAGATGACTAGGACTTGGAAGGCTAGCTATGGAGGAACTAGACAAGAGCCTGGAGTGTAAAGAACCCCAAAGTCAGGATCATCTATCTGCAGTATTTATGATTTCTGTGTGAGGGTGTGAAAAACAAAGTGAAGAATGCTGATGGGAAGGAAATGAACTCATTTGGAGAGAGGTCTATGACTATGATGAGGCACGAAAAAGACAAATAAATGGGTCTCAAAGCAAACTAAGCTGAGATTCTCACTAGAAACCGATGTTGTGGCTTCCACACTTTGGACACACCACGAGCTGGCATGGCTTATTCTACATGCCAATGATGCTGAGTTAAAGTGGGAGGAAAAAGAGGAAAGCCTTATGGACAGATTCAAGAAAGCTATGGTTGTGAACCTGCAAGACCTGAGCAGGACTGGGGATGGCCATGGCTCTTGGATGTCTCTCATTTATGGTGTCGCCATAAGCTGAAGCCACGCTGATGGCAAGGGCAGCAGTGGATTCTATATGATTCTGTGTGTCGCTCTGCGTCAGATCTTTGTTCAAAGGAAAAAGGAGAAGAAAGAGAGACCCTCTGAACTGAAACTCTGAAACCTTTAATGCTTTTTTTATCTTGGTTCACTAGCGATTTGAGAGAAAGACAGATTTGAGAGACTGATAGATATCCGCAAAGACACCTAATGAGAGACGTGGTGTGTTCTGCTGTTCTCATCATCTCCCAGGTGATAACGCTGCAGGTGATCTTTGATGTCACATGCTGTAACTTGCAAGGTACAGCTGATCTTACAGCTTGATCAGAATGTGGGTGTTTGATGCTGGGTTTGTTGTACAGCATTGGTTGTCTTTCCACTTTTTGATTTTGTTTTGAGTGAGGTGGAGGGCTTGACGATAGATAGAGCCACATCAAAGCATGTTTGTCTTCTTGTTAGAACCAACAGCAAGGTCTCAATACTAGGCGATGTGTAGGAGGGAATACGTGACCCCAAAATTGGTCAAGGGCTCAGTTTGGGGGCAAGATCATGAATTTTGATGTGATCCATGAATAAGTGGAGAGTCATTCCATAGAGAAGGGACAGTGTCAGCATCACATTTCAAATACAGAGTCTCACTTATCCAACATAAATGAGCCGGCAGAACGTTGGATAAGTGAATATGTTGGATAATGAGGAGGGATTAAGGAAAAGCCTATTAAACATCAAATTAGGTTATGATTTTACAAATTAAGCACCAAAACATCATGTTATACAACAAATTTGACAGAAAAATAAGTTCAATATATAGTAATGTTATGTTGTAATTACTGTACTTACGAATTTAGCACCAAAATATCACGATATATTGAAAACATTGACTACAAAATGCGTTGGATAATCCAGAACGTTGGATAAGCGAGTGTTGGATAAGTGAGACTCTACTGTATGTTGGTTTTATTCCTTTCCTTTTTCTTCACTTTTCAGCTTTCACAACCATAAGAAAATATTTTCTAAATCTATTTGTTAGTACAGTTGTGTTATATATTCTTAATCAGCCAGAAATCTATTACAGTAGAGTCTCACTTATCCAAGCCTCGCTTATCCAAGCCATTTTTGTCGTCAAGGTTTTCAATATATCGTGATATTTTGGTGCTAAATTCGTAAATACAGTAATTACAACATAACATTACTGCGTATTTAACTACTTTTTCTGTCACATTTGTTGTATAACATGAAGTTTTGGTGCTTAATTTGTAAAATCATAACCTAATTTGATGTTTAATAGGTTTTTCCTTAATCCCTCCTTATTATCCAAGATATTCGCTTATGCAAGCTTCTGCCGGCCCGTTTAGCTTGGGTAAGTGAGACTCTACTGTATATTTGTTAGGGGTGTGCAATTTTTTGTTAGTCCTTATATCAAATTTATTACATTTGTACTTACAATGTAATATCTGACACACGGGTGTGGCCCGCGACAAAAATGTAAGAATCAAAACTTACCCAATACTTTTTTGTTTGCATTTTGTAAACCTCAGAAGCCTCCCAAAGTCAGTTTCAGGTCCAGCACAAGGAAGCAAAACAAAGCCAAAAAGGCTGCCTTTCCTCTTTAAACACATGGCCTCTCACCATGAGGAATGGGAAGCAGTAGGGAGAAAGCAGAGTTCGCTGGGAAAGAGACTGAGAAAGCACAGGATTCTGGGAAATGTAGTTTGGGAAGGCAAGGAGCCCTATGCCAGAGAATGCAAATGGCCCTGCCCTGAATTACATTTCCCAGAATCCTGCTCAGCATCAGGAAGCCCCAATCAAGAGAGAGGAGAGATGTGTCTCTCCATTGCAGCAGCCAGCCACAGTTCCAATGAATGGTTGAATCTGCAAAGAGGAGGACTGGCTAAGGCGTCTGGTAAGTCAGTCTCTGTGCTTTGAAAACTTTGAAAATTCCCCAAAAATCCATGGATAAATGAAACCTTCTGAAACTTGATGAGCTAACAGTGGTAAATGTGTTGTACCATTATATTAAGTTTCACCCCATTAGCTGTAAAAACGAGGGAGAAAGGAGCCTCTGAAGTTTCCCCACTTGCCCAATTACTATAATGAAAAAGTAACAACATTTCATTACTCTAGTTATAGTAATGAAATTTTCACTAATGACACTGTAGAAACGCTAAAGCACAGCCCTAATATTTAATGCTGCTTGTGTTTAATTCTATTTTAATGTTTGCATTTTTGTATATTTTAAATTGTGTATTAATGCTTTTATGTCAAGCCACTTTGAGTCCCCTTTGGGAAAATAAAGCAGGGTATAAATAAATATAATAATAATATTACCGTATATACTCGAGTATAAGCCAACCCGCATATAAGCCGAAGCACCTAATTTTACCACAAAAAAACTGGGAAAACATTGACTCCAGTATAAGCCAAGGGTGGTAAATTTCAGAAATAAACATAGATACAATAGAGTCTCACTTATCCAACATAAACGGGCCGGCAGAACGTTGGACAAGCGAATATGTTGGATAATAAGGAGAGATTAAGGAAAAGCCTATTAAACATCAAATTAGGTTATGATTTTACAAATTAAGCACCAAAACATCATGTTATACAACAAATTTGACAGAAAAAGTAATTCAATACACAGTAATGCTATGTAGTAATTACTGTATTTACGAATTTAGCACCAAAATATCATGATGTATTGAAAACATTGACTACAAAAATGTGTTGGATAATCCAGAACGTTGGATAAGTGAGACTCTACTGTAGATACCAATAAAATTACATTAATTGAGGCATCAGTAGGTTAAATGTTTTTGAGTATTTACATCAAGCTCTAATTTAAGATAAGACTGTCCAACTCTGATCAAATCATTATTCTCATCTTCTTCAATGTAAATGTGCTTATGTATCCTTTTAATAATAATAGAGTAAAATAATACATGTAATAAGAATAATAATAAATAATACAGGAAAATAATACAAGTAATAATAAACAGAGTAAAATAATAAATGTAATAATAATAATAAGATCAGAGTGAAATAATAAATTTATTATTAATAATAATAAAAATAGAGTAAAATAAATGTAATACAATAGAGTCTCACTTATCCAAGCCTCGCTTATCCAAGCCTCTGGATTATCCAAGCCATTTTTGTAGTCAATGTTTTCAATATATCATGATATTTTGGTGCTAAATTCGTAAATACAGTAATTACAACATAATATTACTGCGTATAGAACTACCTTTTCTGTCCAATTTGTTGTATAACATGATGTTTTGGTGCTTAATTTGTAAAATCATAACCTAATTTGATGTTTAATAGGCTTTTCCTTAATCGCTCCTTATTATCCAACATATTCGCTTATCCAAGCTTCTGCCGGCCCGTTTAGCTTGGATAAGTGAAACTCTACTGTAGTAGCAACAATAATAGAGAAAAATAATAAATGTAATAATACCAATAATAATATAAAAATGTACCATATACTCTTGAGTATAAGCTGACCCAAATATAAGCCAACCAGGACCCTCACCCGAGTATAAGCCGAGGGGGGCTTTTTCAGTCTTAAAAAAGGGGCTGAAAAACTAGGCTTATACTCGAGTATATACATACTGGCCCGGCTGTTGCGCAGGCTGTTGAGCAACCAGCTGCAGCCAGCTGCAATGAATCACTCTGACCAGGAGGTCATGAGTTCGAGGCCAGCTCGAAGCCCCGTGTTTGTCTTGTCTTTGTTCTATGTTAAGGCATTGAATGTTTGCCTTATATGTGTAACCAGCTGTGCCTTGCCACGCGTTGCTGTGGCCCATTGGAATTGCACTGAATAGCTCTGGTTTTTGGTTTTTTTAAGGCCCTGTGAAGGTTCGTGACATGATATTTTGTGGTTTCAACCTCGAGGCGTGGATGATGGATTGTATTGTGAAATTTTGAGGTTGGGGGGTGTTTAGTTTTGTTGTTTTGCTCGGTGCCAGGATTCCATCACTCTTTTATATATATAGATGTGATCCGCCCTGAGTCCCCTTCGGGGCGAGAAAGGTGGAATAGAAATACTGTAAATAAATAATAATAAATATATCTCTTTATCCTTCTACTACCCAGTTTCTCTTCTATGAGAGGTTTAACCACATTAACTACTACCACAGGGGTCCCCAAACTTTTAAAGCAGGGGGCCGGTCCACAATCCTTCAGACTGTTGAGGGGCCAAATTATCATTTGAAAAAACAACAAAAAAATTCCTGTGCATACTGCACATGTCTTATTTGTAGTGCAACAACAACAATAACGAAAGAACAATACAATATTTAAAAAATGAAAACAATTTTAACCAACAAACCTATTAGGATTTCAATGGAAAGTGTGGGCCTGCTACTGGCCAATGAGATAGTCAAGTTAATTAGGATTGTTGTTATACAATATAATACTTATAGTAATACCATATAATAATATTAATTGTATATATTACATATTATATAATAGTATAGTTCAATATAGTACAATCCTAATTAAAGCAGGCCCACACTTCCCATTGAAATCCTGATAGGTTTATGTTGGTTACAATTGTTTTCATTTTTAAATATTGTATTGTACTTTCATTGTTGTTGTTGTTTTGCACTACAAATAAGACATGTGCAGTGTGCATAGGAATTTGTCTGGGGTTTTTTTTTTCCAAATGATAATTTGGCCCCTCCACAGTCTGAAGGATTGTGGACTGGCCCTCTACTTTAAAAGTTTGAGGACCCCTGGTCTACACGCTGTCACAGAAGTGAAAGACAGCCATCACACCAAGGTAGGGGATAAGAACATTGCGAAATTGGAGACTATAGACAGGTTTTACCCATTAATAGCAAGGGGTAGGAGAACCATAAGGAAGAGGCACACAGTGTTATATCATAGAGACTCTCCCCAAAGTTGATGGTCAAGCTCCAATGCCAGTTTGCGTGCCTCGCGCAATAAAGTCCATAGTCCAGAAAAGTGACTATCCGTAACCTGTACATTAAAGATACTTGGGCAGTTCTCATTTGGCTCACTATAAAGCAGTTTACCTCGCAAACTATTTTGTGAACTGCTTCATAATAAGGCCTAGACATAAGGGTGAAATACTTTTCTCATGATAGTTTTCCCTGTGAATCCAATAGTACATCTCCTGAATGTTTATTATAGGGGGAAGGTGGGCTTTGTGCCGTGTCAGCCTGAGCAAGCAGCGTGTTTTCGCCTAAGGGACTTGACGCTAACTTCTGCCGGTTTGTGTCATAGAAACACCAATCTTTTTCCAAAGGGAACCGCGCTCAGCTGATGCCATACAACAGGAGCCATTTTCTCCTTGAAATAACTTTGTCCTTGTTAACATCCAGGCCTTGTCTGCCGCTCATAAATAATGCATTTCGGTTCTGGGTCTCGGTCTCTCTCTCTCATTTGTGTCAGATTCCACGCTGCCTCTTCTGAATCCTGGCCTCCTGATGCTCTTTCGGTCTCTGAAGAAAGCAAACCAAGAAACCTGTAATAGCCACAAGGCTTATTAAGCTAACACAGCTACAAGTTATTATTCCGTGTTGGAAGAAATCTCACACTTTCATTTCCCTCCGCTTTCATGTGCTTGAGCACTGTTATCCAATGCGCTAAAGAAAGAAAGAAAGAAGCCCTGTCAATAAAATGATAACCTTCCCAGAGTCAAACATACCTTTGCTTATTTACAAATTCTCAATCACAGGGAACAGGCTGCAAAAGAACTCGGAATAATGAGAACGACAAGGATTTGCACTTCCGTGGAAAACTTGCATATCTTTAATTTTTCATTTCGGCTCCTCAGGGGCAGCTTTTCCAATTGTTTACTTTTGATTTATTTCCTTTGACGCCCTGCGACTGTTTTTCATGTACGGATGCAATTTCTCTTCTTGCGACTGTTTCTTTTGGCCAAGTCTCAGCGTTCCTTCAATTTGAATAATTCCAAACGTGCCCGGAGATTACGGCAACGCATCTGCACAAGATTTAATTATTTCACATTTACCGGCTGTAAGGTTAAAAAGCGTTGCACAATTGGATTTGATAGAAATGACTCAAAACCAAAATTAAAGCAGTGGCCCAAGCTGCTCATAGCCTTTCCACGACGATCCTCATTACTGTACTGTCACCATTGAGACCAAAGACTTGTCTAGGCTGGCAAGAGTTATTTTTTTACAGCTATTTGGATTGGCGTTTGCGGTACATTTGTGTGCTTCTAGCACGATTTTTCAGAAAGCTGCTCCATGTTTCACAGCTGTGCACGGATGATGCAAGGGAAGCCTCATGTGAGCTGTCCCTGAGGTTTTTCAAACCAACGGCTTGAGAAATGGCTCGTGTCTTATCTCTAATCTTCCTGGCATCCGCCCGACAGGCTCCACCATCTGCCACCTGCATGCCCTCCAACTGTCCTGATTTGGCACCAACATATTCATTCTCTGCCGTCCCACTTTTCCAGCTTTTGCAATGTTCCGGTTTCTCTCTCCTCCCCCCAATATCTCCTTTGCTCTTCAGCTAATTTCAATAGCTGCAAATTTAGTTCAAGGTACAACAGTGGTTTGTTCTCAGTTGAAGAGAAGGAGACAGAAGGTGTGTCTACGGTGTGGAATTAATTCAGTTTGGTACCACTTTTGCTGCCCCAATTCAATGCTATAGAATCACAGGAGTTGTAGTTTTACAAAGTTTTCAGTCTTCTCAGCCAAATACTTATGTGCTTAATTCTATGTTTATGTTTATCTGGTTTAGGTTTTGAATTGTACATTGGATTGTTTTAGTATCATTAGACAGTTTGGGTTTCTTTTTTAGAAAATGCGGGATATAAATAAATGAATATGATGGTGGTGGTGTTGTCATCTCAGGGAGTTTCATTCAGAAGAATCCATGATAATAATGATGGTGGTGATGATGTCTCAGGGCTTTCCTTCAGAAGAATCTGGGATGATGATGATGATGATGATTTCATCTCAAGGTTTTCCTTCAAAAGAATCCATGATGATGATGATGGTGGTGATGTCATCTCAGTGAGTTTCATTCAGAATAATCCGTGATAATGATGATGGTGGTGGTGATGATGTCTCAGAGCTTTCCTTTAGAAGAATCTGGGATGATGATGATGATGTCATCTCAAGGTTTTCCTTCAGAAGAATCCATGTTGATGATGATGATGATGATGGTGGTGATGTCATCTCAGTGAATTTCATTCAGAATAATCCATGATAATGATGATGGTGGTGGTGGTGGTGATGATGTCTCAGGGCTTTCCTTCAGAAGAATCTGGGATGATGATGATGATGATGGTGATGTCATCTCAGGGAGTTTCATTCAGAAGAATCTGTGATAATGATGATGGTGGTGGTGGTGATGTCTCAGGGATTTCCTTCAGAAGAATCTGGGATGATGATGATGATGTCAACTTAGTGCTTTCCTTCAGAAGAATCTGTGGTGTTGTTGATGATGATGTCATCTCAAGGTTTTCCTTCAGAAGTATCCATGATGATGGTGGTGGTGGTGATGTCAACTCAGGGCTTTCATTCAGAAGAATATAGCAGCACCAGAGGCAGAGAGATCTGGCCTTCAGGAGCTATCAGAGAAAGTTCTTAAAAATGGACTATAAGAATATTATGATACTGAGCTTTTATGGTTAAGTCAGAAGAAGTTTTGAACCCAAGAGTTGTAGATGGAATGTACATTTGATGTAACACACACACACACACACAGAATGATAATGATAAAATGATATAAACACTAACCTACTAACAATCTAAATGGCAAAAGGTAGAACTTTCTTGGTAGATATTAATAATAAATAATCCAAGAAAAAATCTAGTGTGAAATAGTGTGTTATGAAAAATTAAGTTTAATTTCCATTGAAGAACTGGAAAATAATATATGAAGACCAGGAGACAAGGCGAGAAGACATAAGAAGATACAACCAACTGACTTAAAATTAAAATTGTTAGAACCTTCAGTATTTTATGAAGTATGTGTTAAAGAAATAGAGATGGAGACTTAGTTGTAGCAATGATAATTTTGTAAAAGAACTCTTCATACATTCAACCCTCCTTGTGGCATAGTAGACATTTGTCTACTAACCAATAACTAATCTATTGTGTTGTTGATACAGATATATAAAACTGGACACTCCACAGATATATAAACCCCACTTGCCTAGTTTCCAACAGACCTCACAACCTCTGAGGATGCCTGCCATAGATGTGGGCGAAATGTCAGGAGAGAATGCTTCTAGAACATAGCCATACAGCCCGGAAAACTCACAGCAACCCAACTAATCCATTATCCCCAAATTTTCCTTTGCCTTGCCTTGTCCCCCTAGAAGTGATGATTTTCCAACCAGAATGGCTGGCCGCTTGAGGATCGGGAAGTGGAAGTGATGCCCAAAAAACACCTCCCCAAATATCTCCCTGTCCTAAACTTGTGCTTTTGACCTACCGCACTTTGGAAGTGCTTTCTGCTGCTTAAAAAATGGGAGTTGGACACTGGTTTGAGGTTGTGCCATTGTGATTGTGAGCATTTCCATTCATGGGTAGGGAGTTTCTGTGCTACAAGCCTCATGTGTTAATCTCCTAAGTGGGAAAACAGATACAGCAGCTGCTAAAACCGAGCAACTGTTTGGCCCCTCCTTCCAGACAGAAGCCCTTCGCCCCGCTCTTGGCTAGAGGCGCAAGCCAGAAGTTGAGAGCCAAAGGACAGCGGCTATAAACAGGCAGTGGCATCGTTGTTCCACCTTAAATCGGTGGATTGCTGGGACTTAGACATTAGAATCATACTTATAATTCACACCCCACGCTTTCTCCAGCTGGGGATTCAAGGCAAGTTACAACAGCTGAAACAAACATAAAGGCAAAAGATAAAGGTTTTCCCCTCGTGTCCAATTCTGGGGGTTGATGTTCATCTCAATTTCTAAGCCAAAGAACCGGCGTTGTCCGTAGACGTATCCAAGGTCATGTGGCTGGCATGACTGCATGGAGCGCAGTTACCTTCCCGCCAGAGTGGTACCTATTGATCTACTTGCATTTGCATGTTTTCGAACTGCTAGATTGGCAGAAGCTAGGGCTAACAGTGGGAGCTCACCTTGTTCCCCGGATTCGAACCGCCGTCCTTTTGGTCAGCAAGTTCAGCTCAGCAGCTTAACCCACTGTGCACACAAAAGCTAAAAAACAAAATTTGACACCGTTTAAATTACATTAATAATGACAACAAAGAAAAGTTCTGTTTCCCCTCCCCTCCCCCCCAAAAACAAGATTCACAAAGGTTTACTGGAAGGAGAATAAGGAGGGTGCCAATCTAGAAATGAGTCCAACCTCCCCATTTGCGGGTCTGACTTTTGTGGATTTGATCATTCCCAGATTCAAGGGTCTGGAGAGCAAGCCCTATGAGGAGCGGCTTAAAGAGCTGGGCATGTTTAGCCTGCAGAAGAGAAGGCTGAGAGGAGACATGATAGCCATGTACAAATATGTGAGGGGAAGTCATAGGGAGGAGGGAGCAAGCTTGTTTTCTGCGGCCCTGCAGACTAGGACACGGAACAATGGCTTCAAACTACAGGAAAGGAGTTTCCACCTGAACATCAGGAAGATCTTCCTCACTGTGAGAGCTGTTCAGCAGTGGAACTCTCTGCCCTGGGCTGTGGTGGAGGCTTCTTCTTTGGAGGCTTTTAAGCAGAGGCTGGATGGCCATCTGTCGGGGGTGCTTTGAATGTGATTTCCTGCTTCTTAGCGGAGGGTTGGACTGGATGGCCCATGAGGTCTCTTCCAACTCTACTATTCTATGATTCAATCAACGCGTTTTCTCTAGGAATCTCTAGGTCAGGCTTGGGCAAACTTTGGTCCTCCCTCAAGGTGTTTTGAACTTCAACTCCCACAATTCCTAACAGCCGGTAACTTACTCAAAAAACTCCATAATCAACTTATTATACTTTCCTTGGCCTTTCCCCCCACTCTGATGGTATAAAAGTGTGAAAATGAAATTAAAAATGTATGACTAAAAGAAGAAAAGGAGGAAACATGTTACCAAAAAGTAGCCAAAAGGGAATGCAATTTTGTGTATACAGTAGAGTCTCACTTATCCAAGCCTCGCTTATCCAAGTTTCTGGATTATCCGAGCCATTTTTGTAGTCAATGTTTTCAATATATCGTGATATTTTGGTGCTAAATTCATAAATACGGTAATTACAATATAACATTACTGCGTATTGAACTACTTTTTCTGTCAAATTTGTTGTAAAACATGATGTTTTGGTGCTTAATTTGTAAAATCATAGCCTAATTTGATGTTTAATAGGCTTTTCCTTAATCCCTCCTTATTATCCAAGATATTCGCTTATCCAAGCTTCTGTCGGCCCGTTTAGCTTGGATAAGTGAGACTCTACTGTACTAACTTGCAGAACTTAGACATACTTAAGTTTTGCAGACCTCAACTTCCAGAAGCTTCCAACTAGGGTGGCTGGCATGGCAACTGCGATTCAAAAAGCCACTTTTTGCTAGCTCGGCTGATTCATATGTTGGAAATGTAGAAAGACAGACATGAACCGGGAGACATACGTGCGACATGGAGCTCCATTGCCATAGTTACATCTCCCACCGCCACCTGTCAAGCAATGCAGATCCTGCAACAATGGGGATGTGTCTGGGCATTTGCACCATACACTCAAAACATTTCACAGATGAAAACTGGCAGCACAAATGCCACTACACTGTACGATGAATGCAGTTTGACCACACTTTAAACTACCATGGCTCAATGCTATGGAAGCATGGGAACTGTACTTAAAAGCACCAGAAAGGTAAGGACCTTGTAAAGCTATATGTCCCAACATTCTATAGCATTGAGCCTTGGCAGTCAGCATGGCGCCAAATGGCATTCATTCTATAGTATGAGTTTTAAACTGTCACCAAGTTTGATTACAATTTTAAACACTTCCCATAAAGTTCCAAGTTCATAGAATCATAGAATAGTAGAGTTGGAAGAGACCTCATGGGCCATCCAGTCCAATCCCTTACCAAGAAGCAGGAAATCACATTAAAAGCACCCCCAACAGATGTCCATCCAGCCTCTGTTTGTTCTTTGAAAAGCTTTAGGCATATTGACATAAAGAAGAAGCAGACAAAGAGTTGGGAAATAGCTCTACAGTTATAGCACAACGGTTCCACTTTAACAGGCATGGCCAGGGGTCCCCAAACTAAGGCCGGGGGCAGGATGCGGCCCCCCAAGGTCATTGACCTGGCCCCCGCCCTCAGTTTTAGACTTCGCCTCGCCCAAAGTCCGAAATGACTTGAAGGCACAACAACAACAATCCTACTTAACTTGAGTATCTCATTGGCCAGAAGCAGGCCCACACTTCACACTGAAATCCTGATAGGTTTACACAGTATATTGGTTAAAATTGTTTTTATTTTTAAATATTGTATTGTTCTTTAATTTACTAATACTGTGCAATCCTAATAATATAATATATTGTGTATACATATAATATTAATATTATAATGTAATACAATATAATATTTATTTATTTATTACAGTATTTCTACCCCGCCCTTCTCACCCAGCATGGGACTCAGGGCGGCTAATAATAATAATAATAATAATAATAATAATAATAATAATAATACAATGTAATAATATTGTATAATGTAACAATATGAATTATATATTATATATCACATGTAATATTACTAATAATATTACGGTATAGTGGTATAGTACAATATAGTAATATATAATGCTAATATTGTGCTATGCTAATAATATAATATATTGTTTGTACATACAACTTTTAAGCCGCTCTGAGTCCCCTTCGGGGTGAGAGATGGTGGGGTATAAATGTAGCAAATAAATAAATAAATGTTGTTGGGTTTTTTTTATTTTTCACTTCAAATAAGACATGTGCAGTGTGCATAGGAATGTGTATTTTTTTAATGATAATTCGGCCCCTCAACAATCTGAGGGGCCATGAACCGGCCCTCCACTTAAAAAGTTTGAGGACCCCTGGGCATGGCTGAATACAGAATGCCTTGGCGATTGTAGCTGCAGATTGGTCCAGTCTCCAAGAGGATATCTTGTCCCAATTTAAGGTTTTGCTGGTCCCTAAGAGAAAGAAAATAGTGCTAGCGCATGTCTGTGTGCGTATAGGCAGGCAGAGTAATTGCGCTGCTTCACAAGAGGGCAACCTGTGCTATTTGTCTCTCCAAAGTACAAGAGCCATCCTTTATCAAAGTGTTTTAAGTGGCATCACAACTAGAAAGCGCAGGCTGTGGCCCGGAATGTAGGTCATGCATGATCACAACAGTGAATTCATCATGTTCAATTGTCCACTGCAATGTGAAAGGCTCACACTTTTCAGTGTGGCAACATTCAGCGTTTCGGCACCTCATTATAAACACCATGTCATTCAACATCTTTAAAGGGAGCCTACGATGGTGCAGTGAGTTAAACCACTTAGCTGTTGAACTTGCTGACTGAAAGGTCGGTGGTTCGAATCTGGGGAGCTGGGTGAGCACCCGCTGTTAGCCCCAGCTTCTGTCAACCTAGCAGTTCGAAAACATGGAAATGCAATAGGTACCGCTCCGGCGGGAAGGTAACAGCACTCCATGCAGTCATGCCGCCACATGACCTTGGAGATGTCTACAGACAACACCAGCTCTTCGGCTTAGAAATTGAGATGAGCACCAACCCTCAGAGTCAGATATGGCTAGACTTAACGTCAGGGGAAACCTTTACCTTTTATTCAACATCTTTATCCATGTATGATGGAATAAAAGGCATGCCTTTCCAGTTTGCAGACAACACAAAACTGAGAGGGAGCACTGATACACAGAGGACAGGATCCACAATGACCATAAAAGATTCGAGAACTGAGCCAAAACTAGGAAAACTAATTTTCAGTAGGGGGAAATGTATAGCAATACACTTTGGCAATAAAAATGAAATGCACAGATGAAGGATAGATGATAAAAGGTAAAGGTTTCCCCTGACGTTAAGTCCAGTCATGTCTGACTCTGGGGGTTGGTGCTCATCTCCATTTCTAAGCCGAAGAGCCAGCGTTGTCCATAGACACCTCCAAGGTCATGTGGCTGGCATGACTGCATGGAGCGCCGTTACCTTCCCGCCGGAGCAGTACCTATTGATCTACTCAAATTGGCATTTTTTCGAACTGCTAGGTTGGCAGAGGCAGAAGCTGGAGCTAACAGTGGGTGCTCATTCCACTCCCGGGATTTGAACCTGGAACCTTTCGGTCTGCAAGTTCAGCAGCTCAGCGCTTTAACACACTGCGCCACCACCAAGGGCCCAGGATAGATGATACTTGGCTTGAAAACAATACATGTGAACAGGATCTAGGAGTCTTAGTAGACCACAAGCTGAACATGAGCCAACAGTGTGATGCAGCAGCTCAAAAAGCCAATATGATTCTAGACTGTAGTGTCAAGATCGACGGAAGTCATGGACCCACTCTATCTGTTCTGCTGCGAATGATGGGAGTTGTAATCCAGCATATGAGACGAGTGCCAGTTTCTACTTGATCCTTTCTATCCTGGCTTCTAGGCCACCATGAGAGGCTGAAAGAAGAGCCACCATCATTATTCCCCTCCTCACCTCTGCATGAAATAAATGCAAGGAAATTGTATTTTGTAGTGCTTTAAAGATTTAAGGTTGCTCCCCCTTGAAAAAGGAAAGAGAGAGACAAAGCCCCGGATCGTGTGAGCTAGCAGAGCCGGAGAAATGGTCTTCGGCTGACAATGCTTTTAAGCAATCGTTCCTTTCATTAAAATGATTGCAAGATCCCCTTGGGAGGGGAGGGGGAAAAATCTAGGCCATTGTATTGTGAATTTCTTCCTTCGCTCTTCTTTAAGCAGATTCTGTGTCACATCCTTTTAGCCATTTCCTTCACATTGGAATTTTTTTAAAAACACACACTTATTTTAGAAGAAAAGGGGAAGGAAGTGAGAAAAACATATGGCCAAATATTCCCCATAAAGATCAAAGCTAAAAAAAACTCCAAACATTCATTATACAAAAGGGTGTCAGTCCCTTAAGAATGCAGCTGGATGCACCTAGCATTGCATGGACCGATATTTTGCACATTAAGTTGTGCAAAGATCAAGATCAGAGCATTGAGAAGTTCCTTTCAGGAACATAACCCTGGGAACCAGCTTGAAGAGGTCATCCAAAGCGTATAATAATGAAAAAAGTATGTACTCAAGATACATTTACTTGGGAGTAAACCCCACTGGACACATGCAGTGGAAATGGGTGAAAATCCCTCTCCGAAATGTTGCATGAGGTTGGATGTGATACATGGTAAAGGAGATTCCGCCTGAACTAATAGGAAAAGTTTCCTTACTGTGAGAACTGTTCAACGGTGGAACTCTCTGCTTCAGATTCTGGTGGAAGCGCCTTCTTTGGAGGCTTTTTTTTGTAATAGTTTTATTAAAGTTTTTCAATAAAATGTAATAAAACAACAGAAGAAGGGAAAAAGAAAAAGGAAGAAAATAAAAATAAAAAAATTAAAAAGGGGAAAAAATAGAAAAAAGGGTGGGGGTGTTGCATAGAGGTGACCAAAGGATAAGCATGGGGATGGTAAATGGGGGACTTTCTTGACCTCCAATCTCTTTCCTTGAGGTTGACAGTCTTTACATGTAGTTTAATCTTCTTTATTTCAAACCACCCGTTCGTTTTTGTTTTCCTAAGGTGGAATTGTTATTTTCAATTTTTCTTGTTTCATGTATTCTTTGACTAATATCCAATCTGTTGTTTTTCTTGGGACCCCTTGGTTGTTTTTAAGTTGTTGTGTTAATCTATCCATGCTCATAATGTCTAATACTTTTAGTAGACAAGCCCTTAAACAGAGGCTGGATGGCCATATGTCGGGGTATTTTGTGCTTTTCCTGCATAGAAGGAGGTTGGACTAGATGGCCTCTGGGATCTCTTCTAACTCTCAGATTCTATGTGATGGGGAAGGAGCAGAGGACAAGAAAAGGATGAAATGCAACTCATGAATAAGCATGCAGACATCAAAGCCAAAAGACTTTAGTCCCTTTTGGAGATGTCCTCAATGTGCCGCAATTCAAGAAAGCTAGGAACAGAGGTGGAAGTTAGGAGGAAGAAACTGGGACATTTTAAACACAGTTGAAAACCTGGGGTGAAGGAAGATGAATTAGGACTTTTCCAATGCTAATTAGGGTGATTAACTGAAACATGAATGCTGGCTTCCCAGTGACAAAGGACTCTTGCCACACCCTGGACCAGGGGTTCCCAAATTAAGGCCCGTGGGCCAGATGCGGCCCTCCAAGGTCATTGACCTGGCCCCTGTCCTAAACTTTAGACTTAGGGTTGGTCTTTGGAGATCTCTTTGCTTACTTATGGTCTTATGAGATCATCTAGATGGTCTTTGAAGGTCTCTTTGCTTAGCTACGGCCTTATGAGACCATCTAGATGGCTTTTGGAGGTCACTTATCTATGGTCATATGAGACCGTCTAGATGGCCTTTGAGGGTCCCTTTCCTTACCTATGCTTTTTTGAGATCCTCTTGATGGTCTTTGAGGGTCTCTTTCCTTACCGATGGTCTTATGAGACCATCTAGATGGTCTTTGGAGGTCTCTTTGCTTAGCTATGGCTTTATGAGAAAATCTAGATGGCTTTTGGAGGACACTTTTCTTACCTATGGTCTTATGAGACCATCTAGATGGTCTTTGGAGGTCTGTTTGCTTACCTATGGTCTTATGAGATCGTCTAGATCAGGGGTCCCCAAACTAAGGCCCTCTAAGATCATTTACCTGGCTTCTGTCCTAAACTTTAGAGTTAGGGTTGACCTAAGTCTGAAATGGCTTGAAGGCACACAACAATAATCCTAATTTTGGACTATTTCATAGTCCGGCACCCCAAAGTCTGAGGAACTGTGAATCAGCCCTCCACTTAAAAAGTTTGAGGACCCCTGCCCTGGACTCTCCACAGATATATTTTTTTTTCCTTTCCTTGCCTAGTTTCTTCATGCCTCACAGCCTCTGAGGATGCCTGCCATAGATGTGGGCAAAACGGAACATGGCCACACAGTGTGGAACATGGCCACACAGCCCGAAAGACATACAACAAACCAAATGAGGGTAATTGGAAAGTAGGAGCATGATGGAAGAATCAGGATCTTCTTTGCTGGAAGTCGTCTTCTTAATAGAACACCGAAGTGGGAGAGAAAGGGATCCTCTGCTAAGTTGCAAGTCCTTGGGTTGAGCTGAAGGCATTCAAACACCAGCTCACTTATTTTTCCCCCTCCAGCACGGTTTACGTTCCTGCCTCGTCTCAAATAACGCTTAGGAGTTCCCAGCCAAAAAGCGACATTTAATCCAGGTTCGGAGGCAGCGTGGGAGAAGAGCAGAGGCAACATCTGGCAAATATTTTTTCCATTACAAACGGCAAAGTCCAAACATATTTGAGTGCGCATGCGTTCTGGAACATGCAACCGTCTGGACCACATCTGCTAAGCCTCCCTCGATTTCCTCTCCTGCCTTGTAGCACAATGTGGGATTTCTCGGGTGCTCTTACGGCCTGCATGGACAACTAAGGACGGGCCTCTTTACTAAGCAATGAAAGACAATGACAATGAAATGAAAGTTCTAACATACACTGTGAGAGTAGCAACAACAAAATAAAGGAAAGTTAGAAATATCAGAACACATTCAATTGGAGAAGCAAGCATTTTGAAAAATTCAAGCAAAAAAGAGGGATAACACAAAAGAGTACATCCTTAAAACCATATACAGTAGAGTCTCACTTATCCAACATTCGCTTATCCAATGTTCTGGATTATCCAACGCTTTTTGTAGTCAATGTTTTCAATACATCATGATATTTCGTTGCTAAATTCGTAAATACAGTAATTACTACAGTTTCCCTGAAAATAAGACATCCCCGAAAAATAAGACCTAGTAGAAGTTTTGCTGAATTGCTAAATATAAGGCCTCCCCTGAAAGTAAGACCTAGCAAAGTTTTTGTTTGGAAGCATGCCCGGCACCCGCCAAACAGAACACCAGAACATGCAGGATTGGTAAATGTACATACCATAGAGTGTTGTACATGGAAATAATGGTAGTAACAAGAAATTATTGATAGGATTCAGTTTGTCTGGTTATGCTGGTTTGTGATGACAACTACTGTACAGTATATAATAAATTCATTTTTTTGTTCAACAATAAATGTGAATTCTTCTTCATGGAAAAATAAGACATCCCCTGAAAATAAGACCTAGCACATCTTTGGAAGCAAAAATTAATATAAGACACTGTCTTATTTTCGGGGAAACATGGTACGTAGCTTTACTGCGTACTGAACTACTTTTTCTGTAAAATTTGTTGTATAACACGATGTTTACGTGCTTAATTTATAAAATCATAACCTAATTTGGTGTTTAATAGGCTTTTCCTTAATCTCTCATTATCCAACATATTCGCTTATCCAACGTTCTGCCGGCCCGTTTATGTTGGATAAGTGAGACTCTACTGTATTCCCATATTATCCAAGTCAGGGTGTCTTCTCACACTGCTGTAGCCTCATGTTATAATTCAGGATGAACAAGTTAAAATGTTTCTCATAGTTAATGTCAAAGTGTTCTGCTTAAGGTGAAGGCAGGTTTGCCAGGTGAAACAAGTGAGTGGGGTCTTGCAACTTTAATAACAACATAGAAAAAGAAATATTCTGCAGGTGTTGGTCACTGTGCAAGCAATCCCCTCTTTTGCACAACTGTACAGGAAATCTGTTCCTTATTTCACCTGGCAAACCTTGGCGAAGAGTAAGGTGGTATCAGCCCTCAAATTCCATAGAGAGACATCAGTCAGACTGACAATGGAAGCGTGATTTGAACACAGGACAGCTGATGGTGGCAACTGAGCTCAGAGAATCCAGAGTGAGCCCGGTATGGCATGCATTGCTTGCCCTCACTCCAGAATATGCTGCCTGGGTTATCCATCCAAGGATCTGGGCTGTTAACTTTGTCTGATCAATCCTGCAGCAAAAGCTCTTAGCACATTCATTAAGAAGTAACAGTCCTACTCTATTCTGTGTTGAGCTGACCTCCCTCGAAACAACAGGTCCAGTTCTGGGCACCACAATTCAAGAAGGAGATGAAGAAGCTGTAAGATGCCAAGAGGAGAGTGACCAAATTGGTCAAAAGTCTAGAAACAATGAAATCAGAAATTTATTTGCTAGGAATGTTCGACTTCCAGCTCTTTAAGGATCCCAACAAAGATAAATTGTTCACTTTTTTTGCTACGGCAGCTAGAATGGTTTTTGCAAAATTGTGGAAACAAGAATTAATTCCAACAAAGTCACAATGGTTAGATAAAGTTTTAGAAATAAAGAATATGGATAAACTAACTTTTTTACTAAAACAGAGTAATGGTAAAGGCATAAAAATGACCAACTGGTCAATTTTTGAAGATTATATAAACATGAGTAAATAGAATATTTTTGAAACAAAACAAGAGTGTTGGGAGGAAAGAAAAACCTGAAATAATATTATTGGGAAATTTTTATTGAATTAAATGGGGTTACGGATTTATATTCAAACAATCAACGGCTTAAGGAGGAAGAACGGAAGTCAAAGAGCTTTCTTTTTTTTCTTTTTCTTTTTGGATCAAGAGGAACTATGGGTGTGGGTATTTTTTGGTTTTTTTTCTTATTATTCTTGATCTATACTATCACTTTTCTCACTTTTTCTATAAAAAAAAGGTTCTCACACTTTCGCTGTGTTTAATAGTTGAAATCTGAATAAAATTTAATTAATTAAAAAAAAAGTCTAGAAACTGTAAGTTCTGTTGAGGAGAAGCTTAGGGAGCGAAATGGTGTCATGTTGAAGATGAACCAAACTTGTTTTCTGCTGCTCAAAAGACCGAGACACTGAGGAATGGTTTGAAACTCCAAGAAATGGGATTCCATCTGCATATTAGGAAGAACTTCCTGACAGTAAAGCAAATCAACAGTGGGATACATACATTGCCTTGATGTCCGGTGGAATCATCATCTTCGCAGGTCATCTGTTGTGAGTACTTTGTACCTGTTGGCAGAAGGGGGTTGGACTGGGTGGCCTTTGGGGTCTCTTCCAACTCAATAATTCTATGAAGTTTGGAGAAAGTTTTGATTCAGGAAGACTGGGAAAGAAGGCCCGCGTGTTCTACCGTTCTGGCATATCAAAGGGACACTAATGAGCCACCAGCTCAGAGGCTGACCTCTCTCTTCCGTTTCAAAACTCTGCCCTGGACGCCTGCATTGAAGGGCGGAAGATGACAGGCAGGCAAAAGAACAAATAGACAGAACCGCCCCCCTTGAGTAATTATTTTCAGCAGGAATATCATTATGAAGGTCTGGCATCCTGCCCTAGTTTAAGCTCTGAATCAGATCTGACAGCTACGTTTCCTCCCCTTCGTTGGGCAAATTCAAGCAAAACTTTGATCCTCAAAGTTCGCTTAACAACCATTTGCAGCTTCCCTTCTTTTCATGGTTTGAGATATCCTTGCAATGAGACTTTCTGCCCTACAAAAGAGAACTTTTTACATGTTGAGTGCCCTTCGCTGTCTGATTGCATTCCCATGGCCAGATCCAGCTTCTCCAAGAATGGTCATAGTTGTTACAATAGTATGAACTGTGCAAAAGCATTCCTGGTCATTGCTGACATCTGGGTCAGAGCCGGATCCAGGAGGACCCCCAAATGGTTCGGGTTTAAGGGAGAACAGGGAGCCAAGAAAACAGAGGAAAAGCCCTTCCCTATCAGCTTGAACTCGACAGTAAGGAAGCTATCTGAATTGCCGTATATACTAAAGTATAAGTCGACCTCTTGTATAAACCAAAGGCAGATTTGGGGGTCAAAGTGATTGAGCCATGTAAGAATTGAGCTAGGTTTCTTAGGATGATTTTTTTGACTAAAATTTCTACTTTATACTTGAATATATAGAGTAATAATTCAGAATACAAGATCCAACTGATGAGATCTCTCTTCTGGCAGATCTACTGAGCCAATTTTGAAACTGTGATCTGTACCCCATTTGGCATTGGTGTTGGTTTTTGTGTGTATTTTAGTATATAAATTATGCTTTAACCATATCGTATTCTGTTTTGATGTTGGCATATTTGTATATTTTAAATGGTTATGCTGATGCTTTTATATTAAGCTGCTTTGAGCCCCCTTCGGGTGAGAAAAAGTAGTGTACAAATGAAAATAATAATAATAATAATAATAATAATAATAATAATAATAATAATAATAATAATAATAATGCTCCTGACCTCACGATTGTGGAAAAAAACAAAGTATGGATCATTGATGTTGCAATCCCAGGCGACAGCAGAATCAATGAGATACAACTGAAAAAGCTGACACGATACAGGGATTTAAAGATCAAACTGCAAAGACTTTGGCACAAGCCAGTAAAGGTGGTCCCAGTGGTAATCGGCACACTGGGTGCAGTGCCTGAAGACTTTGTCCAGCACATGAAAACCATCAGTACTGACAAAATTACCATCTGTCAGCTGCAAAAGGCCACCTTACTTGGATCTGCCTGCATTATTTGCTGATACATTACATAGTACAGTAGAGTCTCACTTATTCAAGCTAAATGGACCAGCAGAAGTTTGGATAAGCGAATATCTTGGATAATAAGGAGGGATTAAGGAAAAGCCTATTAAACATCAAATTAGGTTATGATTTTACAAATTAAGCACCAAAACATCATGTTATACAACAAATTTGACAGAAAAAGTAGTTCAATACAGTAATGTTATGTCGTAATTACTGTATTTACGAATTTAGCACCAAAATATCATGATATATTGAAAACATTGACTACAAAAATGCATTGGATAATCCAGAACCTTGGATAAGCGAGTCTTGGATAAGTGAGACTCTACTGTACTAGACACTGGATTTTCAATATCAATGAATTGCAATTTTGTTTCAATATTTTTGCAATAAAGTAACCTAACCTTGTTACTGGAAAAAGTAACTAATTTCAAATATAGAGTAGCTGAATGAGATGCAACAAAAACAATAAAAGAGCCCTGTGGCACCTTAAAGACTAACATGCTTTGTTTGGCAGAAACGTTTGACTTCACCTTGTGTCACAAAATCGCATGCCAAGTAAAACTTGTTCGTCTTTAAGGTGCTACAAACTTTTTTCTTTTACTTTTTTGGTTGTAATTAGAGGTAATTTACTTGTAACTCATGACTTCCTGACTTTGGCTCTGAAGAAAAGAAAATGACAGCTTGCAGGAGAACAAAGAGCAAACCCTCCCGCCTCCTTACACAAGAGGAATTAAAGGCTCCTTACCCAAAAACAGCCCCAGGAGGCCTGAGCAGCCCGAGTTGCCAAGAGGCGTTGAACACTCTTGCCGCAAAAAGGACGCCGGAAGCTGGGAAGGAGAAGAAAATTGCCCGCGAAAAGGGAATTAAGCCATTAAAGGCATTTCAATCCCTGCTTCGCTCTGCTTCCATGGATGAAGTGGTTAAGAGCGAGCCAGGAGCGTGCCATTTTAATATTTATATACTGGAGATGTCAAATTGATTTGTGTCTCAATCAGAGAGATAAAAGCATAATACAAATAAATCTCAGTCAGTATGTCTATCTGCCTGTACTACAAAAGCTGTTGCTGAAGAAGTGGCCCTCCGTGATGTCACATGATTGACCGTTGCTAGGTGAAGTGGCCCTCTATGATGTCATTGGGAAAGAAAAGTGACGTGTATGAGGGGAAGGAATAAAGGAAGGAAAGGGCAACACCTGGGCAATGTCAGGTATATATGCCAGTAAATAATAATAACCCCAAACATTTTGCTGGCCAAGCTGAAGGACACGATGATGCTCTCTTCAAGACAGGTAACTGAATATTGTTGCAATGTTTACAATGGCATTGTGTCCTCCATTAGAGACCAAAGAAAAAATGCTATTCCAGGCAACCCAAGGAACAGCTCTGGTCTATCAACAGAGAGGAAAACCTAAAGAGCAGAAGACAGATGTTGGATAGAGAACAATCTATCATCCGAGATGACTGCCAATATCATCCTGTGTATTTCTCACTCTAGAATCCATGAGATGGCTGGACTACAGTGTCCGTCATCCCCACACAGCAGGATCTGCATAGAGGTTGTAATTCCTCCTATCTGGCCACGAGTCAGGACTACTTCCATGCTAGATGGACCATAGGTATACAATGGGCTGAGGTCCTGAGAAAGCAACCAGATGAGAAGAACGACAGAAGCCATGATTCCTCCCCACTTGATACTTTGGAGAAAAAGTAGACCCACTGATAAAAAGAAATGTGGAAGAACGCTAAAACATAACCCAACTGAGGAGCCCAGTGACCCATCTTGGGATGTCAAAACCCAAAGTTACAACTCCAGAAAAGAGGGAGGAATGGAAGGGAAGTACAAACAGAGACCATTGGCTGTTCTGGACTTAGCAGAATTGTTTTAAGAGGCACGCCGTCCACCAATGTTAATGGAGCTTAAGTCAGAAAACACCACCTCCCTTTTTCAGGGCATCCTTCTGGGGTTGTTATTGGCAAGGAGCATCACATTTCTTGTAAAAGCTTGGCCAGCCTGATGCCTCAGTGCAGTTGTAAAAACCTTCCAGAGGAGCACATGCCAGCTCGTATAGGTGGAGTGACCCGTATCCGAAATGTGTGAGTGTTTCGGATTTCAGAGATTTTAGGATCTTGGAATACCTGTATTTGCATAGATGTAGGTAATGAGATCTCTTGGAAACTGGTCTCAATTCTAAACATGAAATTCATTTATGGTTCCTATACATCTTATAGGTTATGTGGCGGTATTTGACACACACAAGATTTGAAATATTTTTGTGCCTGAAAGTGGAAACCATCTCAAGCAACACATGCTGGGGACAACAATGGCATATCCTTCAGACGTCTTGATTTGGGAGGAACGGTCTCATTTAACATTTTTCCAACTGTTTTAAAAATATCTGAATTTGTCTAATCCTCTCACTTTTCTCTTTGTCTTCTTGCTTACATCAATGGCTGCAAAATGAGTTCAAAATGTAAAAAAGTTGTTTGCCCTGAATCAATTCAGTAATAAGAGGCAGAATCTTGCCCTTCCCTGTCGCCACAGGCAAAAGCAATCTGCCGCAGCTTCTCCCAGCGTGTTTTGCTTTTCTCTAGGAATAACTTTAGCTGTCTTGACTGCACTCTGGTGTTGTTTGGCCAGGCCTGTGTCCTGGTTTTCATCCGTGAAATGTGGGAGGGTAGGCTGCCTACGTCTTTGACACAGATATGTCAGACTGTTTCAGAAGGCAGCTAATCCAGTGCATCGTAGCATTTTCCTATTTAAGCTCAGTCCGTCCTAACAAAAGCAAGTGAGCTGGCAAAAGTGCCTCTCTCTGTTTCCAGCTCTGGTGCCATACTACTCTTGAGTGATCTTTGCATAGCTCAGGGGAAGGAAAAAGGGGCAGTTCCAGAGCAGGAATAACTGAGTGATTTGGAAACGCAACTCCCAGCTCTCTTCAAATCTGTATAACTATTTAGTGGGGCAATTCTGTAAATCATGTCTCCAAAAGTCTTCCATTCTAAGATGCCATAGAACTGTAAGATGTACACTCATTTCAGCGCAAAATCAGGACATAAGATGTACCCTTGATTCTAGTATGCACCCCATTTTTATATGGGGGGAGGATATGTCTCAGAATCAAAGAAATACAATAAATGCCTCCGGAAAGAGAGAATGGAGGATTTGTCTCTCTGCTCTGTGATTGGAATAATTTCCTTGCACATCAGGATACTACTTTTTAAACACTGTCTTTCAGCGAGCTTAGAGAGGAACAGAAACTTGCAGAATTCCTTTGCTTTAGCACACAGCAATTTTTTTTACAAAATTGGGTGTAACTGTGCTTTCAAGCCCAGCCTCTCAGCCCCACTCAGCTCTCCTAACTGAAAAGGCTGGCAATGACGAAGTCCTGTGGCATCTCACTGCTCTGCGATTCTCATTAAGTTTTTCCATCCACCCATCTACGGGAAGGAGCAGGCCCAGCCTGTTGATGCCTCGCCTTTTGGAGCCTCTCTGCCGGCACCGAATGCCAAGGTAGCAAACACCCGGTTCAGGGCCAAGTGTTCAGCTCTGCGAAAAAGTGGTGGGAAGCAGCCCTGCCAGCAGCCTCCATCTCAACGCCTCCTGGAACCTCCGCTTTCCCTTTCCTGCTCTGCTAAAAGAGGACTACAAGCAACTGGTTACAAAATGAAAGGTTTTGGAGCTTCTGAGAATTAAATCCATGTATTTACAGGTCAGAAGACTAGGGTTCAAATCCCCGCTTTGTCAGGATGGCCTTGAGCAATTTGTAAGTTGCATCTACACTGTAGAATAAACACTGCTTAAGATGATATTAGCTGCCATCGCTCAATGCCATAGGATCGTGGGATTCTTGGTGAAGTATCACTATTCTTTGGCAGAGAAGGTAAAAGGCCTTTTAAGACTACAGCTCCCAGATACCATAGCATTGAGCCATGAGAGTTAAAGTGGGGTCAAACAGCATTCATTGTACAGGGGAGATGCAGACCCATACTCTCAGTTTAAGGGGGGGGGGGAGCAATGGCAAACCTCCACTGAAGAAGTATTGCAAAGAAAATGCCACAATAGGTTTATCTTATGATCTGAAATGACCTGATGGCAAATGACAAAGTAATCATTTAGCAGCCGAGATATGCTAAAGTGCAAATCCAACCAATAGTGAGGAATGCTTGGTGTCCCAGTCCAACATATCTGGAAGGTCATGCAATTACCTTCCTTGGAGCAGATGAATTAATCCCCAACAGGCCTCTCTGAGAAAGAAAAATCTATGGACTCCTCCTTCAGTTTCCAATAATCCCCAATGATAACATCTCCTTAGAGGAACTACTCCAAAAGACCTCAGGAGCACCAAATCCGCCAAACCATGATATCCTCATTGGGCCAACTAAAAAGCATGAAAATATATCATACAAGCTTTCAAAATGCAAGTAGTGATCGGGCAGCCTGCCTTCAACTTTAGCCCTTGCAGTGAAAAGCTAAGCTCCCATTTTGTGTCTTAAAGGTGATGCACAAGAGATGCAAGGACCAAAGGGACACTGTGTTTGTCCTGTAGAAGAAAACAGCTCCAATTCCGCAACATTGTGAAAGTGTCCAAAAGCTCTAAAATGTGTAATTGAGTGAGGCAGGGAAGATAAAAAAGCAGCACAGAACTGTTTGGAATTAGGTCAGTTGTCTTGACTATGACGTTTGCCGCTAAACTCAAGTTGCAGGATGAAAAATCAAGGCTTCGTGAGTCATTTCTGGGTGGGGAAATATCAGCTTACACCTGACCTTGCTTGCTTAGATAGAGGGAAAATGGGGAGTCCCCGTTTCAGAAAAGCCTGTTTGTTGTGGTTTCGAGACCCGCCTCTTGCCTTAGGTGAAATGCAGAGAGGAGAATATTCCTTCTTGGAACTTGCTTGAAAAGAACAAACAAAATAGCTGTTGTATCATTTCCCAGTAAGGTGGGACTCTTACCTCAGTGCCAAGGGACAAGTAGGAAAATCTTCCCACAAGGCAGCTCAGCTTAGTAACCTGGCTTTTGCGGTCAGGCAGGACCGCGCTTGGGCGTCTCAAGTTGCCGACTGGAGCCAGAGAACTATTTCTGGCCTGGATGCCCTGGCTGGCATTGCCAAGCGCTGCAGTGGCATGAGAGATGGGCGGAGAAAGACAGAGATAAATCGGCTCACAGCACAAGCTGCGGCTAAGGAGAGCAAACACGCAAGGGAGCCAGCACATTCGTCAGAACTTCAAGAACATGTGGAAGAGGAGAGCACTGTATACTTGCCCTGGTTTGCACTCTTTGGTATTCATATGAGTAAGAATGCCTGTTTCATATCATGAAAGGGCATCCAAAAAATCAGGCACGAAAACCACCTTCCTCCTGCTGAAAAGAGCCTGGTAATAGAGACCTCAACCTCACTACATCTTTCCTGTGAACCTTTTGCAAACACATGCAATGAGTCAGCAAGGCGGTCAAACCTTCCGATGACACAAGGATTCCTGTCCAACCTGAGATGCCACATCCAGACCTGCCCAATTATGTGGCAGGTGAATCATAGGTTGCCTGGCTGTTCTCCAACGGCTCTTCTCCAGCCCAAGGGCAGTCAAGGGATGGATGACTGAGGGAGGTCATGGTGCCTTTGTATTCGGCTTTGGTCAGGCCTCACCTGGAATACTGCATCCAATTCTGGGCCCCACAGTTCAAAAGAGATATTGACTCTAAGCTGGAAGGAGTCCAGAGGAAGAGGGTGACTAAAATGATGAAAGGTCTGGAGATCATGTCTTCTGATGAGCGTCCTAAAGAACTGGGTATATTTAGCCTGCAGAAGAGAAGGTTGAGGAGAGGAGATGTGAGAGCCATGTATAAACATGTGAAAGGGTGTCATAAGAAAGAGGGAGCAGGCTTGTTTTCTGCTGCCCTTGAAACTAGGACTCAATGGAGCCATGGGTCAAAATTACAGCAAAGGAGATTCCACCTGAACATTAGGAAGAACTTCCTGACCGTAATAAGAGCTGTTCAGCAGTGTAACTCTCTGCCTTGGAATCCAGTCGAAGCTTCTTCCTTGGGAACTTTTAAACAGAAGCTGGATGGCCATCTGACAGGGATCGCACTTTTCCTGCATGGCAGTGGGTTGGACTAGATGGACCTTGGAGTCTCTTCCAACTCTATTGTTCTATGATTCTAAGAGCAGGGCACAGATCTCGAATTGTCAGGTGTGACAAAGTTTGGCGGGGGTTCCAGTGATGTCATCCACCAACAGTTCAGCTAATGGAGGATTTCTCCATTTCACTTTGCTTCCTCTCAATCATAGCTAAGCCATGCAGCTTAACACATGGGTACTGGGGAGAGTGGTCAGTTTTTGGGCATTGATCTCTAGCTGGTGCATTTCCACATTTGGTGCCTTCTTGCCTCTGAATATCGTATACTGTAAGGCACTGGCAATCTCCACAACTTGCTACATTTGTGCCCACTGGAAACCTGTGGAAGACTGGCAATTGATGGCTCGTTGGTCAAAAGATAACCAGTTTGAGTAGCACTAAAAAAACAACAGTTACACATGCTTACTGCAAAAAGCTTTAACAGGAGTAATTATAGGCACATACGTGCAGAAATAGGACCATGCAACCTCTGAAGAAGAGATAATACATTTTATTGCCACAGCACACCAACCCAGGCTGTAATCTTGTGCCCGCTTTTAGACAATAAGAGATTCAGTCTTCTTTGCTGGCTCAGCATCGGCCAGAGAAATATATTCGGGTGGAAGAAAAAAATCCAGGTCAGGCAACTAACCTGAGAGAAACTCTCTTCGGTGTGTCCTGCAGCTTTAGCTTTCCTGAAGGGCAAACCCAGCTTTGGATCATTTGAACTCTCTTAAGCTGCCTACGTCTCCCCTACACAGCAGGTATTAAACTAATGAGTTTAATGACACATCTGAGAAGCCCTGTCTTCAGGCATTTAACATCATTCATGTCTCAATTCATCGCAAAGATGCCACTGTTTTAAAAGGTTGTGTCATCACTTGCTTTTGAGGGGGACTCCTTACTTTGCCTGATAAACCAAGCTCTCGATCTGGGCAATAACCTGGAGATCATGAGTGATCAGCCATGAGTGATCTTGAGCAAGTCACACTCGCTCAGCCTCAAGAGGCAAAGGTAACCCCTCTGAACAAAACTTGCCATGAAAAACCCCAGCGAGCTCCTGTGTGTCAGCCCTAGCTCCTGCCAACCTAGCAATCCGAAAACATGCAAATGTGAGTAGATAAATAGGTACTGCTTCAGCAGAAAAAGGCAAAGCAATCTTGCTGGCCACATGACCAGAGATGACAACACAGGCTTCTTGGCTTGAAAATTGAGAAAAGCATCTCCCCAGAGCTAGAAATGAGTACTGTCTCCAAAAGCCAGAAATGAAAAAAGAAGCCTCTGCCTTTGTTTGTATCTCACTGTATATGATTGTAAAGGCACTGAATGTTTGCCTATGTATGTAAATGCTGTAAGCCCCTCTGGGTTCCCTAGGGGAGAAGGGCGGAATATAAATCAAGTGCATTATTATTATTATTATTATTATTATTATTATTATTATTATTATTTAGGGCCATGAAAGTTGGGAGCATGAAAATCACCTGATTTGAAATTTGGTGCTGGAGGAAAGTTCTACAAATACCATAGACTGCCAAAGGGGCCAACTGAGCAAATCCAGACTCAACTGTACCTGTACGCCAAAATGACCAGTTTGTGGCTATTGTACCCTGGCCATATTATGAGATCACAAGATGATAATGCTTGGTAAAGTGAAGGGCAGCTGGAAAAGAAGACGACTGCATTACAGAAGGATAGCTTCATTCAGGGAAGTCTGTGTTTGCAGAACTGCTGGTGACAGGGTGACTTGGCCGTCTCCAATTCATGGGGCCATCATAAGTAGAAGTTGACTAGACATCATATAATTGACCAATCTTGATGCTGCAAGGAACAGAAACCCACGGGCACACAGCATACTAGACACTTAGGTTTTGCTTTTATTCTTGCGTGAGGACATTTAGAAAGAGCCATAGTTAAAATCAAGCATTCAATTATTACCTCCTTCAAACTAGCAAATCAGATGCCTCCAAGCAGTTGGAGGTGGGCTCCACATGCAGCTCCTACCTATTGCTACCCCAAATCAGATGGAACATCTTTGGGGAATGAAGGGGCTTCCCATCTCTTGCTTTTCCCTCATCCGCAATAAGAAAACAAACTCCGGGGAAATAGAAAGGAAGAGGAGGGACTATCTCCTGGCTGGCATAGAAAGAATGTGTAAGAATGAACTATTTCTTTTGACCAAAAGAGTGTTAGTTTTACACCAGCATTTAAACAAAGATACATGAAAAGGAGTCACTCATTTGTGCAAGAGGTTATTCTATACCCCTTTGAATGGCTCTGAGCACCCGTTCTTCCTGGAACAGGAAAAAGATTCAAGCTACAATAGCCTTCCCAGCCTGTTGGAATAGTTATGGATTCTTGGCCAGCTTATCAAAGGATCAGGAAGGTCAACTTTTACATAAGAAATGAAATGAAGCTCTTAAATTAAGGCACGATCCAGGTTTAAGTTCGTATTCCTTAAGCCTGCATACAAAAAGGAGACTTTAGAGGAGTAGATACTGAGCCTCTCAGTCACGCCACTGCCTTACACTCATGGCATTTTTCCAGACAGAAGCGTATAAAAATATGAAGCCAAATGCATTGTACTTCCGGCCGTGTATAGCAACTCGCAATCTGAACTTCCTGGAGCTGTCTTCTTTGTTTCAGAAAAGCATCCATGGAGAGAGGCTTTCTTTGGCACAATGACACAATCAGAAAATGTGCTCCTTTCCGGAGAACACAAACGGACCTGCATTTGGACTTGTGTCTGCCTCTTACTACTGTTGTGCTTGAGAATGCATCAAGAGTGCTCCAAATCTCCTCCAAGTACGCTACTTGAAAGTTGACTGACACTTGACAATTCAAATACATGGGCATGTATGTTTGTCAAAACCTGCAACCAGTTTGTTGCATTTTATGTCTTTACACCACCTTATTAATGGAAATAAGCTTTGTAAAGCCTTCAGGTCAGGACCTTAGATTGCTTTTTTAAAATGTGGGTTTCTGTTAAAAAATTAATTCTGAAGGCATGGCCAGGAATTTGGGCTTCCAGCTGACTTTTGCACCATTAAGAACAATCAAAGCTTCGCAGAAACAATCCTCAGGGTAGTAATAATACTGGATTTCTGCAAGGCTCTTCTGGAGCACAAACAAATTAAAATGCTATCATAGCCTTTTCAAAACAAATATTAGGACGAATGAGTTACTGCACTCTCCCTTCCCTGATATTGGACATCTTGTCTGAAGTGAAATGGATAAACCTACTGCTATGCAACTGTACTATTTTACACCTTACAAATGTAGCTCTACTAACAGTCACATTACATTTTAAAGGCAGAAAAAAGAAGTAAGGAAGCCAACCTTTGAACCCTTCCGATCTAACAATATTTTTAAGACCAAAGTAAGAGCATCCAGATGTTGCTGAACCGAAACTATGCTACCAGGGGCTCATGGAGACTGCAGCCCAACATCTGAAAAGCCGTATTAATTTGAAACTCTTATTTGGCTTTGAGACAACACAAGATGATAACCCGAAAAGGTCTGCCAAGAAATTACCCATTTTCTGTCTTTTCTGGCAGTCATAAAGTTGCCTGCTTTATATACAGGGCAATATCTTAATTTTTCCCTGAACCAACCCAATTCCAGGCAAATGAAACTCAAAAAAATCAGTGGATTTTACAAGTCTCACCAACTGCCAAGAAGTCAGCTGGGCACGAAGCAGAACCCATTTCCTTTCTGAATGGAAAACGGGAGGGAGGAAACTCTCAGGCACAAACAAACTACTACCTTAAATGGCTGCTCTGTAAAGGGTGGTCATATGCAGCCAAATAGGGAAGCCGCAAAGGAAGTTTCTGGGTTTGCAGATGTATTGTTCACGACACCCGTTTATGTTGTCTGAGCGACTGACCCCACTTTGAATGGCGTCATTTACAAATGCATAGCTGAGAGAGCTGCTTCCTCGCACCTTTGTTTGGTTTACATTCTCCCATGCGAAGGAACAGGAAGGTGTTAACTGTTTTCAAAAGCTGCCCGTTCTAAAGGTTTTCCAGTGTTCCCAAGGAAGTTTCTGCCTTTTGTCCAAATCTGATGCGGGGCACAGGATTCAAGAGGTCTGCAGTGTTCCCATCTGGGCACTCCCACTTGTGCTTTGGCACATCTACACACTCACTCACACGCACAGTATCCCAGAACCATCAGGAGACACATTTTAATGCAGCTTTAAGCTGGCACTGCTCCTGAAGAGCTTGGAGTATTTATCAACTCAATAGGTCAAAAGTCTGCAGACACTGGGTGGAGCAGCAGTATGCCACAAAGCTAACAGTTGTCCTCCTGGAATAGGAAAAAAAGAGAGGGGGTGGGGCGGAGGAGAGAGAAGACAGCGGTTGTCAGCTCAAGATTAAAACACTGGCTCTGCTCCACAATACACAACTTTTCTGAAAAGTTAGAAAGCAAAAAAAATCAGGAGCAGGGGGATTAAGCCCTGGTAAACTAAGTACACAAAATATTTGAGCTCATAAAAATAGCAAGAAGGTTTTTTCTGTCTGTCAACAAACTCCCTCACTAACCCCTAAATACTACTGGTTTTACAGTTATAAACGTTCGGACAGGTTATTTGAATCCTTTGCAGAGAAGGATGGCTTTTTAAAAATCAAAACTATAAATGTATTCTTTGCCCACCCCCTTCCTGTTCTTCCTGTTCACAGAACTGGGATCTGTGAATGGATTAAACAAAAGTCCAAGGCTATGCTGCATTCTGATATAGGTCACTTATTCCTGTTTAGCATTCCCGCTTGCAAGTTCATGACACAACTAGTATGAACATTGGCATGTTATCTAGGCCACTTCTAAGCTGCCATACAATGCAGTTTCAGAACTGCATTGAAGTGGATTATATGGCAACGTAGACTCATATAATCCAGTTCAATGTAGCTAATCTGTATTCTGAAGCTGCATTATATGGGCAGTGTAGACGGGGTCCTAGTTCCCCTTTCCAGCCAAGGTACTATTCCTGCTAGTATCAGGTGACAATGGCCACTGTCCAATTTTTATGGAGAATAGATGTCAGGAATGCATCCACAGGATCATTCGCTTAGGCACCTTTCTGCTGTCTTTTTTAAATGAAAAGGTCTTTGTTCTATATCACTCCAAGAGCACAGAGTTCAATCGCCCACTTGGCTGAGGTCACTGCAACCAAAGAGGCAGTTTTCCAGGTATGCAGCCTCAGAGATCATAGGTTCCAAGGGATTCCTGGAAAAGTGGGTTGAAACCAAACCCAAGCTCCACTGAGTCACAGAAACCACAAAAAAAATAATGCTGGTTCCCCCCGTCTATCCATCAAAAGCAGAGGGTCAAGAACGAATACAATTTGGGTTACTCAGCTACTTTTTCTCCCAGTCAGTGACCAAGCAAATCTATAAAAATGGAAGACACAGGGAAAGGAAGACATTGCAAATTCATTTGCTATGAACCAATGTGAAAGCTAGTCGTTCTGAATGTGTGGGTGAGGGGATTATGCAACTAGCTCTACAGCTGCTGCTGCTTTCAAGCTCCACAGATATCTAAGCGTTAAGAATAAAGAATATATTACGTCTCCCCCTCTTCTCTTAAGAAGAGATTCTTGATATTAAAAATATTTCACAAGAATAGAATTGCAAAGTGGAAGTGTGGTTGTACAGGACTATCTAAAGGGAGTAGAATAATCAAAGGTAAAAACAACAACAGAAGAGTGTAAGGTTCATAAACTGTTTCTATACTTGTGTGTTTACAGGTGCATGTCAATGTAGGTATGTGTTAGGTTAGTGTGTTTGTGTTTAATTTAGTTTTTTAGTATGCTGTAGTGGTGAGTTAGATAACTGTTTACTCTTAGTGAGATATATGATAAAATCTGCCTTTTTGAACTATTTCTGCTCTTGCACTATGTTTTATTTATCTCTGAATAAAAATTAATAAAGATAAACAGGAACGCAGAGATACACGCTATTCCTCTAGCTAACTTATCCTTGGTGAAAGGACTGAAGCCCCAATGCAAATTTCCTCGTAATTACCCCTGATGCAATCCTGCCATCGGTGTCTCTCTCAAGGGAAAGAGCTTTGGGTAGACAATTGTAAACATGGGCTGGCTGCAACGGTGGCAATGTCCCAGGGGGCAATGCAGCAGTTCCAAGAGACTTCTGGGTAATGAGATTGGCGTCAAGAACTGCAAATCTACAGACAGAAAACACAAAGAAAGTGTGACTTCAACGACACACATTCACACTTTCCATAATCATAGGTGCATGGTAGAGTTCAGTTGGCACAAAACAGGCAAAAGGGAAATCATGTGTAGATCCAAATATTAGTTAGCTGAACAAAGTCTATAATGACTGGTTATGGCTCTCCAGGATGAGAATCCTTTGCAGTCCAAACTGGAAGATGGGAAAGACTGAACCTAGGATGTCTCACATGCAAAGCCTGTATTCTTCTGCTAAACCACAATGGTTCTGATAGTAACCTTGAATGAAATTCAGCAAGATAATAAGCACAGAGAATAGCTTTGTTCATAGAAAGCTTCGTTGCTATGCTTCAGTCTTAAATACAACACTGTGAAACATTTTTGCTTTGCTTCCTTGGTTGCATTTGTATCCTGGCTGGAATCAAAACCATTGCATTCGTTGAGATTGTTTCATTGAATGACAGTTCTGAGGCTCGGCAAGTAGCACATGCCTAAAGGATTTTGGATTGATGGTTGTTAACAAATTGAATATGAGCCAGCAGTAGGATGCTGCAAAGAACACAAACGCTACTTTATCATAGTTTCCAAGTTGAGAGGAGTCATAGTTCTACTGTATTCTGCTCTAGCCAGGCCTTGTCTGAAGAACGACATTCAGTTCTGGGTGCCTCATTTTGAGAAGGATACAGATGATATTTTTAAGCAGGTTCAGAAAAGGACAACAATGATATGGTATTATGGAGAAGAAATCATGAGGAAAAGATGAAGAAGCTGGTCTTGCACAGCTGGGTGAAAACATCTGTCAGGGATAAATGATGGCACTCTTTAAATATCCCACCGAGAGGAGGGGTCAAAGCTTCCTCCGCTGAGCCAGAGGGCAGGACAGGGTCTCGTGGTTTGAAGCAACAGGAAGGGAGAATTTTGACTGAATGTTGGAAGGAACTCCTTGATGGTAAATGCTTTTTGACAATGGAACCAATTGCCTAGAGAGGTGGTGGAGTCTCCTTTCTGGATGCCTTTAAAAAGCTGGACAGTTACATACTGGAGATGCTTTAGCTGGAGATCTTGCACTGAGAGCAGGGTTAGACTTGATGGCCCCTAAAGCCCCTTCCAACTCTACAACTTTATGACTGTAACCAACATCAGAAGAGCATGAGCTTTACTGATCATAAGGTCTCTCCCCACTGCCAAATTCCATGCAATATGGCACATAATTCTGGGCCAAGGTTCTCATGCTGGCCCAAATACCAATAAACATAGCTAATAGCTACCAAAGAACAGAATGCTGGCTTCTATATTGTATAACTTTCTGGGCAAATTGATGTTGAGTAATTTCAAAAAGGCAAGAAACGCATTTAAAAAGTAAATTAGCAACAACAGCAGTCTTGAGCTAGTAGTGGAATGAATGAGCTTCAGCAATTACAGGAGCAGAGTCAAGCATTAAAAGTTACAAAAAGACTTTACTGAAAGAACTACATTTCTATATAGAAAAGTTAAAGCCTATCTATCTATCTATCTATCTATCTATCTATCTATCTATCTATCTATCTATCTATCTGGCGAGATGTTGTCTCTCTCCATGTTCATGGGAGAAGAACAAAAGGAAGACGCCGGGGCTTACCATGTAGCTAGAAACCTTTAATAAAAAATCCCTGAGTCTAAAGAAAAGAATTAGGAAGAGAGAATAGAGAGGCAAGGCAAACAGGGCAGTGAGAGAAGAGCTTTCCTACCAGCTAACTCACCTACCTATCTATTGCCTTGATGAGGACTACAAACTCATGCAGGATGTGGTTGACTTCCAACAATTGACTGATTTGCTAACTCATGTTTATCCCAGTTATTCTTATCCACATCTGCCCATGAACTCCCAAGGACTTTGAATGAGCTCAATATTCAAGATGTTATCAGAAGCCAAGGTCCCATGTGGCAGAAGGCTGCAAACGGCAGACAAGCCATAGGCCAGTTTTGAACACAAAGCCTGAACTGGGGCAGAACTAAAGCAGCTCAGCTGTCACGTTGCACCGCAATGGCCAAGAGGCTGCGAGCGCTTGTTGTGCCTCCTGCCGAAGAAGCCTGCCAGCGTTGGAGCCGGCTCCCTGGAAAGGAGCTGCATTGTTGGATGAAGCACTGCCTCTTGCCTCAGGAACAGGATTACTTCTGCTTCTCCACTCCGTTCGAAGGCCGCTGCTTCTCTACAGCAGACTGTGAAAAGACTTCAGCCTGTCCACGGCCTGCGCATGAAAAGGCTCCTAAATGACTTTCACCTCTGAAGCACGACAATAAGCTGTCTGTTGGGGCAGCATTCCTACAATTAACGTTAACTACGATGTTTTAAGAGATGGTCAGAAACGCAGCTTCAAGTGACAGGCCAACCACTGTGCACTTCCAATAAGCTTCTTCCCTTCAACATAAGCTTCTTTACTTAACTTACCAACATCCTAGATCTTCTTATCTATATCTCCTTTATGTTGGGTTGTTGTCCTGGGAGTTACAATCGTTTGCCAACTCTATCTTCCAGTTTGCCTCTCCCATCAACCTGCTTTGAAAAATCAAGTTGCTCAAATTGCTATGTTTTGCTCATGCTTTCCCCAGTTCAACTCTTTTCTATCATCTTAAGGGTTGGTGTCTTTATTCCTGGTTTTAATGTCTGTTCTAACTGTTTTCTTGATCAGTCCCATCTCTTTGGATTGTGAAGCTGCAGACAGAGAGTACATCCTTTTGTAATTGTGTCTTTGCATCATAAAGGGATATATAACCATGAGAGAGGCCTGGCCTAAAGGTCCTTAAGGCAGAGCGCAAAGAGGATCTATCCCCTCCCCCCCCAAAATAAAGAGGCAAAGCAAGCCAGCCAAGCTATTTTTGATATCAGTTACAAAAGAAATCCATAGATACATTTCCAACCACCGTATTTGCTGAATTTGGAAGCAGGAGCAACCTGGTATTAAAATGCCTGATAAAACTTAAGTGCTCCAAAAAGACAACCCTCATCCCAATACCTTTGAAAAACCTGCTGTATGTGTTGTACAATGTCCTCATGGCCATTTCTTGCAAAGGCAGCACACGGTCCAGATCTGTCCCTATTGCCTTCACCTCTGCTGGGAGGAAAATCGTCAGTTGCCCCGAGGTGAAGGAGAGAAGCTTCATCTCTGACTTGAGAAAGGGAGACCCACAGCTGGAGAGATATTTGGGAAAGGGGAAAATGAGCTTGAAGGCACACAATATCACATAAAGGCATGCTGCCATGTTACCTTCCTCTGTTGTACAACCAGCCCTCCACACATGTGGTTTTGATTAATACTATACTCTATACATTATACTCAACTCTGTTCTGAAGGATCTTAGAAATTCCTACAGAGAACATTCCTCTAGACATTTTTAGGTCCTCCAGTATGATTTTATTGTCAATATTTGCAAACGGTTGTGCTGGAGGACTTACAAATGCCCAGGGGGATGTTTTTGCAGATAAAAAAATGGATGCAAACATGTAGATTTTTTTTGAGTATTTTTCATGTGGGTTCTTTGCCCGTAACCCCAGAGAATGTGAACTTTATCTGGTGGCGTTCTGTCTGTGACAGCCCTACTGTATTATCTTTTCCCCCAGACAGTGAATCTATGTTAGACGTCTTCTCAAAGAAATGGTGTTCTTGTATATGCCTTTATTACAGTCAACAAACCATAAGGCAATGCAATAGTCATATACTTCTTGAACACATGTTAAAGAGGTGAGCACACACTATATTAGAAAACATATGCCTTGATGGGATGGAACAAAGGATATCATTAAAAGCATGGAGAGACATTGTAGCAATGTTTTATGTTTAAAACTGAATACAAAACATACACAATTAAAACCATCATTATATGGATTGAGTATGAATTAAAACCACACAGCCATATTTTTTGGTGTGTTCAGGGTGTACCACAAATAGGCTCCCCCCTATACAAAAAATGCAAATGCAGAAAAAAGCTCCAGTCTGTTTTTCTCTCTATATCCTTGGGTGTTGTGTGTGTGTGGTGAAATTTGTGTATGGGAGGTCACTCTGTTGTGTGAGCCCTCACCTGCAAATTGTACTGGTAGAACCCAAGTGCAGATTTATCCCTTTGGTGAAAACTTTACTTTAAAAAGAAAAGAAATGGGCAGATATTCATTAAATCCCTGCTCGACATTTCTGTGTGTGCACAGTAGGTGCACCTGCACGAGCCAATGAATAGATGTTATGCAAGAGCATAATCTCTTTCCTCGCACAAAGGGCTGTTTTAATGAGACTTTAAATGGGATCTGGCCTCAGGAGACTGCACTGCCTCTAATTAAACAATTTAACCAGGATCTGTATAGGATCGTATGGTCCAAACACTACTGCACAATGATTACGTGAAGGAATAAAATGAAAGGGACACAAAACTATGAAAATTCATCTAGTTAGGAAGTGGCTGTTTCATACATTGTACGTCAGCATTCACTGCACATATCGCCAAGCAAGGAATATAATATAATAAAATAATAATAATAATAATAATAATAATAATAATAATAATAATAATAACAACTTTATTCTTATACCCCGCCCCATCTCCCCAAAGAGACTCGGGGCGGCTTACATGGGGCCTTGCCCAGACACAACAATATAAAAGCAGAAGCAAAACAATAAAGCAAATTATTCAACAATAAAACATCAACATCGATAAAAATAGTCATAAAAGAAAACACAACATTTATGAAGATTGACTTTGGTAACCTGCTTCAAGAATTCTTTATGGCATCCATGCTTGAAGATGTTTTAGAAAGAGCTTATGTGTATCCCTCAACTAGCTCTACTTTGCCCAGTTCTAAAACAGCAATGCAATTCAAGATTCACCATTGTGATTCCAAGACAGGCATGTTCCTCACTCTATTATCAAGAACTTAAAATGGTCCCAGATTTTCTGGCCAAGCAAAATTAAAAAGAGGTACCTTATAGCTATTAAACTTTATTAAATTAACAGTACTATCCAGTCATTTGAACTTTCTTCTTCCTACAGAGATCTCTAAGCAAGTATTTTCTAGACTCCTAAAGGAGAAAAGCCCATGAAATCAGAAACATGTGCCAATACAGCTCAAGAAAGAATTAATTCATTAAAGGGAAGGTTGAGAGGAACACTCAATGTATGGCCTTCTCGTCAAAAGCACCCAACATGGTGCGTCAGGAATAGTATTATTTCCAAGTGCAGCCCTTCGGATGACTTTGGACCATAGTCCCCATGCTCCTTCCACATTGGCTATGACAGATGGAAGTCGTAAGCCAGCTTCTGGAGGGCCATGACCTTTCGTTATTAAAGCTCCAAAGACAAGTTGCATTTCCGGCGGTGACATAAAAACACACCAAAGCTTCCCAATGTGAGAATCCCAACTTGAATTTATCAGCTTTCATTAGAATCAGCAGATGTCAGTGACACAAAAACCTTGAAGAGAGATGAGCGTTCTGAAGGCTCTCCAACTCTATGGCCACAAAATGAATTAAGTAAAAGTGGCAACATACAGGAACAAACTGATTCAAAGTGATCACAGTCAACAGGCAGAAGACATCATCTGAGCAGGAAATGAAGAATGACATGCCCAAATGTTTGTTTTCTGGTGTCTGGTACAGTGCATGAGGGGTGATAGGGAAAGAATCCCACATTGAGATAATTAAATGGGAGAGGAGAATGGCAGCTGAACTCCAGCTCTGGCTTCCTGGAGGGAAGACTTTCAGTATGACATCAGAATCTAAGGTTCAGATCATGACTTGCTACAAAGTTCATCAGACAGCCTTAGATAAGCCTCTCTCTCTCTCTTTCTGGCAAGAGATAATCACAATACAGGATAAATTACTTTCGGGATTCAAGGAGTGTGAAAGAGATGGGTAAAAAAGAAACATTCCTCCAAAGAGAGGTATGGCGATGGAGGTGATCCTCACTACAATTGTCTGATCCAAGGTCGCCCACAATGAATGGTAGGGCCAAGGGCATCCAGAGTGGTGAAACCAGCTGCCAATTTCCATCCCTGGATGCTACTCAGGGGGACAAAAATAACACTGTTCCTTTCAGTGTCTTATGATCTGTCTGCGCTATTGCATTTTTCGACGATTAGCTGCGCCATCTTTTTGTATCTGTCTCTGCCCTCAAGCTTACATCAAGTAGAAAACAAAGAAATATGTGCCAAACATATTCCCTAATCAACACCATAGAATATGCTCTGAACTGGGAAGGAAAAACATGAAGCAACCTCTCGTTTTGGCTTGACAACTTACAATCCGTAAAGAGTAAAGTTTTTTTGGTAACCATCAAATTCAGTACACCTCCAATGCTACAGCCAGGAGAAATGACGACACATTCATCTTTTTGAACATTTCCCACAACCATTTTCCTAACAAGGAAAGGGAGCTCAGTTCTGTGTCTCCTGCTACTCATAAACCTCCACCTCCTTTGCCAGATATATAATCTCTTTTTGTCCAATATAAGAGGCGTGTGTAGTACCCAAAGATCTATTTACATAACCACCTGACAGAAGGCAGCCCAGACCCACAGGGGGTTCTACCTGCATTTGCCACTTTCTTTAATCTATGTGCTTTCAAGTTTTGCCAATGCTGCCTAAAGCACATAAAGGGATGCTTTTTAAAGTACAAATAAATCCAAATTAAACGGGGACGTGGTATTTTGTTTGCTAAGGGAATAAATTCAGCCACAAAATTACTGTCTTTAATAGGAAAAGTAAGTAAATAAGATCCACCACACTGTTTCACAAGGCATGAATAGTTTAGAAAAATATAGGTAGGAAGAAATGAGACTCCTAGGTTGCAAAAACAATGGACAGAATTATATGCCTAAAGCAGTGATAAAACATGATAAAAACAATGATAACATCTGCATTTTGAGTGAATTTTTACTCTACTGATGTCAAGCTTCACAGTGCCTGTTTGGCACCAGAAATGTCCCTGAAACATCAAGAAACAGGCAGCTAGCAAAGGGCTTAATACGAGAAGGATTCAATATTGAGAAATTTAATGCAGGAGATTTAGCACAATTGCAGAGAGCTGGCAGTCAAAGTAATCTCTTCAAAGTAATGTAATGTGATGAATAAAAAAAAACATCCAAAGGAAAGTTTCCCTTGAAGGAGACAGCCTGTATTTTTGGAAAGCCTCAGAAGATAAGAAGGGACAAGGCAATATAACTCGTATACTGTACTTACCCACTACAACCAATGACTTTATTATAAAGGTAGGAGGGAAGCCCTTTCAGATGAATGTTGTTATCCACATAAACATACTGAAGTTCTCGGGAACGACCTAAATCTGGATGGAGCAACAAAATAGGAAGACAATAATCATATTCTTCATACATGAAAGAAAGATCTATTGATTTACTTGGCTCTGTGTCAATGAACACTCATATTATGAACAGTGCTTGACTAAAAACCAGAATAGTGAAAACAGATAAAAGCCACACAAAACAAGAAATCTCCAATTAAAATTATCCCTCAAATCAGCCCTTCTTTGCACATTTCCATCGATGTAGCCATGATGCATACATGTTCTTCTGATACAAAATTAGTTATATGAAATAGGGGAAAATGGAATGATGCAAAGAAGTTCCAATGTTCCTAAGCAATTATTTTAAGAGTTTTGCCAAATCCCCCACCCCCAATAAGTAACATGATATGATCCTAAAGGTATTAATAACTGATAGGAAATTGTGTGTGTTCCATGCTGTAATATAAAAATTCTGTAGACTGCCTTGGAATTTTCAGCTGAGGACAAATTTCTGAGCATGATAAAACAATCTTCCATTTTCATTCCTTTGCAAAGTCTTAAGGCCCCCATCTACAATGCTATATAATCCAGTTTCAGAAGGCAGATTAACTGCATTGAACTGGATTACATGGCAGCGTAGACTCATACATTCCAGTTCAATGCAGTTCAATCTGCATTATATGAGTCTACACTGTCTATTATAGTGCAGTTCAAACTGGATTATATGGCAGTCTAGATGGGGCCCTCAACCAGGGAAGACACATGTCTACACATATATGTACCAATTTCAAAAATAATAAAACCCATGCCATGCCAAACCACGTTTTCTAAATGTTCAGTAGTTGCACCTATAAGTGGTTCTTCTCACTCTCTGATGCTTCTAACTTATAAGCATCTGATCATGTCATAAATCTTGCAAAATGCCATTTCACTGAGCACATTCCTTCTGGGCCTCATGGAGTAAGGAAGCTCTCCATCTGATGCTACAAAGGACGTTTTCAGAGGGCTTTTCAAAGCGCCGTGGCTTGCTTAAAAGCATTTCCACTTCCCTCCTACCAGAGAAGAAGATCAAAGCCTTTCTGCTAGGACTGACCAAATGGCATGAGTCCTGAACAGACCCCAATTCAAGGTTTTTTCCCCTCTCGCTTTGACCTCAAGGCACTGGCATATGCATTCCACATGGCTGAAGATGGAACAAAAGGTCTTATGTCTCTGTAGCGATGTTCTTTAACCCTATTGTGAAAACAGAAAGAGGCGAGCTGCACACGCTGGGACAACGAAGCCCTGTGTTTATCACACTTTGGGGTTCTAGGACCACTTTATTGACAATAAAGGCATGTTGTGGCCATACAAAAAGGGTCTTGGCTATAAAATGTATCTAGTTCTATCCTCTGACACAGAGGTTTGACACCGCAGTAGCCATTTCATGTGGTTATTGAAAGCATTAATGTTGCCTTTATGTGCCTCCAAGTTAAGCCTAACATGGGGCAACCCTGTGACAGGATTTGCTAGGCAAGGCTTAGTCAAGGGATGTTTGCCATTTCCTTCCTGTGAGGCCAAGGGAGTGGAACGTGTCCAAGGGCATTGGTGGATTTTCACAACCAAGCAGGGATTTGAATCCTGGTCCAACACACAAACCATTAAACCACACTGGCTACGATGTAGTCTGTATATCTCACTTTTGCCCAAAAGTAGCCTCAAAACAATCTTGGCCACGGAGCAGCCAAACACTTTCCAGCCTCCCTCCTGACTTTGGATCTGGTAGCATTAACTGTACAACTGCTGGTTCCGTTATCACCCATATTTCCTTTCGAATCCTCTAATCTTGTGGAAGAGAGCTCTTATTCTATATTTTCTGCCACTGTGTTCTTTTTTGTTGCACTGATGACACACATTTTGATGCCTCAAAGGTTAGACCTGTTTCTGGGTATATTTGACCTGCAGATTCCAAAAACGGCACCAGTTTTGAGCTCTACTTTTCAAAATACAGAACGTATCCCATGTACCAGTCGCCATCTGCTCGCCTGCAAGAAATCATGAGAACCCTGTCTAAGAAACTAGAGCTGATACAGTCTATCCAATTCCATTTGCCAAATCTGCGCCCAAATAACCTCACAAACAGTCCTAAAAATCAAAGACACCAAGAAATATCATTGTTGGGCTGTGTTATTATACCAGCTCTTTGTGTCAATACTGATTCAACAGTCTGACACTTTTTGGGGGGCCACTTTTTACTTCTTTTTCTACTAATCTCACTTCAACGATTCAAAGCATTATATCTATCAAACAATATGGCTTTCCTTCCCTTTTGAGCTAATGTGGCCTGATTGACCACAACACTTTTCCACTCGACTTAAAGCTTCATCACCATCATCATCACCATAGGAAAAGACATTAATATGTATTTAATGAAAATATGTTTTAATATGTGTATTCTACGAAGTGTTTTTAAATGATTGTGTGTTTTAGCAAGGATGTAACCCACCTCAAGTTGTGAGGAGGTGGGTAAGAAATAAAAATATTATTACTATTATTATAGAATAAAAGTTGTAGAGGGATTTTTGTTTTGTTTTGTTTTGCCGTTTCTTCACATAGTTGGTTGAATATTTCCCTAGGATAGTACATTTGAACTGAAAGGCAAGTTATGTGTAATCTGCAGTTGAAAGAGCAAAAGGCTTGGTCTCTCCTCTTTGATCTGGCCTTTGTAATGGATGCTCATTTATCTAACATTGCACCTTCCTTCCTGATCAGTACCCCCTTTAAAAGCTTCTACTTTCAGGCAGCGCTTTAGCATTCAATCAATACACAGGACGAAGAGTATTCTAGGTTTAACTTCAAATAGATGGATTGAAAACACAAAGAAATCTCAACCACCGCTCTCGTAATATCTTCCTGTATGCTTCTGATGGTATCTAAAGATGGACAAGTCTGTAATGTTTTACTGGGCAATGAGACATTGAGGGATATCAACTGTGGCTGGAAATGGAAACAGTTTAAAGGAATCGAAAATGGTTTGAAATGGGGTTGGCTTTCCCATGGGGTGTACACCCAGTTCCCTCTTACCACTCTTTCTGTTGCCTTCTCTCTGCAAACATAGAAGATACAAAAACTATGGTTGAGGAGGCAGCAGGAAAGGAACACACCCCAAAAGCACCAGTTGCACTTTTAATCTGCCTCCAGTTTCTCACTAGCCAGGGTGTCAAAAAAAAAATTCAAAAAAACCTATTTTCATAACAATGAAACACAACAATTTGTCAAATGTGAGAGACTTCATATAAAAGCTTTCAATGGGTGAAAAACTCAGGGCTATGTCTGTTTTTATTGTTGCTTTTATTGTTGTTTTTATTGTTATTATTGTTATTTTAAAGCTAAGTGTATTGTTTTAATTTATTTCTGTAAACCGCTCCGAGCCAAACTGGGAGTAGCGGTATACAAGTCTAAATAAATAAATAAATAAAGCATTTCTCAAATTGTTTCTATATCAGGAGATTCTGTCAACACAATTAAGCAATGGCACGGCTATAGAACATATAATTTTGCCAGTCTAAATATATGAATTTGTTTATTCGTTGTCAAATAGCACATTGTTAAATATCCAGACAGTAAGCAACTTCATTTTAAAGAATGTTTTCCTTCCAGTATTAGGGTTAATTTTAATGTATTCAGTGTACATAACTGCAACAAGCCTGTGGAACAGAACAGCAAACATATGGAGAGACATCTGTGACCATTTCGACCCAACTATGGCTAAAGCCCTCTGTGAAAAAGTCCCTCCTACACAAGACCAAGAAAGGAGGGCTTTCATGGACACCGGTTGCCAGACGAGGAAAGCTTTTCATGTTATGTATATCCCCTTAAACCCAAACCCACAATCTGAAGTTATTTTTTGAGACATAACTAGTCCCCTTCAAAGAAAGCTTGCTTTGAGGTTTCAGTAGCGATTCCAAAATTCAAAAATGGGCGCATGTGTGCGTGCGAGATTGTTTCTAGGGCAGCAATTTAGAGATGTCAGATTTATTTATGCCTCTGTCAGCACAACCTGCAATCAACTGAAGAGGCCCCACAACAGATACAAAACCGCCCTTCTAAACTTTCTCGGAATGTAATGACAATATCTCAAGTACCTCCAACAATTTGGTTTCATTCACCCCAACTAAACAATATATATTAAGTAAGAGTGCTGTTTAAGAAGGAGCCTTGAGTAAGAATATTCTTGCTAATAGGAGTCCAAAAGAAAGTGAATTTGGATCTGGACTGGAACAAATAAACTTCTCTAAATAAAGCATTTGTTGGGTTGTTGTATGTCTTTTGGGCTGTGTGGCCATGTTCCAGAAGTATTCTCTCCTGACGTTTCGCCCACATCTATGGCAGGCATCCTCAGAGGCTGTGTGGCATTTGTTAATCCTTGGCTAATTTAATAAAGCAAGTTATTACTCTTCTCCTTTCTACATGATAACAGTACAACTCCTGCATCCAGGATCTGCAGTTTCATTTGTCCTCCTAGGACCCCCTGCATGATTCTATGATATTCTTAGATCAGAAGTCCTTCATTTCAATATTATCAACAGTTTTGCACAACTACGCAAAATCCAGTAACATATCTCCTGTGGGAATAATATTGTAGTGACACAAGAACAAGGTAAGCAGAATATCAGAGGGCCAAAATTAAATAACAAATGCAATGGGAAAATAGTCAAACAATGATGCGAGGCGGAAACGATCACTCACCAAGTGGCAAGAATGCAAGGCAGTTCCCAGCCATGGACAATTCGTTGAGACTGGGAAGCTGGCAGAGATGGCGAGGGACGTACCATAGATGGTTCCGATCAGCAGTTAGGTACTGAAGAGAGAGGCACATATGGAGTCTTTCGGGCAAAGTTCTTAAATGATTCGTTGAGATATCCAGTGTCTGCAGTTCTCGAAGGTCTCCAACCTCTACAAAGAAAATAGTAAAATGTTACTGGGCTGCGTGCACCATTTAAATAAAGATCAATTCAACACATGTGCACATCAGGGCAGGCCCAAGGTGATTTGTTCCCTAAGACAAATGACAAGAGGTCACACAGAAGTGAACTGGATTGTTAGCTAAATATTATTTCGATACTACTAGTCTTCTGTGTGAGTCCAACATATGCCATCTTGAATATAATTCTGAATTATTTCATAGGCTCTGGAATATTCCTGTTTATGAACTTCAACTTTAGGCTATTGTTAGAGTACAAACACTGAAAAAATCCATTTTAAGTTAAAATATTTTATGTGCAGTAGCATCCGGAACACTCCCGCCAAAGCCTGCACCAAACTCCTTTTATGACAATTGTCCCCAAACAAATAATCAAGCAGTGCTGTTAATTTGAAGCTCCATTAGACACAATGAAGATAGGTACAGAGAGAAAGCTCCATTTCCCTAAATGGGGGGGAAACTCAAGAAACAATATGAAAACGTTCTTGCAAACTCTCATGAGTTTTCTGCAAGCCTTGCAATAAAAATCACAGCCATCACGTCTTAATTAAAAAGAAGATTGTTTTCTTCTTCTTCAGTTGCTGAATTTGATAGGAAGGAGAGAATCTCTAACACACACAAAAAGCTAAAGACAAAAAGTCCAAAAGAAAGCAGGCCACATTTTTACAAGATGCATGTATGTACCTTCTCAATGATATGAAGTAAAAAAAAAAAGTAAGTAAGAGCAAATAGACCAAAGAGATGACCTTCACCAGTTATACAGGGTTTGCTTCCAGATTTTAATATAGGAGATGTCAAAAAGATAAAACAATTACAAACTCAACATCTGACTCTTTCCTCAATTTCAAAACAGATCTAGTTACTCTATGGAGGCATATATGGAAACCTGAAGAGAAGAATCTTAGAAGGAAGAGAAGAAACCTACAAGGACATTTTTTTCTAATTTAAAAACAATATAAAGGCTAAACAGGCTTTTGAACCTTTGAAACACATTGAGAGACAGAGAACTCATCTGATATTTAGGTGATGGCATTACAGCTCCATGCTTTTCTGATATGGAAATCCATTGTTTGCTTAGTTCTAAATTGTGTCTAAAGCTTGGTTTCAGGACTAAAACAGCCTTGGAAGATTACCTATCCTGGGACTTAGACAATGTGAATGTGGCCTCTCTCACTGGCATTTGATACCATTTATTTATTTATTTCCATCATTTCTATCCCACCTTTCTCGCCCGAGGGGACTCAAGGCGGCTTACAAATCTGGCAAAATTCAATGCCAATAAACCATGATCACTATATTCCTTTAGGCCATTTAGATGATATGGGACTGAAGAACACTGTCTTGTGTTGGAGGACTGAAATGTGGCATGCTGAATGCTTCTTTCTCAACTGAGGTCAAGGAGGCTGTTGAAGTTCTGAATCACTGCCTCAATTTCAGGACTGTATGTCGATGAATAACCTGAAGCCCAATACAGGACAGTTAGAAGTTCTCCTCTTCAGAAAAAAGTCAACGTGGGCTTGGGGACACAACGTGTTGCAGTAAGATTGCATTTTCTTTGAAGGATCAAGTCTGCAATCTAAGAGTATTCTTGGATCAAACACTGAAAGACAGGTCTCCCATTGATAGTATATCACCATCAGCCCACGGACGATGTAGTCATCCATTATTTAATTACTTCTTCATTATGCAGTTGCCAAGTGTTCCACTGAAGGCAGATTTTGCAAAGTTACACCTGACACAAAATACAGCTGCAAGTCTCTTGTCTGGCATGTATTTTCATAACCATTTTCAATGCATTTCCAATTTAGGGTAGTAGTTTTGACTCAGAAACCCTTAAAGAACTGGAGTCAGGACATTTTTGGGGGAGAAAAACTCCTCTTGCATGAGTATGTTTGGAATCTGAAGTGCCACTGTATATATCTCCAGGGAAAACAACATCTTTCTTAAGTTTCTAGGCAGGCAGCCAATGAAAGCTCTGTTACTATGCAGGATCTTTTTTTGTTTTGTTTGGGTTTTTTTTTTCTCCAAAAATGTATTTAAAATTATTTTCATCAAAGTTTTAAATGACATTTTATTGCAGGTTGCTTTAGAAGCCTTGGTGGGCTGGACAGTGATTGATAAATAATTTAAAAAATCAATATCAATAAAACTCAGACATAATTAATTAACAGTACAAGCAACAGATCTAAATGTTAATTCAAGAATGTCACTTTACGCATCACTTCATTCAGTGTAGGGGGAATGTCACAGGAAAGAAAGGTTAGATTAGAAGTTGTCATAACTTGATAACAAGGCTGGGAGAATATCTGAGCCTTGGAAAGAGTAACCAAGACAACAGGAAGAAGACAGCAGCAATGGCAGGCAATTACTCTTTTCAATGTACACTAGTATGGAGATAAGATGGGGGTAACAGAGCCAGAAATTTAAGAAGAAGAGTGTTTTGTAGGAAAAGAATTAAAAGGGATGACAAAAGAGAGATAAAATTATGACAAATGCAGGACTGATGTGTTAGTGGATGTAATAAAAAAGCAAAAAGACTAGTGATTACCCTCCCCTCTGGGCTGTACAATATAGCTGAAGCACAAGTATAGCAGAATGGCCTTGTTGTCCATGCAAAAAGTACAGCCAACAGTGGCAAGAAAGCTCCCCCCGCCCAAGTGACGAGGAAAAGGTCCAGCTATTTTCATACACAGCCTCTCTTCTGTCACTAAAAATAGCTTTGCAAAGACCGGCCATGTCCAAATCCTTCAAAGCGGCAGTTGGCAAACTGGAAAGAATCCAGAGTCTCTGCCCGCCAAGGTATTTTTTTTCCACGTCTTCGGGAGCGACAGATCTATTTCTTATCTTTGTTGTTTATCCAGCAAAGCATTCGTCCAAATATCTCCTCTTCTTTTTATCCTTCAAACGTCAGGGATGCATATGCCAAGAAAGAAAACAATGCAATCTGAGCTCAGACTATGTCAGCTGGATGAGGAAGGGATCATGACTAACCTTAGGGGAAAAAACATTCTGAAAACAACAACTGGATTTACAACAGAGTAGCAATGCAGAAGTGGAACCATGCTAACATATGGGGAGCTACAGAGTTTTATGCTCAGAGTTGGGCCCTGGGCTCAACAAGTCACATGCACAAAATGCATATTGAAATTAAAAACACAGCTACTGAAATGAATGGACACTTCCAAAATACACTACTGTGGGGCTGAGATTGCAGCAAACTCTAAAGCAAAATAGCAGCAAAGTACTCTTAAGCTGTATTTCAGAGGAAGCATCTGGCAAAACTAATTCTGTGAATTCCTTGCCTAAGAAAACACTTTCAAATTCATGGGATCAATGTAAGCTAACAGATGATTTGAAGATGTGTGTGCGTCTGCTCACAGATAAATTACGCAACTATAAGCAAATAGAGGTCATGGATCAAAATCACTCTGTTCCAATGTTTACAACAACAACTACTACTAAGTTCATCATAGGGAGAGGAAGCAATAGTCAATGATACTCAAATTTGATTGCAACTGAAAGCCTCTCCACTGAAATCCCAGAAAACAAGGAACAGCCTCTCAGATGTATCTCCATCCTCTATACCTGTACACTGGGATTTTGTGGCTTGATTTGTGGAATTCTGCATTTGTCTCTACTGAATTCCATTGTATCCATTCCTGATCAATTTTCTAGTTTATCTAAGTCCTTTTCAATCCTGTGAGCCTAGCTTTTTAAAAAATGAACAGAACTAATAAAATGCTGCTAAATATAAATGAATAATAAGTAAAAATATTAAGGTACTACTAAGCTGCTCTTTGTGTTTAAAAACAATCAGCTTCAGACACAGTGTTCCTTTAAACAAGCTGCAAGGAACTGGCAAGAGGAAAACACTTGTGCAATTTAATGTTTTCCTCAAATCCCCACAAGTCGATTCACTTAAAAACAACATGCTCCTGGAAAGGGGCCTGACATACCAAATCTGTCAGTTTCACTTATTTTTATGCCTGGTAATAAAGCAGAAATGCCAAATAGATTGAACTTGTGCCAGATGCGAAACAGAAATGGTCAGCAAAGTTTGCCTTTGCTGTCCCTCCAATGATCCTGCCCCCCAACTTCATTGAAATACGTGTGTAAACACTTATTTGCCTATAAACATGCACACTTTTCTTGTTACCAATTTAAATGTAGACTTTTCAAATTAAGGTACTTCTAAAAACATAAACCTGGCTGATGCATGCAACTGTTCTGATAAAGAAAGACACACACATACAATGTCAAAAGCTTTGACCTCAATATTTTACTCTCTGGGTCAATCTATAGCAGACTACTGAAACCGCATATTTGAATTATTTATATTATCATTCAACTGGATTCCAAGTCTGGCAATTAAAAACTGATAATGACACGCTGTTTTAAAAAACATGGAACATTTGCAAGTTTAAGCCAAGGGAAGGGAGGAGGATTTCATACACTGCACCTCCATAACACTGCAGCAATCCTTAAGGCTTCACTCTCTCCAGAAATAAGAAGTAGGGCACTGAGGAATTTTAGAACAGAACAGAAAATACTGGAAAGCATTTCAGATGGATCTTCATCCGTATGAATACGACACACATCTGCTGTATTTCTTGGCAACCGACAGAGAAAGGTATGAGGGCGGGAGGGAAGAACACAACTTTTCAGTCTTAATGCATTAAATGGACCCAAAGTAGCAATGCAAATTGCTAAGCAAAACAGACTCGGTGGTGCTCAATTATCATTCCTAGGTGATTCTATAAATGCTTGCTGTGATGGGGATGCTACAATATGATTTATATGTCGGTGGCAGGAAGGAGGGATGGACCTACTTAACCACAGGAGTCTATATTTAGAAGCAAAGTCCTCAGATTCTTAGGTCTATGAAATATATTCTGTGTTGAAATTAAGCTTCATCCACTCGTTTAGCCAGCTAAACAAGCACAAAACTCTACAATTAGAGCAAAGAATCTTATTCAACTTCTCATCTGCAAATGCATAGACTCCATAAGGATGGCTTTTAAAGAAATTTGCTCTTTATTTCAGTGCAAAAAAGACTGTCTCAAGCTATCAGTGAAACACCTTAGATCAGTGGTTCTCAACCTGTGGGTCCCTAGATGTTTTAGCCTTCAATTCCCAGAAAGCCTAACAGCTGATAAACTGGCTGGAATTTCTGGGAGTTGTAGTCCAAAACACCTGAGGACCCACAGGTTGGGAACCACTGATCTGCAGAAGCTGTGATTTTAATGGTAACTCTCAAGATGTTCACAGAAGTCTCACTATAGCTGTTTACTATTAAATGCAATGGTATGGATCAAGAATAATGATAAAAAACTACTTCCATGGGCCAAGGATACCTTCAGACAAGGCGAACATGCTTTTTTGTGATATGGCAAAAAATGCTTTTGATGAAAACTACTCTAAGGAACAAGCTCAAAATTCACACTGGCTATGTCCAAGCACTTGGCTACAACCAAACCTTTTCTTTGGATTCTGGCCAATATTAAACTGAGTCTTTAAGTTCGTCAATAAAAGATCCTACCCAGAATTTCTCTCATGTTTTTTTAAAAAGCGAAAGGCTGTTGAAGATACATTAGTCCCCCATATTATGCAACCGGTGCGTTCCGGGACCCATCCTGTAACATAAGTTTCAGTGTATAATCAATCTGAAACCCTATTTTTTTTAAATCTAAAATGAAAGGTGTCTTGCGCTTCTGGCCAAAGCATGACATCAAATCACTCTGGAGGACATCGCGATGCCTAGGAAAGTGCCTTCTTTAGGTCTCTAGCACAATACATGGTCAACTTGTAGTGGAAATTGACAGTGAAATAGCCGAAATCCCAGAGAGACACTGCTTTATGCATTGCTAGGGCCTCCAGAGATTCTATGGTATTCTAAGCTCTTCATGTGTAAAAGGAACCATGCTCATTTAAGGCCACATAATAGGTGGGTATCTGTATCTGTGGTAATCAGTCTATTTTTCACCTTGCACAAATTGTAGGAAACAATGGGCTTCTCATGAGGGCTTGATGAGTTTATCATGAGAGGTTCAATATTCCTCATATGATATGCTTGGGAAGTACTTTGGATTTTTTTTTTTTGTATTTTGGACTAGTTCCATGTACAAGTCTAAACATGAAATACACTTATGTTACACATGCACCTTACAGACATAGCTTAAGGATAATACTTTTATGTGTGTATGTGAAACCAAGTTTGTGGACACTTGAACCATCAGAATGCTCACCTACCCAAATAAAAAACATTGAACCGCTTTGGGTCTCAACCAAGAGAGAATAGTAGGATATAAATAAATATTATCAATATCATGGATATTTGGCATTCCTGGATAAAAGGTACTCAATCTAGATTGTTACTACTATTACTACTACTACTGTTATTATTACTGTTGTTATAACTGAACCTAAAAAAAGCAAGTCAAGACTAAGACTTTGTTAAGATGGACACTTTGTTAATAATATGGTACTGGCTGTATGGATAAATGTTAACATCTCTATGTGTTTTTCTAATAATAGAAATGGTTGCAGGGAGATATAACGGTGCATGGTGCATGCTAAGTACTTCTAAGAAAAGTTCTAAGAAATGTAAAGCTGAAAAGAGTGCAACTAAATCAGGGTACAGATCAAGACTTCTACCCATGAGCAGGTTTCACCACTCAGTCTGCTCAAACTTTTGCCTTAAAGGCAGGTATAATGTCCCATTTCGAGAATAACACAAAGCAACAAACACTATTCTCATGAAGACATTCGGTTGCAACCATGGACAGCTCAGCTTAAGCAAAGGGCTTCACTCTGAATCACATAGCTGCAATCTGGGTGCATGCCACTTCAAGTTTTTCCAAGCCCCATTTTCGTAACGCAAAAAACAAAAAAAAACAAAAAACAAATAGCATTTTGAATTTTACCACCGAATGGGTTGGGAGCTCCGATGACTGCCAATTTCATTTAATTAATTCACTTACAATGAAAGCTGGCAAAACATGAAGCCTTTCACTTAGTAAATCTATAATTAACCGCTGGTGTTTGCTGAGTAAACATAGCCCTCTTTTAATTAAATCTTACAGCATGATGCCACAACCTGAAAATTTTACAAGCAGCAAGCATCACCTAAAAAAAAGTAAGAACCTCCAAATCTTGTTAAACATCTAAAAAAATTAACTCCTTTTATTGAGCTGATAAACATGGCAGACACCATATTAATATATCTAGTTGTCATAACATGGTTCTAGACATGAACCTAGATTTTATAAAAGGAGGGACTAAAACTTTTTCATTTATAGTAAGAGGTAATATTGACAGGAGCACTGTTTGCAACAGTGGTGCATAAAACTCCAACATAAAATTACATCTGATGCTGCTATCTCTTTCATACGTTTTAAGATTTATACAGATCAAAATAGGTTCTTATGGAATGATCCAAATACAAGGGGAGTGAGTATCCGTACACAGTGAGAAATGGTACACATTGGGTTAGACACAGACACATCCAACAACAGTCAATCCAGTAACATTACAGCGGGCCACTTCACCTAGCAACAGACTTTGTGGTGCAAATGGACAAACAAACATGCATATATGCTTGACTTTAATACATAGATTTACAATTAGGATCTACTATTACTACCTTATTTTCCATCTTCATCTTCACCTTGTTGATGGGAAGCTTCCCACCGGAGTGGAAATCATCTATCAGATAGATGGCAAGCTATTTAACCTCAGCAGATTGAAAGCCAAAACCAAGGTCACCACAACATCTATTATAGAACTCCAATATGCCGATGACAACATAGTCCGTGTACACTCAGAAGAAGACCTTAAAGCCACTCTAAACACCTTCGCAGAAGCGTACAAGGAGCTCGGCCTCTCATTGAACATCGAGAAAACCAAAGTGCTCTTCCAACAGGCACCAGCTAACCCCTCTGCAATGCCAGGAATACAACTTAATGGTGTAACATTAGAAAATGTTGACCATTTCCGCTACCTTGGCAGCCACCTCTCCACAAAAGTCAACATCGACACTGAAATAAAACACCGCCTGAGCTCTGCGAGTGCAGCATTCTTCCGAATGAAGCAAAGAGTGTTTGATGATCAGAACATCCATTGAGATACCAAGGTGCTTGTTTATAAAGCCATTGTCCTCCCAACCCTGCTATACACCTGCAAAATGTGGACAGTCTACAGACGTCACACTCAACTCCTAGAGTGTTTCCATCAGGGTTGCCTCAGAAAAATTCTGCAAATCTCTTGGGAAGACAGGCGGACAAATGTCAGCGTGCTTGAGGAAGCAAAGACCACCAGCATTGAAGTGATGCTCCTACGCCATCAACTCCGCTGGACTGGCCACATTGTCCAAATGCCTGATCACCGTCTCCCAAAGCAGTTACTCTACTCCAAACTCAAGAACGGGAAATGTAATGTTGGTGGGCAGGAAAAGAGATTTAAAGATAGGCTTGAAGCCAACCTTAAAAACTGTGACATAGACACTGAGAACTGGGAAGCCCTGGCTCTAATTGAGTGCTCTAATTGGAGGTCAGCTGTGACCAGCAGTGCTGCGGAATTTGAAGAGGCACGAATGGAGGGCTTAAGGGAGAAACGTGCCAAGAGGAAGGAGAGTCAAGCCAACCCTGACTGGGACCGCCTTCCACCTGGAAACCAATATCCTCACTGGGGTAGAACATGCAGATCAAGAATAGGTCTCTTCAGCCACCTAAGAACCCATCCTCAAGACAGCAGGAACGGAGGACCTTCATCCTCGAACTACAAGGGATCGCCTAAGTAAGTAACTACTACTACTACTACTACTACTACTACTACTACTACTACATCTTGAACCTTTGTGAATAGACTGATTCAGGGGCATCAGAGCAATTCATATTGCTGTGCTTTGATATATGATTTAATTGTATGTATTTTATGTTGCTGTGCTGTACCCCATCTCAAGTCATGAAGAGAGATGGGTAACAATGATGATGATGATGTTTTCCAACCCGACCATTCATTTAGTCTTGCAAATGTGAAGATCTAAGATGAGGAAACCTCCTTCCAAGAGTCTACTCGTTTAATTTTATTCCAGGAACAGCAGCTATTTTTGATGTTGATGTTATGTTATGTTCTTATGTTTTCAGTAATTGCAATAGTTCTATTTTAAATTAAGTTAATTTGACCTATGTACTATTGTTTTGCTACTTGCTGTAAGCCACCCTGAGTCCCTTCCAAGAGGATGGATGGGATATAAATAAAACTTATTATTTGATACACAACAAGATTAGTACACAGCAAACAAGATCATTATGCTGGCTGTTGTATTGGATCACATGTCAGACACTTCCCAAGTGTCTAGGACTATGTGATGTATCAGCAAATAATGTGTGCCGATCCGAGTAGGGTGGCCTTTTGCAGCTGACAGATAGTAATTTTGTCAGCGCCAAATTGTTTAGTTGCTGGCCAAGGTCTCTAGGCACTGCATCCAGTGTGCCAATCAATAATAATTATAATTATAATTATAATTATAATTATTATTATTATTAATTTGGTTGGATAGTAAGTTATCTTTGCGAGAACCCCATTCTCCCTGTTTTTGCAAAATCTGGTGGTAATTGAACCGCTGTTAGAAATTACTTCTCTTGCTTTCTTGTATGCATTCAGCAGTTCCTGATGGCTGCTCGATTTTTCTCTTTTTCCTGATTAGTTTTTTTTAACTTTGATGCCTTTTGTAATTTGTTGTTAATTGCCTCTGGCACCTTAAGAGAAATTAAAATTCAGAACAGAATGCGAGAGCAGCCCTGCTGGAACAGACCACAGGCCTTGCTAACCCAGCATCCAATTTCTCTCAATGGGGAGCTGGATCACTCCGGGAAGCCCACAAGAAGAACATAATAATGGCAACTGCTTTCTCCTGCTGTTACTCTCGGCAGCTGGTATCCTGCCTGTGCCCAGAGGCTGAATATAGCCACTGCTGACTACTAGCCATTGGATGGCATTTGTCTAATCTCCTCATAAAGCCATTTTAACCTAAAGGCAGTAACCACATACTGAGGAAGGGGAAAAAACCACAATGAAGTATTTAGAGGAAACATTCTAATACACACCAAATACGCATGTTTATACATGATCCAGTACTGAACTGCTAAAAGCTTTGTACAATTCCTAATGACTATGGCTGAGAAAGTAATACAAAAATTGTAACTAAAGCGGCTCATGACCCCACAATGTAATTTATCCTTTTTGCAGCTCCCAGTTTCCATTATGGCATGTGTTGAGTTCTCTACCATGTTCCTCCTTGTCTTTGAACAAACTTTGCTTTTAAAAAGTCAGAGCGCAGCATAACTTTTAAGAAGTAGAAGAATATCCAGATATTTGTCTGAATGAGCTATTTCTGGAACGTCAATTACTCTTGATGGCAGCCTTCTATCAGAAAATGTTGCCAGCTTTATATAATGGCAATTTTACTAGTTTTTAATGACTTCAACCACACAAGCAGCATTAGTAATCAACCAAGATAGCTTGTCTTGTATGAAAATGAACTGATATCACACCATCTTAAGCACCTTTATTACAAGATAAAGTTTAGTTTAATGTGGTTTATTTAAGATTGCAATTTAACAAGCATACTTAAGATCACAATGGTGAATATAAATCTTTCCTTCATTTAGTTCCAACCCAAAGATGAAACCTTGGTGTGGGGAACACATTAGTCTCCTTAAAATGACTGTCTTGAATGGTGCTAATTTGTTATCCAAAACAACAGATAATGTGGTAGCAGCCACTTAAGTTTAATACAGAATGCACAGGTTTACTCCACAGTCATCTGTACTATATTTACAATAAGTGAGGCATTTAACTTTAATGCCCTAGTTGTGCTGTGGATTGGAAAGCAATAAATGAAGTTATTCAACCCTATTATTTCTGAATGGATACGAGTATAATGCAGCTTACAAAGAATGTTCTAACACACTGTAACAAGATACACGCGCACACATATATATTAATAGTTTTGGAAGCTCTAAAGCTTTTCACACCTTACCTGCTGGCAAATACTTCAGCTGATTATTGGCCAATCGAAGGTGGCGTAAAGATCTCAGGCGGCCAATCTCTGGGCACACGATTTCAAGAGCATTGTCACTCAAGTCCAGAAACTGCAGTTTAACCAATGAGCCAATGGCTTCAACAAGAAAAAGAAAGAAAGAAGATCTTAGGGAATGAAAGGGTTCTTGTCCAATTTCTCATTCTTTGATAGTGAAGAAGCTTTTATAGAGCAAAACTATGTCACAGCTGTGTTGTCGAAGGCTTTCATGGCCAGGATCACAGGGTTGTTGTATGTCTTTCGGGCTATGTGGCCATGTTCCAGAAGCATTCTCTCCTGACATTTCGCCCACATCTATGGCAGGCATCCTCAGAGGTTGTGAGGTCACAGCTGATTATTAACCGCATGTTCTCATGTATAAGTTGATCTTATGCATAAGTCAAGGGCAGGTTTGCGAGTGAATATTATCCATTCTGGTGTGAGCCCTGGAAAAGTCGAGGATTATTCTGTGGCAAAAGGAAAGCACCAATGCTGCCTTGGAACCAGCCATCTCTAGCTATCACCGCTGCTATTTATCTGCCCAAGCTTTCAAAAAGGTCAGAAGCAGTGCCTTTTGGGAAAGTAGAGAGGGACAATGCTTCTTTTAGGTTCTCATGGGATGGACTAAGCTCTTGCCTTTGCCACCCTACCCAGAGAAGGGAATAGCCCCTTTTCCATAATAGATGAAGTACAGTACCTGTGGATAAGTCTATTTAGTTTTGGGAGGTTGATTTTTTTGACTAAAATGTTTAGACTTACACATGATCTTACAGCAGTGGTTCTCAATCTGTAGGTTCCTAGGTGTTCTGGCCTACAACTCCCAGAAATCCCAGCCAGTTTAGCAGCTGTTAGGATTTCTGGGAGTTGAAGGCAAAAACATCTAGGGACCCACATGTTGAGAACCACTGTCATATAGGAAATTAGTACACTGGAAGATTATTAAAAGCAATAGACATTGGGAGAAACAAATGTCATAATTTTTTTCAACCATCATTCTGATTTCAATTCTATCTTGAATTTGGGCATATCACGCTACTTTACTCTGAAGAACAGGAAAGATGGGCATCAACAGAAAGCCAATCAGATTCAATTTTAGAGATCTAGATCAAATTGCAATTCATCCAGAATAGTTGTTGGGTACCACTAGGCAATCAATCCTTTTAAAAAGTCAGATTAAAACACGTCATGCAAGGTTCATGTTGTTTACTTATATGTTAGGCTTAAAATAAGGAAGAAGCACTTCAACAAAACCAAGGTTGCTGGGAAAATAAATCAATATTAGTTTTAAAAACCATGCATCAAATAGCAGCTAAAACTGGCCAGTGCCTTGGAAAGAACAACTAGTTCAATGATAAATGCTATTTCAGCTTTTTAAAAATGCTTTTATTAGAGGCAAAGCACACAGGGTTCGGACATTTTCATTTGTGGAACTACACTGCATATTTTGCAAACCCAGCCATAATTCCTTCCTCTCATGTTAATTACAGAAACTGGCTACTTGGAACCTAGTAAAGCACTTACCTTCAGGTATAACAACAATATTATTTGAATGGAGATACCTGGGAAAAGAGAAGAAGATAATGAGTTGTTACCTTCAAGAGATCACAAATAAAGCCAGTTGTCAGAATTGTGGAGGAAAAAACATGAGAGTAAAAAACAAAGTGATGTTTTTTCACTTTAGAGCTCATATGGTAAACTGTGGCTAACAGTTTTGTTGTTATTTTTATCATTGTTGTTACTGTTATCATAGATTCAGAGAAGGCCAACAGGGCCTTTCTGTAAGATAAACCATTACAGTAGAGTCTCATTTATCCAACATTCGCTTATCCAACATTCTGGATTATCCAATGCATTTTTGTAGTCAATGTTTTCAATACATCGTGATAGTTTGGTGCTAAATTCGTAAATACAGTAATTACTACGTAGCATTACTGCGTATTGAACTACTTTTTCTGTCAAATTTGTTGTATAACATGATGTTTTGGTGCTTAATTTGTAAAATCATAACCTAATTTGGTGTTTAAGAGGCTTTTCCTTAATCCCTCCTTATTATCCAAGATATTCGCTTATCCAAGCTTCTGCTGGCCCGTTTAGCTTGGATAAGTGAGACTCTACTGTACTTAGAGAGATCACAGCACTTCTTTATTCAGATGTTTTCAAAGAGAGACTGGGCAGCAATCTAGAAGGGAAGCTCTAGTTGGAGTTCCTGCACTGAGCAGGGCTCAATGGCCTATGCGTCCCCTTCCAACACTACAGAATCTATATTCTGCAATAAGTATACAAATACTTTTACAAAAGTCAGAAAATAGACTTCATAAAATTCTATTGCCAAGATTTATAAGCATTCACCATTAATCAAACGTTTATTTCATGGAAAATCCAGACAAGTCAAAACAGAATGTGAAGAGATACTTGATTCTACACCCAAAGGCTCAGGTTTAAAAGATGGATGTAAAATCTAAACCACAATCATGACATTGTTTCTAATTTTATAATTCCTTTTAGGAATTTTTTTTTGGAAAAGCCATTTTTGTACTGTAAATGGTCCAGCAACGTGAGTCTTCCAGTCAGCTTATTGCAATGACTGAAGTATTCAGAGTGTCATGTGATAATTACCACCATTACTACAGAGCTGTCTATACCTAATATAATATTTAGCCATATAAGATGTCAATATAACTAGTGAACTACAATGTAGTGATAATGAAAAACAGTTGAAATGTGTAGTTCTGTACTAATATTTTCCCAAAGGACTAACAGCTTGAACTCTACAGCCTGGATGATTACAATAGCATTAATCTTAACCTTAACATTAGACTTGCTAACTAGTTTATTCCCTTCCACGTGGCTTGTGCCTCAATTGGGTTTAATTATCTGATAAGCATTAAAAAGTTTATAGTATGATGCAAAGAGTATTACAATTCTTCCTGGATTAAGACCTAAGCATCTACAGTTCAGTAAAAGACACAAGAAAGAGGGTTGGGGGCATGACATAATTAAGATGAGAGGATTTACTATCTATTAAACAAGCTCCCTCTGGTTTTCAGAGCATCTAAAAATTATCCACACCAAGAAAAACACATTAATTTCAGGAAGAAGTTCCTTATGGCCTCATCACATTATCTTTTTTTTTTAAAGTGCCTAATGGCAAAACGTGAAGCGCAACACAAAAGCTGTATTTGAGCCTCATTATAAAGGAGAACTCCCACCAGGCAAGATGAGGCAAGACTGTTTTCTGAGCAAGTTAGATTGCAGTGGCCCATAAGTATTATTAACGGCACAGTAGATTCACAAACGAATAAGGTTGGTCTCTAGGGGCCAGCATCGGGAAAAGAAGAAGCTGAGACCACACTTCTTGATGATCTTTGGTCTGCTAACATAGCCCAACATGTCTCATTCTGTAAAATTCAAGTTATCTTTATTCAGGCACATGTTTGGAATTGTACAGAGGATGTATGTGACCAAATGCAATCCTGGATATAGCTACAACTAGAAATGTTAAGGCTGAAGAGGGGGAAAACAGGAGTGGAAGAGGTTCCTTGTTTATTTTTGGAAAGGTATTTTTCTCACAGCACAAATGACATATTTACTTGCATCATAGTATTTCAGCAGGTTTTACAAGAGGAAGCTTCTTTTAAATAACAGGGAACACTACTGTATCATCTTTTAGCAAATGTATGGAATATAAATGATGCGATGCCAAACATTTCCACTACCTGTGATTATATGACTTCTTTCTCTCTATTTTTTTTTAACAAATGACCTAGCTGCTGCAGAATGAAGTTAGTCACAGAGCAAGTGCTTGACATGGTGGTGCCTCCAAGCTGTCACTTAGGTTCATAACCGCTGTGCTGAAGTGCAGGAGAAGGCAGCGCGAGCAAAATTAGGTCATGGAAAAGCACACCAAAATGGCTATGGCTAAACAGGCCAGCTCTTCAGCAAGGAGGAACAAGTATTAGAGCTCACAAAACTGCTCTAAAGACACCTGTCTACAAACACTCAGCACCTTTCCCTGCCCCTACAATATACTCTTAATTTAATGTCTCATTGCAAACACCAAACATTAAAAACACTTACAATTCCACAAGGTTTGGAAGCTTCTGAGCAAGGTCTTCTGGCTAAAAGAGAAAGATTTGGTTTAGTTTCATAAATAAACACTCCACAGGTAATTAGTAAACCCGCTTTGCATATTTAAGAATGGGCCAAGATTTAACTCTGAGGTCAATATCAAAATCAGTAAATCTGCAAGGATTTTAGGAGTCTTAGTAGACTCTAAACTGAATGTGAATCAATAGTATGCTCTGGAAACTTAAAAAGCCAATGCAATTCTAGGCTGCATCAACAGAATGTAATGGGATCTATATCAACTTAACTCTGTGTCAAAATTAAAATCAGGATGTAAAACGTATTTAAAATCTATCCCACTAACTCATATGACATTGATAGGACAGTACACAAAATAGCTAACATACTTGCACAGAAGCCCCACTATATTCTTTAGTATGTAATATATTAGAAATGTCTTTTGAAAGCCCAAGTCACCTTCCAATGGTTCAAAACAATTAAATAAAGGTCTTTGATTTACATAATTCAATCATATCAGCTACTTGAACAACTACACTCCGTTTTAATCACTATTATAAGGTCATATATTAAGGTTTCATGAGTGTGGACTTAATCTATAATTGATTTGCTAGTATACAATTTGGTTGGATTTACACCATCAAACTAATATGGCTACTGTTTGGAAACATCTGAGAATTTCAAACTCTGAATTCTAGATGCTCAGAACTGGAAGACGGCCAAGTTTAATTTCTGCGCTCCTCAAGCACAGAAAATACATGACAGTACACGGCTTCTTTCTGCCTAGTTCTTCACATTGAAAAAAGGTCAAGGAAGAAGAAACACCAAATTCAATTTTAACAATCAACTACAGATGGTTTAAGGATTGGTATTTGGCAAATAAGGTGTCTACAGTCTTTTAGACTAGGCTTTCTGGCCAACATTCTCTGCTGTTTTCCAGCATATACTTCTTAGAGCACAGGCATAGCCAGAAGTGAGATCATGACTCTTCTGCTTGCTTTGTATGAGGCAGATATGCTGCAGAAATCCTGAGCTTTGGTTTCCACCTACTGGGGACTTTATGCCAAGCACTTCAATTTCCCACCTCAAAGTATTTGTGTACTATTTGTGTCATCTGACCTCCTTGTTATTGGAGTCAAAAATTTAAAAAAACATTTGCAAATGGATACAAATGTACAAGTGCCAAACAGAAAACAAGCCCCAATTTAGTTAACTTTTTGCAACAACTGTTGTCTCAATAGTAATAAAGGACACCTGACCTGCTTGTTATTGGATTCAAAGATATTTAAAATAAATAACATTTGCAAATAGATACAAATGTACACGTCCCAAAGAGAAAACAAGGATCGCCTGAGTTACTTTTGCAGCAACTGTCATCTTGATGGTAACGAAGGACACCTACGAGTTCCTCAACTCTACACCAATAGCAAATACACTCTGGATATTGTTTTAAAGCATATCTTTTCTTTCATTTTTTTACAATATTCAGTAATGCCAACATGACAGATGGTCTTGATGAGCAATCCTTTCATGTATTTCTTTGGTCCCAGGATTTGCACATCTCAGAGAAGCAACAAACAGAGGCCACGTTCTATATGGTAGTCCAGCATTGAAATGTTACTTTTCCCGCTGTATACACATTGCTACAAAAGACAATAGTGTAAAAGTGAATATATATGTTTGTGTGCACTTGATCCTTTGCCCCCTTTGAACAGGACCTTCAGCAGGAGTTGTACGTAAGTAGGAGGGCAGATAACATGCTATGCAGGCGATTTTTATGCCATTCTGACCAAGGTTAACAGTAGGAATGGGCTGGGAAGTCCTGAAGGGCTATGGAGAAACTGAGCAAAAGTGCAATTTTATTTCAGACAAATCCTGTTTAAAACTAGGAAGATGTCACTAAAAGAGTCACAGAACCAGTCGAAAGGACCTCATAAAAAGCTATCAAGTCCAAGCAGATCTTCAGGTAATGTATCCCAGGCAAAGAAAAAGAACACTGTGAAAGATAACACATTCAAAACACAGGCCAAATCCCGTATTGGCAGGTGTTAAGAAAAAGGAAAATAATTAGCTATTACCATAATAATATCCCCACACACACATACACACCTGTTACTGTTTCCTACAGAGGTAAAAAGCATCAAACTCAAAGACTGCATCCTCCATACCAATCTGACAAATCACAAGTATCTTACTAGTTACACAAAAAGAGTCATACCAAGGTGGTCAGTGAATTTCTTTTCATATAGAGCCGTTCCAGGTACTGAAGGCCTTCATCTTTTAGCAGCTCTAAAGGAAAATGATGCAGGTTCCGGTAGTTCAAGAATAAGTTCTTGTGCCTTTCGAGCTTTGCCTCTGTTATTGTTTTACAAAGCTCTGATGCCATGGCAGGTATCGGCAGAGCCACCATATTAGGGCTCTAGATGTTACAGAAGATCTTCATTTCTAAAAAGAGAAATGGAGGAGCGATGATTAAACAGTAATGCTCATAACATGCTATTTTCAAAAAGCATCGTTCTTTTAAGCCACACTTATTATGGGTATTGTACATTATTTCAAAACTCTGTTTGCTAAAACATTCCAAGTGGAAATTCAAATTAAATGACTACTCTTGAAATACCTCAAGGACTGTCACAGAAAGGGGAAAGTTAATATATTGTTGGTCCCTACATAATCCATAGGGAGAACCAGATAAGCAATTATTATTACTGGATTTTTTCCCCAAGATGCCATCGATTATGCTGGCCAACACACATTTTTGTGCCTCAATTGTTTCGGAATATAGTTGACACGCTGATTTCAAAAATGGCATCAGTTTTCCCCTATTAGCTCTAGTTTTTGAGATATACAGGCCATATACCATATACCAGTTGCTATCTGCTCTCCCATAAAGAATCACGATAACCATATCTAAGAAAATAGAGCAGATGTGGTCTGTCCAGTGCAATTTTCTCAATCAGTGCTCCAAATAACCCCAGGAACAGGCCCAAAAAACCAAGACACCAAGAAATAATAATTATAACACACACTCTAATTTCATCCCCACCAACCCAATAAATATATATATATCATCAAGATTCTGTCACACCCAATTTTTACAGATGTTTATATGGTGAAAGGATGCATTCAGAATCAAGGAAATACAGTATCACTGTATAATAATAATATAATCCTCTCATTATATGCACTTCATTTTTATATGGTAAGATATTATCCTTATTATTTCCCATCTCCAGCCATAAGGAGAAGCAGGTAAGAAATAATATAATCATCTCATAATATGCATTGCATTTTTACACTGTAAGATATTATTATTATTATTATTAGATAGCATATTTAATGTTATTTTCAGTCTCCAACCATAAGAAGTTGATAAGAAACAATAATATAATCATCTCATTATATGCATTGCATTTTTATATTTCAATATATAATTATTATTATTATAATTATTTGATAGCATATTTAATGTTATTTTCCATCTCCAGCCATAAGGAGAAGTTGGTAAGAAAATAATAATATCTTATGATATAAAAATACAATGCATATAATGAGATTATTATATTATTATTTATTACCTGCTTCTCCTTATGGCTGGAGATGGGAAATAATAAGGATAATAATATCCCATGATATAAAAATGCAATACATATAATGAGATGATTATATCATTATTTATTACCTGCTTCTCCTTATGGCAGGAGATGGAAAATAGCAACATTAAATATGCTATCAGATAATATTAAAATAATAATAATAATAATATAATCATCTCATTATATGCATTGCATTGTTATATCATATTATTGTTAAAATTACTATATTATTATTATTATTATTATTATTATTTATTACCTGCTTCTTCTTATGGCTGGAAATGGGAAAAGGAACATTAATATATGCTATTGGATAATAATAATAATAATAATAATGTTAATATTGACTACCCCTGGTCCTTGTATAATCATGCCGATTATACTACAGCAACTGATTCCGCCAAGTATTGTTTACACAGCTGTTTTATATTCTTACATTTTATTGAATGTGTGTTTTTAACTGTTTTATCATTTATTAACTATGCTTTTATTTTAACCTATGTTTTTAGCTTTGATGGATTGTTTGTATTTGGTCTATGAGCATTTTGTCCCATATGCAAGCCGCCCCAGTCCCGCTTGGGAGATGGTGGCAGGGTAGAAGAATATAGACATTATTATTATTACTATTATAATTAAACACGAATCAAGGAACATGAAAGACACTGCAGACTAGCTCAACCAGAGAAGTCAGCCATAGCAGAGCACTTGATGGACACAGAATATTATTTGAGAACACAGAAATGCTGGGCCACTCTATCAACTATCATGTCAGACTACAGAGAAGCCACTGAAATCCACAAGCATGTGGACAATTTCAACAGAAAGGAGGAAACCATGAACATGAACAAAATCTGGCTACCAGTATTAAAAACTCTAAAATCAGGACAGTAAATAAAGAGCAACATTCAGAAAACAGGGGGATTCCAGGCATGAAACAATCAGGGCCAGCTAACACCTACCAACAGAGGGTTCCCCCAGAGAGGAAGCAGCCAGGCTTTGAAGCTTCAAGGCCATTCAATACTAATCAAGGTGGTATTTTATATCATAAAATATATTGTTGTTATTGTTATTATTATTATTATTGTTATTATTACCTGCTTTCCTCCGCGGAAGCCGACTTTCGTCTCAACCAGCTGAGGGAGTAAAAGGGGCCGGACCCGGAAACCGCCGCCAACATCAACATCCGGTGAACGGCGCGCTCTGATTAGACGAGGCGGCCCCCACGCAAGTTATCGCGAGACTTCAGGCTCTTTTTTAAAACAGGCTGGAGAGACTCTCACGCGAGTGGGCGGAGCTGAGAGAATGCGGGGGGCGTGGTTTCTGGTTACAGCGCTCCGCCTTCTTATCTGCATAAAAATTGCTCTCCCTTTGGAAGGGGGCGTGGCGTAATGAGGTGGGGGAAAGAGGGCGTGGCTTATCCTGTCCCTGCCCTTTCATTGGCTGTTTGCCGCACTATTCGGGTCCTGTTCTGCATAAACACAGAAGGACTGGAAGGAAAGGAGGTGGGGCTTATCCTGCTCCTCTTCGCTCATAGGTTGGTTTTGTTTTTCAGCTTGCTCTCCTATTGGCTCCCCTGCTGTATAAATAAACAAGGCAGAAACTACTTTCCTTCATTTCTGTCTAGTGTCTTCAGTGTGAGCGTGGAAGTTGCTTGAAGAGACTGAGTGCCTGTACATCAGCCATGGGCAAACTTGGGCCCTCCAGGTGTTTTGGACTTCAACTCCCACAATTCCTAACAGCCTACCGGCTGTTAGGAATTGTGGGAGTTGCAGTCCAAAACACCTGGAGGGCCCAAGTTTGCCCATGCCTTAGCTATAGCATAAAAACATATATCATCAGGTCCCAAAACCAGAGCCATGGATGCCACAATATGGCTAATAGTACAGTTACTATGGAATTAAAGAGGCAAAGTCCTACAACATCTCAGGCTCAAACTTTCATTTTGAGTATGGTATGACTTACTGGAAAAGATAGTGATGGGACATTGCTTCGATTAAGGAATCACTGGGTTGCTGTGAATTTTTCGGGCTGTCTGGCCAAAATGTTCTAGCAGCATTCTCTCCTGACTTTTTGCCTGCATCTGTGGCTAAGGGAGATATCATCTGGAGTTTGATGTCATCTGTACGCAGATGACATTCAACTCTATCACTCCTTTTCACCTGCTACTAAGGAGGCTGTTCGATCCTTTGCAGGAACAATAAATGTACCTATATACATATCTATATATATAAAAGAGTGATGAAATCAGGGCACCGGACAAAACAACAAAACTACAGGCCCCCCAACCTCGAAATTTGACAACACAACCCATCATCCACGGCTCTAGGTTGATGCAATAAAAAGAAAAGAAAAATAAAGTCTTAATTAGAGGGAGAGGAATAATTGCTTTTATCCAATTGCTGCCAGTTAGAAGGCTAAGCTCCTCCAACTTGGTCTCCTAGCAACCCAATAAAAAATAATTAAAACACTAAAAAATAATTAAAAACACTAAAAAAATTAATACAATAAAATACTATAATAACAGAAAATAACTAAAAATAATACAAGAAAATAATAAAATATAATAAATAAAAAGATAACTTACAATAAAATTAATTAAAAATACAAATAACGTCAAATAAAAATCACACAACAATTTTTAACCAATACCACCACCACTTTGCCACAGCAACGCGTGGCCGGGCACAGCTAGTATATATATATATATATATATATATATATATATATATATATATATATACACACATACATATATACAGTAGAGTCTCACTTATCCAACACTCGCTTATCCAACATTCTGGATTATCCAACGCATTTTGTAATTGCTAAATTCGTAAATACAGTAATTACTACATAGCATTACTGCATATTGAACTATTTTTTCTGTCAAATTTGTTGTATAACATGATGTTTTTGTGTTTAATTTGTAAAATAATCTAATTTGATGTTTAATAGGCTTCTCCTTAATCCCTCCTTATTATCCAACATATTTGCTTATCCAACATTCTGCCGGCCCGTTTATGTTGGATAAGTGAGACTCTACTGTATATATAAAATATAATTTATAATATTATAATATATTGTATATGCATATAATATTTATAATATTATTTTGTAATACAATATAATACTAACAATACATTCTAATAATGTTAATTATATACTATATATTACATGTAATATAAGTCCCCTTCGGGGTGAGAAGGGTGGCATATAAATGCAATAAATAAATAAATAAATAAATAATAGTTTTCCTTCGTTTTCTTTTTTCCCCTATGGTAAATTGTTTACCAGGGCCCATGGTGGCACAGTGTGTTAAAGCTCTGAGCTGCTGAACTTGCAGACCAAAAGGTCCCAGGTTCAAATCCCGGGAGCGGAGTGAGCACCCGCTGTTGCTCCAGCTTCTGCCAACCTAGCAGTTCAAAAACATGCAAATGTGAGTAGATCAATAGGTACTGCTCTGGCGGGAAGGTAAGGGTGCTCCATGCAGTCATGCCGGCCACATGACTTTGGAGGTGTCTATGGACAATGCCGGCTCTTCGGCTTAGAAATGGAGATGAGCACCAGCCCCCAGAGTCGATCACGACTTGACTTAACATCAGGGGAAACCTTTAACTTTACTAAATTGTTTAGATTGCACTTTATTCTTTCCCAAAATGAGAAGTTTGCAAAACTCTGCCCTGACCAGCAGGTGGTGCTGTGGCACATGAAATGGATGTGCAGAATAAGGCTTCAAGGTGGAGTTCTTTGAAAACTAAAGGAATAGCATATGATGGGCGTGTAGACCTGCCACAGAAGATGGGATTTTTAGTTTGCAAATTCCCTACAATTGCATAGTATTAAGCGGGGTCAAACTGCATTAATTCTGCAGTGTAGATGCCTCATTAGATTCAGATCCACTCTGTTACTTAGAAGTAGATTCGTTAACCATAGTAAGAAATATGGGTCTGCTCATACTTCCAAATAAAAATATGCCTGACCAAACTATAATATGCAGTAGTTGATATACTTGCAAAGTTATGCACTTTCCTGGAAACCCTTTTGCATTGTTTCTGATGCTTTGTTTAATAGTAATATTATAATAGTAACTTTATTCTTATATCCTGCCCCATCTCCCCAAAGCGACTTTCTTTCAAGAGTTGAGGAGGCCCCTTCTACACTGCCATATAAAATCCAGATTGTCTGCTTTGAACTGGATTATATGGCACTGTAGACTCATATAATCCAGTTCAAAGCAGATAATGAGGTTTATCTGCTTTGATAATTTGGATTATATGACAGTGTAGAAGTTTTTAAAGTAGAACGGTAGTTGAAAACTGAACCAAACATTAGGGTAAAGGTTTCCGGGCCATGGTGAAGGCTGGTTAGCAGCCAGCTGCAATAAATCACTCTGACCAAGAGGTCATGAATTCGAGGCCAGCCCTTGTCGGGGTGAGCACCCGACAATAGCCCCTGCTTGTTGCTGACGTAAGCAACCTGAAAGATAGTTGCATCTATCAAGTAGGAAATTTAGGTACCACGTATACGTGGGGAGGCTAATTTACGACACCATAAAAATCATCCAGCTGCCGTTGGAATAAGGAAGTGCCCTCGCTGTGGATGATGAAGCAGCTGCTCCCCCTGTGGCCGGAATCAAGCATACCCTTGGAATATAAATACTGTGAATAAATAAAAACACATAAATTAATTAATTCTAGCCATGCCCGACTCTGGAAATTGGTGCTCATTTCCATTTCTAAGCCAAAGAGCCAGCGTTGTCTGTAGACACCTCCAAGGTCATGTGGCCGGCATGACTGCATGGAACGCTGTTACCTTCCCGCCAGAGTGGTACATATTGCTCTACTCACATTTGCATGTTTTTAAACTGATGCGTTGGCAGAAGCTGGGGCTAACAGCGGGAGCTCACTCCACTTCCTGGATTCGAACCACCGATCTTTCGGCCAGCACGTTCAGCAGCTCAGCAGTTTAATACGCTGCACCACTGAGGGCGAACCAAACATTACATATGAACTTTTTGTCAGTCTCATTGGCACTGAAGCCATTGTTTTAAAAACTGTACTCATTCCTTGCAAATTTGAGAGGAATGAGTACATAATAAAAACAGAGGGTTTTTTTATTTCAATACAGTAGAGTCACACTTATCCAACATAAAAGGGCCGGCAGAACGTTGGATAAGTGGATATGTTGGATAATAAGGAGGGGTTAAGGAAAAGCCTATTAAACATCAAATTAGGTTATGATTTTACAAATTAAGCACCAAAACATCATGTTATACAACAAATTTGACAGAAAAAGTAGTTCAATACGCAGTAATGCTATGTAGTAATTACTGTATTTACGAATTTAGCACCAAAATATATATTGAAAACATTGACTACAAAAATGCGTTGGATAATCCAGAACGTTGGATAAGCGAGTGTTGGATAAGTGAGACTCTACTGTATATTGTTGGATGGATAGAGTTACATTCCTAAAGGAAGCTATGGCTGCAATACAACTTACTTCTGGAACAAAATTGCATTCCAAGGCCCTGGTCGACGTCCAGTTATCTATATATATAAAAGGGTAATGAAATTTCGGCCTAGGACAAAACAACAAAACTACACATCCCAGAAACACTAAATGTGGCAGCACAACCCCTCATCCATGCCTCTACGTTCATACAACAAAAAGAAAAGAAAAATAAAGTCCTAATTAGAGGGAGAGGAATAATTGTTTTTATCCAGTTGCTGCCAGTTAGAAGGCTAAGCTCCATCCACTTGGTCTCCTAGCAACCCACTGAGCCCAGGGGAGAGGCAGAATTGGACCTCACTTAGGCCTCTTTCACACTGCCTATAAAATACAGATTATCTGATTTGAACTGGATTATATGGCAGTGTAGACTCAAGGCCCTTCCACACAGCTATATAACCCATTTATAATCTAAGATTATCTGTTTTGAACTGGATTATCTGGACTCCACACTGCCATATAATCCACTTCAGTGTGCATTTTATACAGCTGTGTAGAAGGGGCCTCATATAATCCAGTTCTAAGCAGAAAATATAAGATTATAAATATAATATGTAATAAATACTGTGATATAATAATACAGAACAATATAATCTCTAAAATCAGGACAGTAAATAAAGAGCAACACTCTGAAAGCATAAGCCACAGCAACGCGTGGCCGGGCAAAGCTAGTTTCCAACTAAAGTTTGTTACAGTAAGGAAATAATCCCGGAGTGGAAAGCACAGCTGCTGTCAAACTCTGTGCGAACATTTTTTTTTCCGTAGCAGAGGAGAGGAGGAAAAACCCACATCTTTGTTTACAGATTTTACATAAATGATCGTCAACCAGGATCCCACGCGGGATGGAGACCGGGCTCGAGGGTTCTGCAGTGTAAACCTTTAAAGGGCAGTTGCAAAGCGGAGATGGGTCTGGGCAGCCTTGTTAGGAATTGTTTGGCTCTCCGCAGTGCCTTTTCGCAGGCCATGCCTTTTCAAGGTTGTGCGCTTTTCAAAATATTCCAAAGTGAACTCCGCATGCCACCCAGCAACACTGGAAAGACCTTTATTTAGCCACTCTTTCCGAACAGAGTTTGTACAAGATATAACAGAGTCTAAGAGCAAGGCGGAGAGTATTCCACAATTCAACATCTTCTTCGGAAAGTGTACATCAGTCCACATTTCCTTCCTGGGATGAGTCTCTCCAGCTGGGACCCAGAAGAGTGATCATCACCTTTATCTTTAATTCCAAACTTCTATTGTATAGTTCTTTCCACCCAAAGAAAATTTACCTGGCACTATAGGGGAGCTAGAGGTGCATCTATACTGTGGAGTTAAAGCAGTTTGATACAACTTTAACTGCTCAGTATTATGGAATCCTGGGAGTTATAGTTTCACAAAGTTTTATCTTTAACCCTAAACTTCAATATCGAGCTGGGGTGCATCTACATTGTAGGGTTAATGCACATTGACACCACTTTAACTGCTCGGTATTATGGAATCCTGGGAGTTATAGTTTCACAAAGTTTTATCTTTAACCCTAAACTTCAATATCGAGCTGGGGTGCATCTACATTATAGGGTTAATGCACATTGACACCACTTTAACTGCTCGGTATTATGGAATCCTGGGAGTTATAGTTTCACAAAGTTTTATCTTTAACCCTAAATTTCAATATCGAGCTGGGGTGCATCTACATTGTAGGGTTAATGCACATTGACACCACTTTAACTGCTCGGTATTATGGAATCCTGGGAGTTATAGTTTCACAAAGTTTTATCTTTAACCCTAAACTTCAATATCGAGCTGGGGTGCATCTACATTATAGGGTTAATGCACATTGACACCACTTTAACTGCTCGGTATTATGGAATCCTGGGAGTTATAGTTTCACAAAGTTTTATCTTTAACCCTAAATTTCAATATCGAGCTGGGGTGCATCTACATTGTAGGGTTAATGCACATTGACACCACTTTAACTGCTCGGTATTATGGAATCCTGGGAGTTATAGTTTCACAAAGTTTTATCTTTAACCCTAAACTTCAATATCGAGCTGGGGTGCATCTACATTGTAAGGTTAATGCACATTGACACCACTTTAACTGCTTGGTATTATGGAATCCTGGGAATTATAGTTTCACAAAGTTTTATCTTTAACTCTAAACTTCAATAGGGGGACTAGGGGTGCATCTACATTATAGAGTTAATGAACTCTGACACTACTTTAACTGTCATGGCTCAGAACTATGAAATCATGAGAGTTGTAGTTTCACAAGGTTTTATCTTTAACCCTAAACTTCCATAGGGGACTAAGGGTGCATCTAGAGCAGTGGTTCTCAACCTGTGGGTCTCCAGATGTTTTGGTCTTCAACTCCCAGAAATCTTAACAGCTGATAAACTGGCTGGGATTTCTGGGAGTTGTAGACCAAAACACCTGGGGACCCACAGGTTGAGAACCACTGCTCTAGAGTTAATGTTATTAATATTTAGCCATTATTTATCCAAGATTACATCATGGATAGGAAAAAATAATATTTCAGTGGATACTCCAGGGGGAAATGGGAATGGCAATGGGGAAAATGGATAGCCAAGACAAAGGCCAACATAAAATATAAGGAATTAAACCAGACTATCCTTACAACCCAACAGACAAAATGAAAGATAAAGGAAATGTATGACCGTTCCTGAAGCAAGGGGGAATTAGTGGAAAAGGCATGGAAACAATAGGGACGAGGGCAGATACATAGCAAATTTTTAAATCTCTTTTTTGTTAAATTGTTCAAATATATGTATCGTAAAAGTCACCTAGGTTATCTTCTAAACTTCCTCATGAAGAAAAGTGGTTAAGTTATACTCTACTTGTTTGTCCCAAATTAAAAAAAACATACACAAAAAAGTATGGCTATTCCAACGTAGTCCTATTTTAAGTGCTGGACTGACCGGTCAGTTGTTTTGAACAGGGACACTGCACGTACTCTACAAGATGTGTTAATTGTCCTTGCCTGGGTCCTTCGGATACGAAATTAACCTGCGACCTTTCAAGAAGCTCCAGGACAACAGATGCGAGTTCCTTAAATGAAACTGCCCCAAGGAAGAGGCTCAGGCTCACTTTGTATGAGCTGAAGATAACTAAACCGAGTTGTTAAGAATGGTTGGCAGAATGGAAGACGCCATCATGGATGGTTCCTAATATGCTGCCATTCAGATTTCAACATATCTGTTTTAGTACAGAAATAACCAGAATCAGCATGCTGTAATAATGGTTGGAAGTAAAGGTAAAGGTTTTCCACTGACATCAAGTCTGGTTGTGTCTGACTCTGGGGGTTGGTGCTCATTTCAATTTCTAAGCCAAAGAGCCAGCGTTGTCTGTAGACAAGGTCATGTGGGTGGCATGACTGCATGGAGCGCTGTTACCTTCCCACCAGAGCAGTACCTATTGATCTACTCACATTTGCATGTTTTCGAACTGTTAGTTTGGCAGAAGCTGGGGCTAACAGCGGAAGCTCACTCAGCTTCCTGGATTCGAACTGCTGATCTTTTGGTCAGTAAGTTCAGCAGCTCAGCTGTTTAACCTGCTACGCCACCAGGGGTTAATGGGCAATTCTGTTTGGAGGCAAACTTCCCTATGGTGAACCAATTTCTTCATTGTGTGCCTTCAAGCCAAGATTATTATTATTATTATTATTATTATTATTATTATTATTATTAGTGTATGACACAGCAAACAAGATAGATATGCTGGATTTCCTTTCACAAAATCACAAGTCGAACACTTCCCAAGTGTCTAGGACTGTGTGATGTATTTTCGGATGATGCGCGCAGATCCCAGTAGGGTGGCCTTTTGCAGTTGGCAGATCGTTATTTTGTCAATGTCTATTGTTACCAAATGCCGGCTGCGATCTTTTGGCATGGCACCCGTTGTTGTTGTTGTTATTGTTGTTGTTGTTGTTATTTTATTATGATACAGCAAACAATATAGATATGCTGGATTTCATATCACAAAATCACAAGTCGAACACTTCCCAAGTATCTAGGACTGTGTGATGTATTTTCGGATAATGCACGCAGATCCCAGCAGGGTGGCCTTTTGCAGCTGGCAGATCGTAATTTTGTCAATGTCTATTGTTTCCAAATGCCGGCTGAGATCTTTTGGCACGGGACCCAGTGTGCCGATCACCACCGGGACCACCTGCACTGGTTTCTGCCAGAGTCTTTGAAGTTCAATCTTGAGGTCCTGATAGCGGCTGAGTTTTTCCTGTTGTTTTTCGTCAATGCGACTGTCACCTGGGATGGCAACATCAATGATCCAAACATTTTTCTTTTCCACAATTGTGATGTCTGGTGTGTTGTGTTCCAAAACTTTTGTCAGTCTGGATTCGGAAGTCCCACAGTATCTTTGCGTGTTCATTTTCCACAACATTTGCAGGTTTGTGATCCCACCAGTTCTTTACTGCTGGGAGGTGGTACTTGAGGCATAAGTTCCAATTAGTCATTTGGGCCACATAAATGTGCCTCTGTTTGTAGTCTGTCTGTGCAATTTTCTTACAGCAGCTGAGGAGATGATCCATGGTTTCATCGGTTTCCTTGCACAGTCTGCATTTTGGGTCATCAGCTGATTTTTCGATCTTGGCCTGAATTGCCTTTTTTCTGATGGCTTGCTCCTGGGCTGCAAGGATCAGGCCTTCTGTCTCCTTCTTCAGGGTCCCGTTCGTGAGCCATAGCCAGGTTGTTGTTGTTGTTGTTGTTGTTAATATTATTATTATCATTATTATTATGGACTTACGGTGGTTCTACGGCAAGCCTGTCATGGGTTTTTCTTGGCTAGATTTGTTCAGAGGGGGCTTGCCATTGCCTTCCTCTGGTGATGAAAGTGTGCGAATTGCCCAAGGTTTCCATGGCCAAATAGAAGGTTCAATCCCTGGTTTCATGGCCCAACGCTCAAACCATTTTACTTGGCAGCAAATCTGATTGCTTTTCTGCCACTAACTCTCCATCTGGGTTAGCTGTGAAGACAAAGCTGGTGCCAGCTATCTGAAGAAAAGCTAGGACAGCATTTAATAGTACTAGAGAGCCATTGTGCCACATAGTTGTTTTGCAAGCCAGAGTCTTGGCTTACTTTGGGGTGAATCTTGGCTGTTCCCTGAGGAGGAATCTCTTCCAGTCTGCTGCTCAAAAACAAATGAAACGACAGCAAATGCATTAAACAGCTGGAAGGTCCAGGCCCGTTCTTACAACTTTGGACCTTGCCGTCTTCAAAATGATTTTTATACATGCCAGAGGTGTCATTGGTCACAAAAGTCTTGGCGTTTAGAGACTTCAGCCCTGAATTGGCTGAGACACGCTGTCTCCAAGTGGCAGGGAGAAGGAGCCACCCGAGAGGCACCTTTTTGGCATCCAAGGCATTTGAGAAGCAAAAATGTTCCATTGGTCTTACAGAGCTGGTACGAAAGGCGTTGTTCATCTATGGTAAGTGACAACATGATGGACATTACTGGGCTGAAGCTGTTTTATAAAATGATACAGAAGAAGAAACCAGCACCAATTTGCAGCAAGCGACTGTATTCCCAGGGCAAGGCATACTCTTCCTCCCCACTTCTGTGGACCGTTTGGCCTATTTGCAGCTGCAAAGATCCTTAAAATATGGTTCTGACTATAGCACAAGGTCAGTTTGCTGCAATTCATTTGTGTCCAAACATCTAGTCCCACTTTTTGAATATAAAAATCAGTATGTCACTTATCATAGCCAATTTTGCACATTTATACTCAGATATGTGTTCAAAAAGACATCCTTCCAAGTAGTTGAGCATCGGATTGCGGTAAAATTAAAAAATCTCTCCAGGAATCTCTAGATCCTCCAGTGTGATTCTATTAAATTAATTCTATTAAACAATTATTCAAGTATAGGATGATATATGATGAAATCTCTTAAAGCTAATTCTCAAAGTGGCATTAACTCAAAACTCCACTTGAAGTAAAAGCTTGAGTTGGAGTCTTGTTCTCTTTATCCAACTGGGAGTCTGGTTTGACAAGCTATCAGCAATTCCCAAGCCCACAAAATAACTTTAAGTTACAGGAATGCAAGGGGGTTGCCATACCAATGGTAGTTTCCTGAAGGGTGGCTTTAGCAGATCAGAAATTATGTGCAGCACATAAAGACTTCTAACAATGAGAGAGTGTGAAGCTCACACAACACTGCCCAAAGCAGAGCAAACTCTCTTGCTCATGAAACCCTTTCCAGCATTTACAGCTGTCCCTGGAACTCACTGTCTAGGGTTTGTTGTTCTGCCGCGAACGTGCCTATTTTTATAGTCTTCTCTTTGGATTTTTGCCCTGAAGTCCCTGGGTGCATCTACACTGTAGAATGAATGCAGTTTGACTCTATTTTAACTACCATGGCTCAATGCTATGGCATCCTAGGAGCTGAAGTTTGGTGAGGCATCAGTGCTCTTTGGCAGAGAAGGCTAAAGAAAACTACAACTCCTATGATTATATAGCACTAGCTGTGCCCAGCCACGCGTTGATGTGGTGAAGTATGGTGGTATGGGAAATAAAGTATTGAGGAATTGGTGGTAGTTAAGGTAAAGGGTAAAGCTTTTCCCCTGACATTAAGTCCAATATAAATGGGTTATATAGCTGCGTGGAAGAGCCATGTGTCTACACTGCCATATAATCCAGTTAAAATCAGATAATCTGTATTTTATAGGCAGTGTGGAAGAGGCCTAAGTGAGGCCTAACTCTGCCTGTCCCCTGGGTGAGTGGGTTGCTAGGAGACCAAATGGGTGGAGCTTAGCCTTCTAACTGGCAGCAATTGGAATAAAAACAATTATTCCTCTCCCTCTAATTAGGACTTTATTTTTATTTTCTTTTTGTTGTATGAATGTAGAGGCATGGATGAGGGGTTGTGCTGCCAAGTGTAGTGTTTCTGGGATGTGTAGTTTTGTTGTTTTGTCCTAGGCCGAAATTTCATTACCCTTTTATATATATAGATTGATCTATGGAAGTTAAAGTGGTGTTAACAACAACACCCGTGCAAACACCTTGAAGCAAGGCTAAATTGTATCCACAGAACCGGTATCTATCTATGCTTTCGTGTATCCACATTTGACAAACCTGGCCCACCTTTAGACATTTTCTTGGTCTTCCAGCACAAGTCTATGATATTCTCCAGCCAGAAGTAATTCAACCCAATAAGATTTGCTATTATCTGCAGTTCAGTAAGCAGGACATGTCACAAAACTGGCTTCTTGGAAGTAATAATAGGTCATTATGTGGAAAAGGTGCCCAGCTCTCTCCACAGTAAGAGGATGGTATAATGATAACATCTGGGACTTTTGTCCTTCTCCAGAAAGTGGCCATTGCAGATCATGGCTGTATCCACTGCAGGACAGTGCTTGAAAAGTATGCATCAGTTCCAGAGTTGGCAGAGCATCGCTGTTCCCAAAAAAGGTGTTTCTGACGTCGGTGCGTGCAAAGACGCTCCTCTCCCTCGGTCCCCAGCCATCTTGCAGACATTTGCAACATAATGAAAAGGGACTCGGATTAATAAACTGTCAGGGAGAATCAACAAAGCCTACGACTCCTTAAAAGGGAAAGGAAGCCAAGACGGCAGCGTTTGCAGAACGGTGACCTTCTTTTATCTGTTCGGCTGCATCAAACTTTGCATCGGCAGTTGTAAACCACAATCTAGAATAGTGCATGCCTTCCATGGAAAAAGGCTGCTGTTGAAAGCTCTCCAGTAGCAGAGTTGGGGAAAGACCTTTCCCAAAAGAGAGCCACCGAAGGTGGTATTTGGAAAGGTGGAATGGACACCTGACTTACTATGACAAGATTAGGCAACTCTGGAGGGTCTGTGAAAATGTTTTTTCTAAGTGAGCATCCAATATAGGATAGGTTTGCCTTGGAAAGGATTCAAAATAGCACTTCAGCATCAATACACCTGGTTTTGGTTGTTTGGTGTCAGTGTTTTCTACAGCCTGCTTTGCAGCAAACTGAGTATTGGGTTGTTGTGCATTTTCCGGGCTGTATGGCCATGTTCCAGAAGCATTCTCTCCTGACGTTTTGCCCACATCTATGACAGGCATCCTCAGAAGTTGTGAGGAATATTGGAAAACTATTCCTAAACAGGAGAAGGAGAGGGCCTTCTCGGCAGTGGCCCCCCGGCTCTGGAAGTCTCTCCCTAAGGAGATCAGGTTAACTCCTTCCCTGCCCATTTTCCACCGGGAATTGAAAACATGGTCGTTCCAGAGCGCGTTTAAATGAACAGGCCCAATAGAGCTGTCATTAGGATACTTCTTTCTGTTTTAAAAGCATATGGCACTTTATCACTGTTACTTATTTCCATGATACAGCACTTTATGAAACCTGTCCCCACTGGGTTTGCTTTTAATTTCTCTGATTTTATCTGCTTGGATTTTAATGTATTGTCCATTATTTTATTTTGTGTATCGTTGGAATGTTTTAAGTTTTTGTCAAATATGTTGTGTTGTTGTTCCGACTTGTCCCTGGGGCGGGATATAAAAATAAAGTATATTATTATTATTATTATTATTATTATTATTATTATTATTATTATTATTATTACACAGCAAACAAGATAGATATGCTGGACTTCGTGTCACAAAATCACAAGTCGAACACTTCCCAAGTGTCTAGGACTGTGTGATGTATTTTCGGATGATGCGAGCAGATCCCAGCAGGGTGGCCTTTTGCAGCTGGCAGATCGTAATTTTGTCAATATCTATTGTTTCCAAATGCCAGCTGAGATCTTTTGGCACGGCACCCAGTGTGCCGATTACCACCAGGACCACCTGCACTGGCTTCTGCCAGAGTCTTTGAAGTTCAATCTTGAGGTCCTGATAGCGGCTGAGTTTTTCCTGTTGCTTTTCGTCAATGCGACTGTCACCTGGGATGGCAACATCAATGATCCAAACCATTTTTTTCCACAACTGTGATGTCTGGTGTGTTGTGTTCCAGAACTTTGTCAGTCTGGATTCGGAAGTCCCACAGTATCTTTGCATGTTCGTTTTCCAATACTTTATTATTATTATTATTATTAAACAGAAGCCCATCATAGAGTTTTGTCTAAACATTTTCAGAAGCCGAAATGTTTCTGCTGGAAGACCTAGGAATTCCTCTGTTTTGCAGTTTCTCACTTCCACAGATTTAGTTTTTCTAACCCCAGTGAATGTGGAAGGCTTGCTGGATTGTTAGGCAATTTAAAATGTGTGGCTATCAAACCTGCTTGTTTGTCTATTTGGAACATCCTTTCACAAAGAAGCACCCAAAATAAGAAACACACAGAGAAAGAAAACAGTCACGTTAATTGAAAACGTTTAATCGTGAACGGAAGGAAAAGTGCAAAACCACAACCACATGAAACCCATCACAGAAATGCACACCGCATTATTAGCAATGTCCCTTTCACGCTACACAATGATAACACTCAAGGCGGAGAATTTATGCCGTTTCATGCCACTTTAATCTGCCATGGCTATGGGATCCTGAGAGTTGTAGTTTTAGACTTCTTTGCCAAAGGATGCTGGTGACTTACCAAACGTCAAAGCCCAGGATTCCACAGCACTGCGTTGTGGCTCAAAGTTATGGAATCCATGGCTCAATGCATCTGCACCCATTGCTATGGGATCCATGGCTCAATGTGTTTCATGACTCCCACTACTTTAAAGTGGAGATGTACTTTATGATGCCATCTTATTTCTCATGTTTTATGGACACCTGGCATTTGCACTTTAGAGGAAAGTTCCTAGAATTACCTGCCAGTGAGTTTGAGCATTTCTTGTTTACAAACCTCTGGTTTGCATAGCAGTTAAAGTGGAATCTCCATGCTATACCAATGCAGCGTAAAAGAGCTCCAGGACAAAAAAAAAAGGCCCTATAAAGTCCGACTTGACATTAGTTCACTCACTTCTGACATATCTACAACCTTTGTAAACACCTACTCAAACAATCTCTATCTTACAGCAGGGATGAGGAATTTTTGGCCTCCAAGATGCTTTTGATTTCTACTGGGTGCGTCTACACTGCAGAATTAATGCAGTTTGATACCACTTGAACTGCTATGGAATCCTGGGAGTTATAGTTTGCATGGAATCCTGGGATTTATAGTTTGCATGGAACAATGGTTCCACCGCATTGAGCCATGCAAATAAAGTGGTGTCAAAGTGTATTAATTCTGCAATGTAGATGCTTGGTAGAAGTCCTAGGCCAGTGGTTCTCAACCAGTGGTTAGGATTTCTGGGAGTTGAAGGCCAAAACATCTGGGGACCCACAGGTTGAGAACCACTATCCTAGGTAATGGGAGTTGTAGTCCAAAACAAGGGGAATTCCATTCCCAGCCTACTAAAATTGCAGCTCACCCTGGAATTTAAACAAACTCCTTGTCTTTATTTCGTTTGCCTAAATAATGCATTATTTCAAGACTTAAGATCGTGGTACAACTGTAGTTGAAGCCAATGGAGCAACTTAGGCTGGGTCCATACTGCCATATAATGCAGCAGACCCTATAATGCAGTTCAGGTTGCATGCTAGGGGTCTACACTGACCATATAACACAGTTTCAAACTGCATTATCTGGCAGCCTGAGTTCTGACTCATTCCTGCTAGACAGGGGTCTGTGTTATCATACTTTTATGCGTAGGAAAGCAGTTCCTTGAGATAAAGCTTCACTCGAAATGGAATTGGTATTCCAACATGTGCTTAAAGATTGCAGCATTGAAAAGGGAAAAAGTGCCCCATTTTTGAGGTGAACAACCTCAAGCATATAGTCTACTAACTACAATATTTTCCCCAATAAAAATAAAACTCCACACTATTAATTTTGGGTTAAAAAAATAATGTTTGAACAAACCCTGTGAGCAGCACTGCCAGAGACAATGTTATCGATCTGTCTAGACCCATGCTACTAAAACACAACTTTTAAATAGGATTAGCATATATGCTTTGGCTTGATGCCCATGCTTGTAATTATTGAAAATTATTAAAGAAAATAACAGTAATACAGGTTGAATATCCCTTATCCAAAATTCCGAAGTCCTCCAAAATCCAAGATATTATGATGCTTATTTATTATGTTACGATATCTTTGTTTTTGGATGGTTTCGTGTATGCAAACCTTGTTCCGCGCACAAAATTATTTAAAATACTGTGTATAAAATTATCTCCATTCTGTGTGCATAAGGTGCCTATGAAACATAAAGTACTCCCAAATCCAAGATATTATGATGCTTATTTATTATGTTACGATATCTTTGTTTTTGGATGTTTTCGTGTATGCAAACCTTGTTCTGCGCACAAAATTATTTAAAATATTGTGTATAAAATTATCTCCATTCTGTGTGCATAAGGTGCCTATGAAACATAAATAAATGTTGGTGTAGAATTGGGTCTCATCTCATGAGGCATATGCAAGTCTTCCAAATTCTGAATAAAAATCCAAAATAGGAAACGCTTCTGGCCAAAAGCATTTCAGATAAGGGATACCTGACCCATACGAAGGCTAGATCTGGTCAAATGTATTCTCTTTTGATCCAAAAAAATAAATAAATTAGGTAAGCACTAGTTTGTGCTCACGGAGAAATGTTATTGATAGTGCAGAAAACGTAACAAATTATGCTTAAAGTGCACAACTTAACTGAAATCATCCAATGGTTTTAACTGCTCCTCTCAATGAGTTCAATCTCGGGCATCTTCAGCAAAGGCGATGAATCTGTCTCTTTAAACCTTTTTATTCAGGCAGGCTTCTAAAGATGAAGGTTTTAATGATCAGTTTGGGGGTTTGTTGTTTTAATGGTTTTACACTGGGATTTTTTAAAAAAAAATAATGTTTATATTTAATCCTTTTTTAATGTTCCTATATTTGTGTAATTGAAATGGTTATACTGATGGATCTGGACCAAGCTTGGCACACACACACCTGATATGCTGAAATTTGAATACTGGAGGGGTTTGTGGGAACTAACCTTCCTTTCTGGGAGTTGTAGTTCACCCACAACCAGGGAAACTGTGGTCTCCACCGATGATGGGCCTGAACCAAACTTGGCATACAGAATCCCAGGACTAACTCAACCTACTGGAGGGGTTTGAGGGGACAGACTCACTACAATGGGAGTTGTAGTTTACCTATAGCCTACTGATGGTGCATCCAGAGCAAACATCCAGTGCTGTATTTATTTCCCAGCACTGAACATACTCATATACTGCATCTTGAAATTAAAGCTTGTAAGGTGGGATTACAGCACAAAGCTCTTGTAAACTTTAAGCTTGAACAGGGAGGTAAGAAGATCGTGGTGCCATAAATCTGGGTGAATCTGTACCCTTTCAAGGGAGGGATGAAGACATGAGAGCAAGGAGAACAGATTGTGGTGCTTCTTTAGTTCCATCCAAGATTATTATTATTGTTATTATTGTTGTTGTTGTTGTTATTATTATTATACGAGGGTTATCCAGAAAGTAGATTATGTTTTGGAATTAAAAATGAACAAAGTATAGAAGAAAACATTTACCATATGCAGTTGAAAGCCACACCCAAATACCACTTCTCAACATAGTCGCCATTCAAATCTAGGCATTTATCATAGCGATGAATGAACTTGGCAACTCCTTCCCCACAAAACTCTATCGCTTGTGTCCTCAACCAGCCGGTCACCCCTTTCCGCAGCTGCGCATCGTCGTTGAGGATGCAAGCGGCGGAGTTTTGTGGGGAAGGAGTTGCCAAGCTCATTCATCGTTACGATAAGTGCCTAGATTTCAATGGCGACTATGTTGAGATGTGGTATTTGGGTGTGGCTTTCAACTGCATATGGTAAATGTTTTCTGCTATACTTTGTTCATTTTTAATTCCAAAATGTAATCAACTTTCTGGATGACCCTCGTATTTATTTATGCCCTGCTTTATCTTGGAGAGTCAAGATCAGGCATGGGCAAACTTCAGTCAAGATCCATCTTGAAACTACAAGGATGAACGGGAATATAAAACAGGTACCTTTGTCCATCTCCGTGACGTCACATTGCCCAGCACTTTGTCCTGCTTCCCAATCTACTTGGGTTTAAAGTTACATGGTAGTCTTCCTCTAGCCAACCTGGAAACTTTATTTAAGCCAATTCTAATTTCTAGAAACCCGTATCAAAATTATTCGGGCATGAATTTCACTGCTGAAGCTTTCCTCCCACGCTTGATCTTGTGTGTTCTATAGTCATGCATTGAAAGGTGACGGTGGTGGTCCTAATAGGATTAACACGGTGAAGTATATATGTGTGTATAGGTGATGGCAAAATCTAGTATTGGACTTTCCATCAGTCAACTCAACATGTTTTCACTGTCGTCACCTGCATTCGTTTTGTCTGGCGACGAGGCACAGCTCAATGGCTCAACCTTTCAAAAGTCCCAGGCTCAATCTCTGGAATTTCCTGGAATCCCAAAATACTTTTGTCTGAAACCCCAGAAACAACGACCAGACCCATAGATGATACTGAGCAAGATGGAACAATGATACGTCTTCCGTTTTGGTCGCTTCGTCCTGGAAGTTAGTTGTCGATTGCCAGCCTTACCATTCACTCGTTTTGCTACATAACTTTTGCATACTTTGAGCCATAATGGACACTTCTAAACTTAACAAATGGGGTCTCCCTCAATATTCTCTCACACCAAAAAGAGGGAAAATACATTTTGCCCTAAAAGTCAAAGGACCAAATATTGTAGTCCACCATATTAGTCCAGCATCATCATCTGATGTGTAAACACATCTACATTCAAAGATCTTGCTTTAAAATAATACTGCTTAGAAGAAGAAGAAAAAACTTGTATTCATCATTCATTGTTAGTGGGTGTATGACCCAAGTGTCCTGTTTTCTAACAAGTTAACTACATATAAGTGGCATTTAAGCCGCTAAACAGGGCACATTGAAAATCTTCTTTTTCAAAACCAAGGTCCGTCATCCTCGTCGTCCTCTTCCTTTTCCTTCTCGTTCAGGTACAGAAGGGCAATTTTCTTCTCATCAGAAATCACCGATCTTTGGTCAACCATCCTTTGCAGCTGGACAGTCTGATCAAATGTCAACACCTCTGATCTGCGTTCATTTTCAGCCTCCTTTGGCCCGCTTTCCAGCAAATGGGCCTCTGCTCCTTTCTTGCTTGGCACAACAATGGTTGCTGCTGGACTTCTACCTGCCACGTTGGTTACATCCATCTGAAAAGTAAAAGACGTTTCCTTAGGTCCTATCTTTATATGCTCAGCAGATTGGCTGCTTTCTGAGGGCCCGTCTGTTGGAGAAAGGTCAGCAGCGCTGAAACTCAATGTTTCAGAAACAGGTCCATGGAATATGATCGACCTTCCAGGGGTTTCATTGGCGCTCAGTTGGATGTGCCGCATCGATCGGCTCATCTCTGTGGAGCCCACTTCTTCCAAAACATCTTCTCCCGAAGAACTGATGCCAGAGGATTCTGAACCTTGGCACACGATGTGCTCAATGCTGTGGATTTCCTTTGGCCCTAATTTAATGTCCTTTATCAATCCTTCGGAGGGAAAGATCTGGACCTGCTCATTGAGCTTCAAGTGCTGTTCGGAAACAGGCCCCGTAAAAACAATTTGCTCCGTTACAAATTCCTTCGGGCTTAACGTGATGTGATGTACAACGGTGTTTGTATTCCGCATCTGCTCCTTGCTGTCTGGATCCGATTCAAGCGTCTTGTGGAGAGAGTCTTCGTAACTACTTTGGTCTGCTAAGCGGGTCTCTCTCTGTCCTATTCTAATGTTTGTCACTGACTCTTCAACCTGAGCATGGTCTCCAGAAGAACTGAGCTCTGTGAACCCAGGAAGGACTCCTTCATATATAACCTGCTCAGCATGTACTTCTTTCGGCTCTATCCGAATGTGCCTCACTGTTCTGCTGGAGTCTTCTGGCCCCTTCATTTGCCAAAGGGTCTCACTACTCTGATTCGACCTGTCCTCAAACACGGTTTCTTCAACGATCTGTTTTGAACCCAAGGTGATGTGTTTAGAGGACCGGATATCAGTTGAAATTTGTGCCTGAGCAGGACCTTCGGAATCACTCACTTCCACTGTTTTATGAACAGGTCCTCTATAAATGACTTTTTCTGTGGTTTGGATTTCTTCAGGGCCATGTCTGAATTCCCTAACGGATTGACCGACACTTGCTGATGCTTCCGTCCCAAAGTCGCTCCTGCCAAACTCCAGGCTGTCGGAAACGGGACTTTCATAGCGGACCTGCTCAGTTCTGTGAATTTCTGTCGGACTCATTACAACTTGCTGCACTCGCCTGTTAATATCGAATGACCTTTGCGAAGGATACAGTTCCTCTCTACTCTCAGTCACCACGCTTGTGAAGACGGGGCCTTGATGGATAACTTGTTCGTTGGAAAGATACTGCAAGCCATCATGACTACTGAGTTTGGCTGAGTTAGAAACCTCTTCTACAGTCCAAGGTGCAGAAGAAACATGTACACCAATGTTCTTGCTATCGGCATCGCCACTTCCGAAGCCTTGTTTCCGGTATGCATCAAAATCTCCTTCGGTTGGGGACGGAAACCTGACCTCATCAGCCATATCTTTGCTGAGCAATTCTGAAGTAATCTGGTTAGGCTCGAGTGTCTGGGACAGACTGACTTCTGCAACAATGGTAACCAATCCTCCTTTTTTGGTGTTTTCCACTTTTTTAATGTCCACTTCCAGGCTGCTGGCATCCCCGTGACTCTCTTTTGTCAACACGGAGAGTTCCTGTTTGATGCTTTCAGGAAGAGTGTCGTCAAGCTTTTCTAGCGCTTCTTTCAACTGATGCTTGGGGTCCTTTGACTCTTCAGCAAAGAGACTTTTTATCGATTCCTGAAACTCATGCGGGATTTTGATCTCCTTCTCAATAACAAAGGATTCGGCATGGGCCACCTTCTCCTTGGCCGCTTCCTCCTTTGAAATAAAGGTGCCCGCCTCTTCCCCCACCAGCTGGTAGATCGTTTCTGGTGAGCCTGGGCTCTCGCTTATCTTTGTTTGAGACCCCTGAAGAAATTCGTCTTGCCACGAATACTTCACGGTCGATTCTTCTTCAATATGGATCTGGCCATAGACGGAGCTCTCATCTTCCTCGTGACCCAAGGGATGGTCATCTGGGGTTGACACAAAGTACTTTTCTTCATCGACTATATCATCCCCTTCAGCTACTTCTTCTACATGGGACACAAGGACACTGGGTTGCTTCTCCTTTGTGCCCCTTTCAGCTTGTGTGCTATGTCTCTCTTCGTAACCATAGTGTGGGTGTTCCACCATACTGGGAAACGTATCCTCAGCTTCTTCCACTTCGAACGGTGTGGAAAACTCCATTCGTTCCTCAGCTGAAGACCCGAGCGGCTCCTCAACAATCTCAACACGAACAGACCTTTTCGGTTTGCCTTCCATTCCCTTCGCCCCGGCGTTAATGATGTCTTCTACGACCTCTTTGGATGGAGCTCCTTTACTGCCTTCTAGGACCTTTTTAGCATCTTGCTTTAAGAAGCTAACCAAGTCAAAATCCTCAGAAACATCCAGGTCAGGCTGAAGTGCCGCCTGGACTTTGATTTCAGTCTTTAATTTTCCAGCCTCGAAGACTTCTTTCTTCTCAAAGGAGGTGGCTTTGGTCGCAGGCGGAGGTCCTGCTTCGGAAGGCTTTTGCACAAAACCTTTCAGGATGTCAGAAACAATGCTTTCGGCTATGCTTTCTGTAAGCAATGTATCCATTCGGGAGCCTTCTTCTCCACTGACTTCACCTTCTCGGGTGACTTTCACTGAGGCTTCTCCTTTCTGACGGTCTTCGGAAGATGCTCTATGTTCCGCTTTGTTGGTCTTCACCATTTGCACATCCAAATGAGACGGGATCTCAACGGCTTCTTCACTTTGTGTCACCACGCTCACATTTCTGCCCCTTTGAAACAAATGACTTTCCTCCATCTCTGTATCTGCTGGAACGTTTTTTCCGGACAAATCTTTTCTCATCTGGTCTTGCCATGTGACATCCTTGGGTGTTTTATCTGCCACAATCGTGTCATTTGCTTTGTTATGTTTAATGGCAAATTCTTCCGCTATCTGTTTCTTTTCTGTGTTCCGTTCAAAGTTAGCCTTTCCTTCGATTTTGGCTGGCTTCTCTCTCAGCCTCTCCATATCAGAAACTGCTCTTTCTTTGGCAAATACTTCTTTTTTCTCACCACCTTCGAGCAAAACAATCTTTCCCTGTTCCGCCGGCTTGCTGTCTTTGATCTCATTGTTCACCACAGTATGTGTCCTGTCTACTGTTTTCTCATATTCAGTTTCTTTCGAACTGGAGCTTAGGCTGCGAGGTGGAAATGAAGAAATGTTAACTCTGGCTTTCACATTGTCCGATCTATTCGGGTATGATGTTGTACCTTTCTGGATGCTTGTTGATTCCTTTGAAAAAGATACCGTCCTTCCAGCTTCGGTTGTTTTCCTTTCAGGAGGAAATACTCGTCGGGTTTCATGGCTAGTAAGATAGGAAGGAGCAAAGGCTATGGTATCTCTCTTCTCCATTACGGTCGCGTCTCTTTTGATCGTGGATGAAGGATGATACTGTGACTTGAAGGCATCTCTTGCAAAAGTCTTCCCAGAAGCTCGGTTGGTTTTTGTTTGAGATGAATAAACAGTAGAGCTGTGAATATTCGTTGTGGGAGATTTATATCTTGCATCAACATCCCGGATTGCTGGGAAAGTCCTCTTCCCTTTCCTCTGTTCATAATCTGAACGGCAGTTGCTGTATTCATAAAGCATGTTCCGGACACCTGTCAGTAAACAAAGCAAATCAAAAGCATGACACTTAATACAGTATCCTTAAGTGATGTCCAAACAAAGCAACACAAGGGGTTGCAATCTAACTACAGCTAATAATAATGTTAAACACAGTCTCTATTTTGCCATCCAAAGACATTCAATCTTGCCTGTCCTCCCAGAAACATGACAAATGCAAAAGGCTATATCATCTCAGCAGGGCAGTCCAAGTGTCTTGTCTTATTAAATGAACAAATAATATCACTTAGCAATTCAAACCTTGTGGCAACTTCCTTCCATGCGCTTCGTCCCACATAAGAATCCACTGGCTGCTCTCTCCTTCAAGCAAAGCTCTGCAACATAAAAAAACAAAAACAAAAATCCACATGGCTTTACTTTGGGAAGAAAACAAGACAAAACAACCTGTAGCATTTCTTATGGACAAGGACTTAATGCAAGTGAGAAGACCAATGTTGTGACCTCAATGTTCCTTCTCTTTCATTTCTAACTTCCCAAGATTTTCCACCCCTCTCCCTTTTTCAGAGTGAAACATTATACATTATGTGATATCTGGCAATCTCCTTTGGAACAGATAAAGCGGGATATAAATAAATAAATATAATAATAATAATAATAATAATCTGCTTTAATGTTTGCATATTTGTATATTTTAAATTGTATGCTAATGGTTTTATGTTAAGCCGCTTTGGGGAGATAATTAATAATAATAATAATATAATATAATAATATAATAATATAAAAAATAATATATTTTAATTGTATACTAATGCTTTTATGTCAAGCTGCTTTGAGTCCCCTTTGGGGAGATAAGGCAGGCTATGAATACTAATACTAATAATATATTATAATAATATATTTTAAATTGTATAGTAATGCTTTTATATTACACCACTTTGAGTCTCCTTCGGGAGTGATAAAGCTGAGTATAAATAATGATAATAATAATATAATGTAATTAAAATTGTATGCTAATGCTTTTATGTCAAGCCGCTTTGAGTCCCCTTTGGGGAGATAAAGCAGGGTATAAATAATAATAATTATTAATAATATATAATAATATAATAATACAAAATAATAATAATATATTTTACATTGTATCCAAATGCTTTTATGTCAAGCTGCTTTGTGTCACCTTTGGGGAGATACAGCGGGGTATAAATAATAATAATAATGCATTATTATTATATTATAATAATATAATACAAAATAATAATAATATAATTTAAATGGTATACTAATGTTTTTATGTTATGCCACTTTGAGTTTCCTTTGGGAGTGATGAAGCGAGATGTAAATAATAATAACAATAACAATAATAATAATAATAATAATAATAATGGTATATATTACATTTTATACTAATGCTTTCATGTTACACCACTTTCAGTCTCCTTCGGGAGAGATAAAGCAGGATATAAATAAATATAACACTAATAACAGTAATAATAACTGGGGCTGAGATCCTGCATCATCAGATATAACTCGGAGACCCATTTCATTGTTGCTACTGCCATGATTTCATTTGCAAAGTCCACTTTGGATCAAACCTTTTAAAAACCATTTATATCCATGTTTGCAGCAAGGTGGAAATCTTTATGAATTGGACTGTATTGGATATTTCCAAAGGATTGGTTATACAGCAAAGGACTCCCTTGTTGCAGTTCCTTGCTATTATCCGAGCATTACAGTTGTTGTTTCTCTTGTGAAAACCTGGCCGACGCATGCTGCGAAAGAGAAGTGGGAAAGTCTATTTCAAAAAGGGCTCCAGCGGTGAATCCAATGTAGAATTACAGAACAATAAAGCATCTCCAAAACGATGGGATGAATGCCTCGAAACCACCTGAAAACGGTCACAACCCAGGAATGTTCCAATAGCAGATATTGCATTCAGAGTTCATTAAAGGCAACAAGTAATTTAAGCTGTTTCATTCCTTGCTTGAAACACTTTCAGTTTTGCACCGACATATGTTTTGAGCAGATAATACCGAACAGCGCCTTAAGATCCATAACGGCTCCATCTGGAAGAGTCTGATAATTGGGGCTTCAAGCTCCTGGAAAGCCATTGGAAATGCTCCGATGTTGGCTTTCGAAAAATAAACACAGCGAGACAACACGGGCTTCAGCTGCCACGGCATTCAATCCGACTACTATTCTTCCAGTTGCCACAATGCGGGATTGCAGCCAACGAGCTTTATGGACAGCTGACCTCTTTAGAAAAGAGGCTTCTGAGAGTTAAATAGCAGTGACAGAAGCAAGGCAAATAATAATAATGCACGGCCAGGTAAAGTGGAAGCATCTCCTGCCATTACTCCCATTGCAGAGTGACATTCACACCTAGAATACTATTTGCGGCATTCACATTTGCTTTGTCGTTTTTCTTGGGAGACCTACAGTGTATTTCTAAAGACTCAAATGAAATTTTATGTTTGGGGTTGGATTTCATAGGAGAGCAGAATTCATGGGGTGGTGCTCTCAATCTCCTCTCCCCATAGCTAGATGATGATGATGATGATGATGATGATTATTATTATTATTATTTTATTGTATGACACAGCAAACAAGATAGATATGCTGGATTTCGTATCACAAAATCACAAGTCGAACACTTCCCAAGTGTCTAGGACTGTGTGATGTATTTTTGGATGATGCGTGCAGATCCTAGTAGGGTGGCCTTTTGCAGTTGGCAGATCGTGATTTTGTCAATGTCTATTGTTTCTAAATGCCGGCTGAGATCTTTTGGCATGGCACCCAATGTCCCGATCACCACCGGGACCACCTGTACTGGTTTCTGCCAGAGTCTTTGAAGTTCAATCTTGAGGTCCTGATAGCGGCTGAGTTTTTCCTGTTGTTTTTCGTCAATGCAACTGTCACCTGGGATGGCAACATCAATGATCCAAACCTTTTTCTTTTCCACAACTGTGATGTCTGGTGTGTTGTGTTCCAGAACTTTGTCAGTCTGGATTCGGAAGTCCCACAGTATCTTTGCGTGCTCATTTTCCAATACTTTTGCAGGTTTGTGATCCCACCAGTTCTTTGCTGCTGGGAGGTGGTACTTGAGGCATAAGTTCCAATGAATCATTTGGGCCACATAGTTGTGCCTCTGTTTGTAGTCTGTCTGTGCGATTTTCTTACAGCAGCTGAGGATATGATCAATGGTTTCGTCGGTTTCCTTGCACAGTCTGCATTTTGGGTTCTCAGCTGATTTTTCAATCTTGGCCTTGATTGCATTTGTTATTATTATTATTATGGCACTCCCGGTGGCATAATGGGTTAAACCCTTGTGTTGGCAGGACCGCTGACAGGTTGGTGGTTTCAATCCAGGGAGAGCATGTGAGCTCCCTCTGTCAGCTCCAGCTCCCCATGTGGGACATGAGAGAAACCTCCCACAAGGATGGTAAAACATCAAACATCCGGGCATCCCTTGGGCAATATCCTTGCAGACAGCCAATTCTCTCATACCAGAAGCGACTTTCAGTTTCTCAAGTCGCTCCTGACACGGGGGAAATTATTATTATTATTATTATTTTGTATTTATACCCCACTTTATCTCTCCAAAGGGGACGCAAAGTGGCAGCAGAAAACAAGCCTGCTTCCTCTTCCTTATGACATCCCTTCGCATATTGATACATGGCTCTCATGTCTCCTTTCAACTTTCTCTTCTGAGGCTAAACAGACACAGCTCTTTAAGACGCTCCTCAGGGGGATTATTCATGGTTTCCAAACCTTTGATCATTTAGACTGGGATCTAGAATTAGACTCAGTGTGATTCCAGGTGAAGAAGTCTGACTAAAGCCGAATAGAGAGAAACCATGACTTCCCTCGATCTGGACTCTGGACTCCTTTGGATGCAGCCCAAAATCCCATTGGCTTTTTGAGCTGCTACATCACACTCTTAGCTCATGTTCAACTTGTTCACCACCGAGACTCCAAGATCTTTTAGAGATGTGTCTCTGTTTCCAAGCCAGGCATCACCCATCCTGTATCTATGCAAACTTGCATTTGTCCTTGTTGACATGCATTGTGTTAGTTTTGGCCATTCAGCTCTCTCATTTGTCCAACGACAAACATCAGGTAATGGAACAGTCATTCCTTTGCTCCAAAGGATTCTGGAGACATTGGTTCTATTATAAGAAGATAGACACAGATGTTCCAAACAATAGTTTGCATCCGACTCCCGTTTCCAAAATCCTTCAGAGAAAACTTCAGCAGTTACTACAAAAATGGTCATCAGTCTGCAGCATCTTTTCCACTTGACACGAAATAAATAAATGTAATATCTGATATTTAAATTTCCACCTGTGTTCTCCCTTTTTTCCCTGTTTCTACATTGCCAAATAAGCCAGTTTTCTGCAACTTGAGTTTTCAGTCTCTTGGTGACTTTGGAGAATCCTCCTCCCAATGCATAAAAGAGCCCAGATAGCAGTTCTGCCATGACTAAACTTGGGATATAACACAACACACAAAAATACATTTAAGTTCTTCCTTGCCCTCTTTTATACTTTTTTTCTTTTGGAAGAATAAAGATAGAAAGTCTCTTTCTCCTCCCAGTATGCTGTCCTTCCAAAGAAAAGCAGCTGTATATGACGCTCTGGAAAATTCCACCGCAAAGGAGAATTGCATGATCTTCCCTGACTCCGTCGGTGGAAAAAGTCCCCGAAAGCGTTAAATGAAAAACAGGAATGCGGGAAGTTTGACTAAAGGATTCTTGGCCTCTGATAAAACAACAGTTTGCTTAGTTGCTGGAGCAACGCATGAAGTCACTCAAAATAATGTCCAAGCAAGGCACTGTATAAGGCAAAGGGCAGCCCTGAACTGGATCCCAAAGCAAGAAGGCTGGAAAAAAAATGAGCTTTACAATAAAGGCAAATTCTACTTAAATTGATTTTTTTAAAAGGAAGAAGCGAAAGGATGAGATTGTGGCACATTGTTTCTACCAAACTTGTGTATGATTAAGTGTACGTCACAGTTATTCTTGCTAAGTAAACCAACTGGACACAGGCAAGTGTCAAAAGTAATTTCATCATCAACGACAGAACTTCAGAAAATGCTGAAATGACTGCACCTTCGTGTTGTTGATTCACACAAATCCAGTTTTCCTCACGACCACAAACCCATGCGCAGAAAGTAAATGCGCTCTGACATTACAAGATGGTGTAGAAGGAATAACTCTGATCCTCCAGATTTCTAGGAAACAAAGTGGTGGAGTCAGGAAAAGCTGAGGAATAATAATAATAATAATAATAATAATAATAATAATAATAATAATAATAATAATAAGCAAAGTGAAGAACCTGCTTTGATTGAAGTCAAAAATCAGAAACTCCTCAAAGCACAGCAGACAAAAAACCAGTACAAGAAAACCGCACTACAAACTAGAGCTGACAGCTGGCACAACAAAACATTGCATGGAAAGTTCCTTGAATATTCAATCTGTATTAGCACTTTGAGCTGAGCCCAAAAAGGAATAGGGTTGAACTTCAAAGTTGTTAACTGTATGTGAGACAGACATATATAATAACATCTAATAAGATAATGTCAAGAGGCAGTGCTGAATTAGAAAACTTTTGGGAAAATAAAACTTCAACTCTCTGCACATAGCCGTTTCGGGTGGAATAAATCCTAGTTATATCCTTCCATTTTCAAACTGCAGCTAACAATGAAGCTGCAGCACTCAACTTTCTGGGCTGTTTAAAGGCAGCCCCACAAAGATCGTGGCATTATTCCAGTTGGGTTGGAAGCAGGGGATGGTTAGCTGACACCAGACCTACTGTCTCTTGGAAAGGCCAACGCTGTCAAAGGGAATGCCTTGCTAACATATACTGATGCATCCAGAGAAATTAATAGGTCCAAGAATATCCGCAAAGAGCCCACCTGCTGTTACAAGGGAATAGGGAGCTATGTTTGAATGCAGTCCAGGTCCCCCAACTCTCTGAACAACCGTCCTTCTGTCCTATTTGGATTCAATGAATTTGCACTCTGCTCCATTCATGAATTGATTTCAAGTCCCCACCAAATTAAGGATGGACAGCCACACATATATGCAAACGGCAAGATATGTTGCTCCTTGTCCACTTTTGTTGTTGTTGTTGCTGCTGCCATATGTTCTGATGTTCAGTGAGAGTCCAAGCTTTTCGTATGCTCTGCAAAGATGCTCAGAGTGGCTTGTAGGCCTACTTCTGAATGAGCACAGACCACATTATCATCAGCATATTGGATTTCTATAACAGATATTGTTGTGACCTTGGTTTGACTTTCCAAATTGGTCTTTCAGCAAAAGGTTTGGTTTTTGTCGTGTCAGGAGCAACCGGAGTTGCTTCTGGAGTGAGAGAATTTGCTGTCTGCAAGGACGTTGCCCAGTGGACGCCCGGATGTTTTGATGTTTTTACCATCCTTGTGGGAGGCTTCTCTCATGTCCCCACATGGAGCTGGAGCTGATAGAGGGAGCTCATCCACGCTCTTCCCGGGTGGGATTCGAACCTGGCAGCTTTCAGGTCAGCAACTCAACCTTCAAGTCACGAGGCTTTTATCCCCTAGGCCACCAGAGGCTCCAGCAAAAGGTAAGGTAAAGGTAAAGGTTTCCCCTGACGTTAACCAATACCACCACCACTTTGCCACAGCAACGCGTGGCCGGGCACAGCTAGTTACATATAAAATGTTACTACACTCTTGTGGTTGCACCTAGTAAAAGGTAAAGGTTTTCCCTGACGTTAAGTCCAGTCATGTCTGACTCTGGGGGTTGGTGCTCATCTCCATTTCTAAGCCGAAGAGCCAGCATTGTCCGTAGACACCTCCAAGGTCATGTGGCCGGCATGACTGCATGGAGCGCTGTTACCTTCCCACCGGAGCGGTACCTATTGATCTACTCACATTGGCATATTTTCGAACTGCTAGGTTGGCAGAAGCTGGAGCTAACAGTGGGTGCTCATTCTGCTCCCGGGATTTGAACCTGGGACCTTTTGGTCTGCAAGTTCAGCAGCTCAGTGCTTTAAAACACTTCGCCGCCGGGGCACCAGTCAATTCCTCTACAATGCCAGAAATACAACTTAATGGTGTAATGTTAGAAAATGTTGACTATTTTCACTACCTTGGCAGCCACCTCTCCACAAAAGTCAACATCGACAGTAAAATACAATGTTATCTGAGTTCTGCTAATGCAATATTCTTCTGGATGAAACACAGAGTGTTTGAAGATCGGGACATTCTTAGAGAGACCAAGATGCTTGTTTATAAAGCTATACTCCGCCTAACTCTATTATTTGCGTGTGAAATGTGGATGGTCTACAGACGTCACACTCAACTCCTGGAACGATTCCACCTGTATTGCCTCTGAAAAATCCTGCAAATCTCTCTGGGAGATAAATGTCAGCATCTGGAAGAAGAAGCAAAGACCAGCAGCATTGAAGCAGTGATTGTTTGACATCATCTCTGCTGGACTGAAGACCACATTGTCCAAATGCCCAAAGATCACAGTCTCTCAAAGCAGCTACTATACTCCTAACTCAAGAACGGAAAACGGAATGTCGATGAACAGGAAAAGATATGTAAAAATGGACTTAAAGCCAATTTTAAAAACTGGCATAGACACAGAGAGAGAACTGGGAAGCGTTTTAACTGGAGTTCAGTTGTGGAATTCGAAGAGGCACAAATAGAGGGCAAAAGGGAGAAACACGTCAAGAGGAAGAAGGCGCACCAAGCTAACGTTAGTCGGGACTGCCTTCCACCTGGAAATCGATATCCTCACTGCGGAAGAATGAACATGCATGTCAAGACCAGGTCTCCACATTCACCTACAGACCCTGCGATTGGAAGACAAATATACTCGTACATGAGGGATTGCTGATGATGATGTTGTTCTGTGTCTCAAAAACGAGAACCAATAGAGGGAAACTGGTTCAATTTTTGGAATCTGCAGGTCAAATATACCCAAAAACAGGGCTAATATTTGAGACACCAAAAGGTGTGTTGCCCAGTGTGATACGTACCTGTAGGTTGCAATTTCAAGGCTGAGGCTCGCTTTCACCTGGAGGAGCTCATGATAGTCCTTTAGGTACTCTGCGATGGACATCATCAGGAACTGCTTTTCCTCTTCAAGGGCTTCGATTATCATCTAAAACAAAACACAAAGGAAGCTGGATAACGTCATAATGTAAACTGAGCTCAAGAGTGAACGTGGCTAAAATCCCTTGCAAGACTCAAAATAAGAAGATACTGAGTCCAATAGTGAGAGAAAGAAAAGAGACATAAAATAAGGGCCGGGCTGTGGCGCAGCTGGCTAGTAACCAGCTGCAATAAATCACTACTGACCGAGAGGTCATGAGTTCGAAGCCCGGGTCGGGTTAAGCCCCCGACCATTAAATAGCCCGGCTTGCTGTTGACCTATGCAGCCCCGAAAGACAGTTGCATCTGTCAAGTAGGGAAATTTAGATACGCTTTATGCAGGAGGCTAATTGAACTAATTTACAACATCATAAAACTGCCAGCAAAACACGAGGAAAGGAAAGAGGATGTACAGCCACTAGTGGACAGTGAAGCAACAGCTTCACTTTTTAATTACTCTGATTTTATCTGCTTGGATTTTAATGTATTTGTCCATTATTTTATTTTGTGTATTGTTGGAATGTTTTAAGTTTATGTTAAATATGTTGTTGTTGTTCGGGCTTGTCCCTGTTGTGAGCTGTCCCGAGTCCCTTCGGGGAGATGGGGCGGGATATAAAAATAAAGTTTATTATTATTTATTATTATTTAGCTCCCCCTGTGGCCGGAATCGTGAAGCTGGAAAAAATGTTAAATGCCTCTGTGTCTGTCTATATATGTTGTTTGTCTGTTGGCATTGAATGTTTGCCATATATGTGTTCATTGTAATCCGCCCTGAGTTCCCTTCAGGGTGAGAAGGGCGGAATATAAATACTGTAAATAAATAAGTTGAGACTTTTGTATCTCCCCACCAAAAAACACAAACGTCTCCATTCCAATGCAAAGGCTCAGCCTGATAACATATGGGGAGGCTTGGAGGTTTCTGCTCATGATATTTCGAAAGTCAAGTAAAGCCTATCTGACCAACTTGGATGTTTAGAAACCCTGCTCAAACATTTTTAAAATAGGCATCTAACACCACAGTACAGTTTGGCTCAAAATCTGTAGGACAACAGAATAGGGAAGGATCTACAAGGCCATATAACCCAACCCTCTATTAATGAAGGGCACCTGATGCTAACAGTATTTCTCATGGGATACTTCCAGATCCTGCTTTTAATAAAATACCTACTGAGGGAGTGCCTGCCACCATCTATTCCAGTAATGAAGAGCTCATCCCACCAGGTACTTGAAATCCCCTGCCGTGTAACTTGAACCTACCGGTTCACACCCTGCCCTTCATCTGTGTGGTGCGACAGCCCTTTAGATATTTGTAGGCTGCTATCATGTTACAAGGCCACCACAACAGAAAACACTCACCGAAATGACTCAGGGAACTGAAGAGAAATCATAACCTTGAAACCTTTGCTCTTCTGGGCGTTCCCTTGAGCCTCACAAAGAAGAGTGAGCGCTACTCCCCGGAATAAAACCCCAAAAAGTCCACAACAACTTTGAGAGTATTAACAATCCAATGATCTATGCTTGCACGGCATACGGCCTTCTTCGTCAAAGGTTTTGAGAAATGAGCTCAAGAAAGAACAGGTTAGGTGCCAATGTTAGGTTCCAAGGATAACTGTTCCTGCTTTTGATAAAATGGACTGCAGTTCATGAGCACTCGTGACAAATAAACATTATTACTTTGGTAAATTGCATCTACCAACTCCCTCTAGAAATGCTTCCACAGTCTAAGTGACTATAATAATAATAATAATAGTAATAATAATTTTATTTTTATACCCCACCACCATCTCCCTGAAGGGACTTAGGGTGGCTTACACGGGGCCAAGCCCAAGCATAACAGACATAACAAAACACATTAAGTAAAACAAGTCAATAAAAATATATTAGTAACAAATCAATAAAACATGTATTGGATAAAAACATGAAAAACGCATAAAAATAACTAGGCCACAAAGTGCATATATGAAGAATGAGGACAAGAAAGGCGCCCAAGAATGTTAAATAGGTAAGGGACAAAAATGAGATAAGTATGGGAACTATTCTTACTGAAGTAATAGAATAAAGTGCAACAGATATATACCAACCAGGACATGCCTTATAAGGCAAAAATTATTCATCAAAGGCTAGTGAATAAGTAAACTCAGAGACCCAAGCACACTGATAATTCAGGAAACCAAAGGACAACAGATCCATGTTAAAATGTTGCTTAATGTTACTGTTATGACCAACTCATAGAATCATAGCATCATAGAATAATGATCGGGTTGTGGCGCAGGCTGGAGAGCAGCTGCAATGAATCACTGCAATGAATCACTCTGACCAGGAGGTCATGAGTTCGAGGCCCGCTCGGAGCCTATGTTTGTTTGTCTTTGTTCTATGTTAAAAGGCATTGAATGTTTGCCTATATGTGTAATGTGATCCGCCCTGAGTCCCCTTCGGGGTGAGAAGGGCGGAATATAAATGCTGTAAATAAATAAATAAATAAATAAATAAATAAAAGAGTTGGAAGAGACCACATGGGCCATCTAGTCCAACTCTTTGCCATGCAGAAAAAGCACAACTGAGGTATCCCTGACAGGTGGCCATCTAGCCTCGGTTTAAAAGCTTCCAAGGAAGGAGCTTCTACCAGACTCCGTGGCAGAGAGTTTTACTGTTGAACATCTCTTCTTACAGTCAGGAAGTTCTTCCTAATGTTCAGTGGAATTTCCTTTCCTGTCATTTGAATCCACAGCTCCACTGAGTCTTAGTTTCAAGGGCAGCAGAAAACAATCCTGTTCCCTCTTCCTTATGTCACCCTTTCACATATTGATTCATGGCTCTCATGTCTCCTCTCAACCTTTTCTTCTGAGGCTAAACAGACCCAGCTCTTTTAAGACGCTCCTCAGAGGGATCATAGAATCATAGAATCATAGAATAGTAGAGTTGGAAGAGACCACATGGGCCATCTAGTCCAACCCCCTGCTAAGAAGCAGGAAATCGCATTCAAAGCACCCCCGACAGATGGCCATCCAGCCTCTGCTTAAAAGCCTCCAAGGAAGGAGCCTCCACCACGGCCCCGGGGAGAGAGTTCCACTGTCGAACAGCCCTCACAGTGAGGAAGTTCTTCCTGATGTTCAGGTGGAATCTCCTTTCCTGTAGTTTGAAGCCATTGTTCCATTGTGTCCTAGTCTGCAGGGCAGCAGAAAACAAGCTTGCTCCCTCTTCCCTATGACTTCCCTTCACATATTTGTACATGGCTATCATGTCTCCTCTCAGCCTTCTCTTCTGCAGGCTAAACATGCCCAGCTCTTTAAGCCGCTCCTCATAGGGCTTGTTCTCCAGACCCTTAATCATTTTAGTTGCCCTCCTCTGGACGCTTTCCAGCTTGTCAACATCTCCCTTCAACTGTGGTGCCCAAAATTGGACACAGTGTGATTCCAGGTGTGGTCTGACCAAGGCAGAATAGAGGGGGAGCAGGACTTCCCTGGATCTAGACGCTATTCCCCTATTGATGCAGGCCAGAATCCCATTGGCTTTTTTAGCAGCCGCATCACATTGTTGGCTCATGTTTAACTTGTTGTCCACGAGGACTCCAAGGTCTTTTTCGCACACACTGCTGTCTAGCCAGGCATCGTCCCCCATTCTGTATCTTTGATTTCCATTTTTTCTGCCGAAGTGAAGTATCTTGCATTTGTCCCTGTTGAACTTCATTTTGTTAGTTTTGGCCCATCTCTCTAGTCTGTCAAGATCGTTTTGAATTCTGCTCCTGTCTTCTGGAGTGTTAGCTATCCCTCCCAGTTTTGTGTCGTCTGCAAACTTGATGATCGTGCCTTCTAACCCTTCGTCTAAGTCGTTAATAAAGATGTTGAACAGAACCGGGCCCAGGACGGAGCCCTGCGGCACTCCACTTGTCACTTCTTTCCACGATGAAGACGACGCATTGGTGAGCACCCTTTGGGTTCGTTCGCTTAGCCAATTACAGATCCACCTAACCGTAGTTTTATCTAGCCCACATTTTACTAGTTTGTTTGCCAGAAGGTCGTGGGGGACTTTGTCGAAGGCCTTACTGAAATCCAGGTACGCTACATCCACAGCATTCCCTGTATCGACCCAACTCGTAACTCTATCGAAAAAAGAGATCAGATTAGTCTGGCATGACTTGTTTTTGGTAAATCCGTGTTGACTATTAGCAATGACCGCATTTGTTTCTAAGTGTTCGCAGACCACTTCCTTAATGATCTTTTCCAGAATTTTGCCTGGTATTGATGTGAGGCTGACCGGACGGTAATTGTTTGGGTCGTTCTTTTTTCCCTTCTTGAAGATAGGGACCACATTCGCCCTCCTCCAATCTGCTGGGACTTCTCCCGTTCTCCAAGAACTCTCGAAGATAATTGCCAGTGGTTCTGAAATAACTTCCGCTAGTTCCTTCAGTACTCTTGGGTGTAGCTGATCTGGCCCTGGGGACTTGAATTCGTTTAGAGAGGCCAAGTGTTCCTGGACAACTTGTTTCCCCCAATCCTTCGTCCATTCCGTGTTGCTGAGATTGAAGATGGCTTTCTTTTTCTGAGAAGACCGAGGCAAAGAAGGCATTAAGTAGTTCTGCCTTTTCCCTATCCCCTGTCACCATCACCCCATCTTCTCCTTGCAATGGCCCTATCGCCTCCTTTTTCTTCCTTTTTCTACCAACGTAAGCAAAAAAGCCTTTTTTGTTGTTTTTTATGTCCCTGGCAAGCCTGAGCTCATTTTGCGCTTTAGCCTTGCGAACCTTTTCCCTACAGGTGTTGGCTATACGTTTGAATTCTTCTTTGGTGATTTCTCCCCTTTTCCACTTCTTGTGCATGTCACTTTTGAGCTTTAGCTCAGTTAGAAGTTCTTTGGACATCCATTCTGGCTTCTTTGCACTTGTCTTATTTTTCTTCTTTGTTGGCACTGTTTGCATTTGCGCCTTGAGTATTTCACTTTTGAAAAACTCCCATCCATCCTTAACTCCCTTGTTTTTTAATATCGGCGTCCATGGAATGCCGCTCAGTAATTCCTTCATTTTTTGGAAGTCAGCTCTCTTAAAGTCCAGAATGCGTGTTTGACTTGTCTTAGTTTCAGCATTCCTTTGTATTGCAAACTGCAGGAGCACATGGTCACTTGCCCCTAAGGATCCAACCACTTCAACTGTATTGATCAGGTCTTCCACATTTGTTAAGATTAGATCAAGAGTTGCTGATCCCCTTGTTGCCTCTTCTACCTTCTGGACCATAAAATTATCTGCAAGGCAAGTGAGGAATTTGTTGGACTTTGTACTCTTGGCTGAGTTTGTTTTCCAGCAGATATCGGGATAATTGAAATCGCCCATGACTACTATATCTCTTCTTTGTGCCTGTTTGGTCAGCTGTTGACAGAAGGCTTCATCAAGTCCTTCATCCTGACTCGGAGGTCTGTAGTAGACACCCACGACAAGATCTTTTTGAGTCCCGGTTCCCTTGATTCTTATCCAGATGCTTTCAAGCTGGTTTCCCGGATTACAGTCTTGCATTTCTTCTGCAACGTAACTGTTTTTGACATATAAAGCTACTCCCCCTCCTCTCCCCTTTGTTCTATTTCTGTGAAAGAGGTTATAGCCCTCAATGGTTAAATTCCAGTGATGGGAGTCATCCCACCAGGTTTCAGTGATGCCTATGACATCGTATGTGTGGTGCTGTGCTAGGAGTTGGAGTTCGTCTTGCTTATTTCCCATGCTCTGAGCATTAGTGTAAAGACATGTAAGCCCCTGTGACCTCCCCTCGAACTGTTTATTTGGGATTATTGTGCTCTCTGTACTTGGTCCTTGCTGTGTTTGTGCAGCCCTCCGTTTAGCCTTTCGGCGGTTCCCTGTGGTCGTGGGTAATATAGTGTTCGCCAGGCTGTTGTTCCCCTCCCCCAGTGGATCTAGTTTAAAGTGCGCCTGATGAGGTTTGTGAGTCTGTGTGCAAAAAGATGTTTTCCTACTTGTGTGAGATGCACCCCATCGCTTGCCAGTAGTCCATCCTCTTGGAAGAGTAGACCATGGTCAAGGAAGCCAAAATGCTCCTCTTGACACCATTTTCTGAGCCAGTTATTGACCTGTACTATTTTTCCGGCCCTTGTAGAGCCATGTCCTACAACAGGGAGGAGGGATGAAAAGATCACATGTACATTATACAGTTTTAGCTTTGTTCCCAGAGCTCGAAAATCATTTGTGATCTTTTGAAAAGTATGCCTAGCGGTGTCATTGGTTCCTACATGAATCAACATAAGGTGGGGAGGGTGATGGGGCTTTAGGAGCCTGCTGAGCCTCTGAGTGATATGGTGTATTTTTGCCCCCGGGAGGCAGCATGTTTCTCGAGCCATCCCATCCGGTCTGGAAATGATGGCTTCCGTTCCTCTAAGGAGGGAGTCACCTACTATCAAGACCTGTTTCCTTTGAGGATTGACAGGGTCCCTTTTGTGCAAGACAGTGTGTATGTCCCCTGAAGAGTGTTCCTGTTGAAGTGAATCATGTAGGTGTAAAGTGTTGTCCTCCTCCTCAACATCCCCAGTGCATTCATCAATGACAATCCATTGAGATACATCCGAGAGCCCATTACTCTCCCAAGGATGTTCCTGTTGCTCCTGGTCTATGATTGGGGATGGAGCATTTGCATGATTACATAAGTGTGACTGTGGTGATGCACTGTCCCCGTCAGGGCTATCCCCTGCGCATTGATCCAGGGTGGTCCACTGAGTGGTATCTAAGAAACTGTGGTCCTCCACAAGATGTGTTTCCTGATTGTATGTTAATGATGTAAGAATTTCAAATCTGTTGTGTAAATGCAGCTGAGCAGAGGAGTTCTGCGGAGGCTGCCTGGTCCTGCGTCTCCTTCTATGGGTGACCTCCTTCCAAGCCTGAGGGTTGTCTACCTTTGAGTTGATCTCCCCATAAGGTTCCTGATCATGGTCTTGGTGGTGTTGGTGTGATGCAGGCTGCTGATCTACAGCAGCGTGTTGTGCAGTGTCCAAGAAGAGCTCGAGTGCCTGAATGTCCTTAAGGGTCTTAATACGGTGCTCGAGCTGTTGGATCCTCTGCTCCATCAGAGTCATCTGTTTGCATTTGGAGCAGATGTAGTTGTCTAGTTTTTGTGTGAAAAAGCGGAACATGCCACAGCTGGTGCATGTGATGGGAATGTTTTGCTTTTGTTGCATCTCTTGGTGAGCGTGGTGGCCAAGTGGGATCTTTGTACAGTTAAGTAATATGCACACACTTTATGTGCAAACTGCAACAAACCACCTCTTTGTGTATTTGTTTATGTTGCTTTGTTTCCTGTGTGAACTGCAAAGGATAGTTAGTAAAGGTGCCTTTTTCGTGCGCGCCGTGAGGCGCGCGCGACACTGGCAAATAAAGCTTTCCCAGAAACTCAATTAACAGGGGACAATGCCTGCTGTCAATCAACTTAAGTACCTGGCTCTCTTTCAACACAACAGCCACACAACAGTTAGACTTTGACCACAGGAGCCAAGCCCACACTCAGTTTAAAATCTTAGCCAAATCTTAGCCAAATCCTACCTGAAGCCAGGGAGCAAAAATGTCCTCCTGCTGCCTCTGCTTCTGCGAGAACCAACTGCCCTTCTGGGATTATTCATGGTCTCCAGACATTTGATCCTTTTAGTTGCCTTCTTCCTCTGGACCCTTGCAGTTTAGAGTCAATCTCTCTTTTGAACTGTGGTGTTCAGAACTTGATTCTAGGTGAAGAGGTCTGACCACAGCAGAAGAGAGAGTCACCATGACTTCTTCCCTTGCCTTGAATACTAGACTCCTTTGGATGCGGCATAAAATCTCATTGGCTTTTTGAGCAGCTGCATCACACTCTTGGCTCATGTTCACTTTGTTCTCCATGAAGACTCCAAGATCTTTCTCACATGGACTCTTGATGAGCCAAACGTCAGCCATTCTGTATCTTTGCATTTCATTTTTTTCTGCCTACGTTTATCATCTTACATTTGTCCTTGTTGAAATTCATTTTGTTAGCTCTCTAATCTGTTAAGGTCATTTTGAATTCTGACCTTGATAATTTCACAAAACCAATACCGACAAGGTCACCTCAATATTATCAAAACCATCTCTGCTCTCCCCATCCTTATTTTTATTTGGAAACATTGCTAACAGAGGAAAGATGCAGCACAGACTCCTTGGCCAAGAACAAGCGGAAGGCTTCTTGTTCTTCTACAACTGAAACCAAGCTCCAACGTTCATCCCTCCAGTTGAAAGTAACTTTTCCATACTGATGTAATTAAGTCCCAAGTTCAATCCCCAGCTTCTCTAAGTAGGGCTTCCTCAGTGACAGGTGTTGGGAAAGACCCCAGACTGAGAGTTGCTGCCACTCGGAGTAAACGATACCGAGCAAGTTGCACCAAGCGTTTGGCTCAGAGCAAGGCAGCGTCCCAAATGCCAAAGTCCACCCACTAAACTCCAGGCACAGTTTTATACATAAGTAACCTGAGCCTAGATACTGCATGGGTTTCAAAACACAGCAAGGCTTAGAGACCCAAAATGTCCCTTGCATCAGGATGGGGAATTTGAAGCCCTAGTGCTCTTCTCTTTTTAATATATTTTTAATTGAGCATGAGAAAAAAGAACAACAATGGTAAAACAAACAAATGAAAAAGTGTGGTATGGAATACTAAAATTACACAGCTACCTTCTACCCACGACTACCAATTACAAGCTTGCAACTTAGACAAAACACAAAACAAAACGTATGCATGCACACATGAAGTAAACTAGCAAAAAAGGAAATCATTCTATGATGGATGTTATGCCTTAATCTTCAACTCCCTTTAAACGATATTGCATAACCACACTTCTGCTTTTGGTCACACTCTATACATTGACAATTCCAATCACAGTCATCAAAAAAAGGTAATAAACAAGTCCCAGTCGTTCTTAAAGTTGATCAAAAGTTTCTTATTAATCATTGCAGTCCATTTGTCCATCTCAGCTAATCCATAGACTTTCATGAATCTGTCTTGACCAACCTAGTTTCAAAAGCCATCTCCTCTGATCAGTCTAGACCAGAGGTTCCCAACCTTTGGGCCTCCGGGTGTTTTGGACTTCAACTCCCAGAAATCCCAGTCAGCTTACCAGATGTTAGGAAGTGTGGGAGCTGAGGTCCAAAACACCCGGAGGCCCAAAGGTTGGGAACCTCTGGTCTAGACTTTGAGGACGTTGAGTTGGTGGGGAGAGTGAATGGAGGGATGAGAGGAAGAGAAAGGAGGAAATAGGCATAGGCTCATTTACTTTGAACTCTGGATGGAGACAGGTCCCTGGAGCCACCATCATCCCCCACCCAAGGCATTTTTGGGACCACTGCTATCTGGCTGCTTCTTTCAACTGCCCTTTAGTAGCGGCAGATGGTCATAAGAGGAAGGTTTCATGTATATTATAAAGATATTATAAAGAATGGAAGAAAGAACAGGTGAGATAGAAAGGAAAAGTGGAGGTGTAAAGTGATACCCTGTTTCCCCGAAAATAAGACATCTCTGGAAAATAAGACCTAGTAGAAGTTTTGCTGAATCGCTAAATATAAGGCCTCCCCCGAAAGTAAGACCTAGCAAAGTTTTTGTTTGGAAGCATGCCCACTGAACAGAACACCAGAGCATGCAAGATCGGTAAATGTACATACCAGTTGTACATGGAAATAATGGTAGTAACAAGAAATTCCTGATAGGATTCACAGTTTGTCTGGTTATGCTGGTTTGTGATGACAACTACTGTACAGTATATAATAAATGTTCATTTTTTAGTTTAACAATAAATGTGAATTCTTCTTCATGGAAAAATAAGATATCCCCTGAAAATAAGACCTAGCGCATCTTTGGGAGCAAAAATTAATATAAGACACTGTCTTATTTTCGGGGAAACACGGTACCTGCCAAATGACAATCCTAACAATCCCTATTCCATCTGCGGACTCATGGAGAAGTCCTTGAGTCTCCCAAGAACCATCCTTTAGGTCCTTTGACATGTCTTAAAGTTTGCTTTGGAGCCCCGGTGGCACAGTGTGTTAAAGCGCTGAGCTGCTGAACTTGCAGACCGAAAGGTCCCAGGTTCAAAACCCGGGAGCGGCGTGAACGGCCGCTGTTAACTCCAGCTTCTGCCAACCTAGCACTTCAAAACCATGCCAATGTGAGTAGATCAATAGGTACCGCTCCGGCGGGAAGGTAACGGCACTCCATGCAGTCATGCCGGCCACATGACCTTGGAGGTGTCTACGGACAACGCCGGCTCTTCGGCTTAGAAATGGAGATGAGCACCAACCCCCAGAGTCAGACATGACTGGACTTAACGTCAGTGGAAACTTTTACCTTTACCTAAAGTTTGCTTGTACCTCAAGTGACGTGAAGGAGAAAAATAATATTTCTCCAAATCACAGAGACTAGACTTAACGCATGGATGTGGTGGCTTCCTTGTCACTGGGGTTGGGCATCTGTACTGGGATTTAAGCCCAAATGCTAAGGGTGCTATCCAAGGTGCTGAAGCCCCATTGACATAGAAGCCATAAGCTTAAACTCTTTCTAAACAAATAGTCATTCGTGTTTTGTTTATCTTAGCCATGTTTAGGCGTCACATTTGCATAAATAAACACCGACGTGTTTTATTTATCTTAGCCATGTTTAGGCGTCACATTTGCATAAATAAACACCAGTTAACTCCTAACCAGGATAAGAAACTGTTGCTTGAAGTGGTTTCCAAACCGCCATGGGTAACTTTACTTCTGCAATGGGTAAAGAAGCCCCTGTTTTGACAAGAAGGTCCCATTAACTCCTTGTCAAATCACGACATGACTAAACCAAGCATGGGCAAACTTCAGCCCTCCAGGTGTTTTGGACTGCAACTGCCACAATTCCTAACAGCCTACTGGCTGTTAGGAATTGTGGGAGTTGCAGTCCAAAACACCTGGAGGGTCCAAGTTTGCCCATGCCTGGACTAGAACTGAAGTGACTATGCCATGCATTATGTTTATTTATTAATTATTTATTTACAGTATTTATATTCCGCCCTTCTCACCCTGAAGGGGACTCAGGGCGGATTACAATGAACACATATATGGCAAACATTCAATGCCAACAGACAAACAACATATATAGACAGACACAGAGGCATTTAACATTTTTCTCCAGCTTCACGATTCCGGCCACAGGGGGAGCTGTTGCTTCACTGTCCACTAGTGGCTGTACTTCCTCATTCCTTTCCTCGTGTTTTGCTGGCAGTTTTATGATGTTGTAAATTAGTTATATTAGCCTCCCGCATAAAGCGTACCTAAATTTCCCTACTTGACAGATGCAACTGTCTTTCGGGGCTGCATAGGTCAACAGCAAGCCGGGCAATTTAATGGTCGGGGGCTTAACCCGACCTGGGCTTCGAACTTATGACCTCTCGGTCAGTAGTGATTTATTGCAGCTGGTTATTAGCCAGCTGTGCCACACCCCGGCCCCTGTGCTATGTAATAATGTGCCATGTGTAATGTTTATCCACCGGGCGACTGCTCCATCTTCCCATCCTGAAACACGTAATGGCTGGACTCTGCAGCAATGTGCCTCCTCAGCAAACCCACTCACTCCAGTGGCGTTTTTGGAAATCCAGGAACACAAAATCCCTTCCCGTCCCCAAACACGGCCTTTTCCTAATCCCCAACGGCCTTGGCTTAGGACGTGGCCCGTTAACAAGATGAGCACAGACAAGAGGGACCCACCGGCGTGTGACTAAAAGGACAGAGAGGAACAAAAGAAAATGCTGCCCACAGGAAACCCAGGGGCTGCTCAGTAAAGCACATCAATGGCCTGGGGTCACTTTCAGTTGATTATGACCACATCCCCAAATCCAATGGGACGCGGAAAACAGTTGACTCATTCCGCTGCTCACCTGAGCATTCAAAGACCCGTTTGCTAATTCCAAGCCAGCTATACCAAAAGCAGAACAGAGACATAAACTAGCATGTTGCTTTCAGTGTGGCAAATGCTCCTTGAGAACAGCTGCTCCATAACCTGTCCACACCACTGACCTGATCCTTGACTAGTATATAAGCCGCACAGAAGAGCAAGGCAAGGAAGGGAAGAGTCACCAATCTAAAAGCTAGATAGGCTTTCAGCAGAGCTTGGAAAAAACTTCCTTTTTGAGACTATTAACTCCCAGAATCCCACCACAATCCAAAGATGGATTTTCAATAGCAAATACTGTCTTGGTTGAAGTTGTTGTGTACTTTTATGCCCTTCTGACTTACAGCAACACTAAGCCGGAATAACCAGGTTCCTGTGAATTTTTCGGGCTGTCTGGCCAAATATTCCAGCAGCATTCTCTCCTGACGTTTCGCCTGCATCTGTGGCTAATGGCATCTCCAAAGGTTCTGTTGCCAGTGAAGCAAGTGGAATGGATATCTATATATATAAAAGAGTGATGGCAACAAAAGTAACTACCCCACAACCTCGAAAATTGACAGAACAACCCCTCATCCATGCCTCTAGGTTGATACAACAAAAAGAAAAGAAAAATGAAGTCCTAATTAGAAGGAGAGGAATAATTGTTTTTATCCAATTGCTGCCAGTTAGAAGGCTAAGCTCCGCTCACTTGGTCTCCTAGCAACCCACTCAGCCCAGGGGACCCTTTACCTTAACTGCCAAAAGAGATCAGGCAATCCCCTACATTATCCAATTTCCATAAGGAACTGAAGACCTGGTGCTGTCGGCAGGTTTTTGAGTAATTACATTGGACTACTGCTGATTTCTGGGCCTAAATATATTGCACAAGATTTCCCTAGCCTAAAATGATACATTTTAATATACAGTAGAGTCTCACTTATCCAACACTCGCTTATCCAACGTTCTGGATTGTCCAACGCATTTTTGTAGTCAATGCTTTCAATATATCGTGATATTTTGGTGCTAAATTCATAAATCCAGTAATTTCTACATAGAATTACTGTGTATTGAACTACTTTTTCTTCCAAATTTGTTGTTTAACATGATGTTTTGGTCCTTAATTTGTGAAATCATAACTTAATTTGATGTTTAATAGGCTTATCCTTAATCCCTCCTTATTATCCAACATATTCGCTTATCCAACATTCTGCCAGCCCGTTTATGTTGGATAAGTGAAACTCTACTGTACTGTATTTACAAATTTACCACTAAAATATCACAATGAATTTAAAACACTGACTACAAAAACACTGATTATGAAAAGGCAGACTGCGTTGGATAATCCAGAACATAAGCGAATGTTGGATAAGTGAGATTCTTCTTTAATATGAAATAATTACTGGGATAGAATAATGCAGAACAATATAATCTCTAAAACCAGGACAGTAAATAAACAGGGGAATTCCACACAGGAAACAATCAGGGCCAGCTAACACCTCCCAACAAAGTATTCCCATCATCAAAGTCTGGCAAATCCTCTGGCAAAGACAGTAGAAGCACATAAAATATCACAAACAACACCACTCTGAAAACAAGGGAATTCCAGACAGGAAACAATCAGGGCCAGCTAACACCTCCCAACAAAAAATTCACTCAGGGAGGAAACAGCCAGGCTTTAAAGCTGCATGGCCATTACATCCTAATCATTTTTCCTAATTGCAGCATTCATACTTGCCTCCAACAAACAAAAAAAACCATTCAGAAATACTGTATATTCACAACCTTTAGGAAATAATATCCCCTGATGGCGCAGCATGTTAAAGCGCTGAGCTGCTGAACTTCTGGACTGAAAGGCCACAGGTTTGAATTGGGGGAGCGGAGAGAGCCCCCACTGTTAGCTCCAGCTTCTGCCAACCCAGAAGTTCAAAAACATGCAAATGTGAGTGCATCAATAGGTACTGCTCCGGCGGGAAGGTAACGCCGCTCCATATAGTCATCCCACATGACCTTGGAGGAGTCTACGGACAACGCCGGCTCTTCGGCTTAGAAATGGAAATGAGCACCAACCCCCAGAGTCAGACACGACTGGACTTAATGTCAGGGGAAAACGTTTACCCTTGACCTTAACTACCACCAATTCCTCAATACTTTATTTCCCATACCACCAGACTTTGCCACAGCAACGCGTGGCCGGGCAAAGCTAGTATATATATATATATATATATATATATATACACACACACACACATACACATACACATATCCAGGATCCCCTGATGGTGCAGTGTCTTAAAGCACTGAGCTGCTGAACTTGTGGGCAGAGGCTGGATGGTCATCTGTCGGGGGTGCTTTGAATGCGATTTCCTGCTTCATGGCAGGGGGTTGGACTGGATGGCCCATGAGGTCTCTTCCAACTCTACTATTCTACGATCCTATGATTCTAGGTTCAAATCTGGGGAGTGGAATGAGCACCCGCTGTTAGCCCCAGCTTCTGCCAACCTACCAGTTTGAAAACATGCAAATAGATCAATAGGTACTGCTCCGGCGGGAAGGTAGCAGCGCTCCATGCAGTCATACTGGCCACATGACCTTGGAGGTGTCTATGGACAACACCAGCTCTTTGGTTTAGAAATGGAGATGAGCACCAATCCCCAGAATTGGACACGACTGGACTTAATGTCAGGGGAAAACCTTTACCTTTACCTACACACACACACACACCTGTGAAATAATGTCCAAGGTGGGAGAAAGAACCTTTGTCTGTTTGAATCAAGTGTGCATGTTGCAATTAGCAAGCTTGGATAGCACTGAGTAGCCATGAAGCTGCAAAGTCAATCAGTGAGAGTATCTCCATAGAGGAAGCCTGTATTTTTAGTACATAACAATGGAACCATGTCGTCCGTGATGGAGCCAATATTCTCCTCTTCCGGAAAACGATGTCTATGGTTATATTTTAAACGTTTTCCCTTTATTTCTGGACTTACTACATGATACAAGGCAATAGGAACAGACGGAAGGAGGAAAAACTTTGTGGGTTCGCAATGCTTAAGAGCAGAGCTAGGAACAGAGTGAGGGTTCTATGGGAAAGAAGCCTTTTGATGGGTTTCATAAAGTAATACGTTTGGAACCACTGCTACGGACAACGAGTCCCAGGACACCATTCTGACCCAAACTGTTGTGCCCAAAAACCTACTAAGAATAACATGCCAGGCTGCTGTTAAGTGAAACCTAGACCTGGCAAATGCTATTCTAAGCACACAAGGGCTCTGCATACGGAGGGAACAAGGAGGTGTCCCGCCGCTCTTCTTTCCAAAGAGAACATCCCGTCCTGTGCTCACTCTCTCTGACCTGTTTTGAATGTCCCAGTCCTTTTGTGTTAGTTGTACTGGACAAGCTGGGGAATTTCCTATCTGAAATGGATGCCCGTGCCATTACAAAGCAAACTGTGAGCCCAGCTAAAGATGTATCTGGACCAAACTTGGCGCACAGATCCATCATGACCAACTTTGGATACTAGTAGAATTGGGAGGGGAGGTTGATCCTGGATTTCAGGAATTATAGTTTACCCACAATCAAAGCACATTGTGATTTCAAGCAATGATGTTCTGGACCAAACTTGGCACGCATACAGTAGAGTCTCACTTATCCAAGCTAAACGGGCTGGCAGAAGCTTAGAGTCCCCTTCAGGTGAGATAAAGCAGGGTACAAATGAATACAATAATAATAATAATACAGTAGAGTCTCACTTATCCAACATAAACGGGCCAGCAGAATGTTGGATAAGCAAATATGTTGGATAATAAGGAGGCATTAAGGAAAAGCCTATTAAACATCAAATTAGGTTATCATTTTACAAATTAAGTACCAAAACATCATGTTAGCCAACAAATTTGGCAGAAAAAGTAGTTCAATATGCAGTAATGCTTTGTCGTAATTACTGTATTTATGAATTTAGCACCAAAATATCACAATATATTGAAAACATTGACTACAAAAATGCATTGGATAATCCAGAACGTTGGATAAGTGAGTGTTGGATAAGTGAGACTCTACTGTAATAATGATGATGCTCCTGGCCTCACAATTGTGGAAAAAAACAAAGTATGGATCATCGATGTTGCAATCCCAGGCAACAGCAGAATCAATGAGAAGCAACTGAAAAAGCTGACACGATACAGGGATTTAAAGATCAAACTGTAAAGACTTTGGCACAAGCCAGTAAAGGTGGTCCCAGAGGTGATCGGCACACTGGGTGTAGTGCCTAAAGACTTTGTCCTGCACTTGAAAACCATCAGTGCTGACAAAATTACCATCTGTCAGCTGCAAAAGGCCACCCTACTTGGATCTGCCTGCATTATTTGCTGATACATTACATAGTACAGTAGAGTCTTACTTATCCAAGCTAAACGGGCCGGCAGAACCTTGGATAAGCGAATATCTTGGATAATAAGGAGGGATTAAGGAAAAGCCTATTAAACATTGAATTAGGTTATGATTTTACAAATTAAGCACCAAAACTTCATGTTATACAACAAATTTGACAGAAAAAGTAGTTCAATACGCAGTAATGTTACGTTGTAATTACTGTATTTACGAATTTAGCAACAAAATATCACGATATATTGAAAACATTGACTACAAAAATGGCTTGGATTATCCAGAGGCTTGGATAAGCGAGGCTTGGATAAGTGAGACTCTACTGTATCTATCATAGCCAATTTTGAATACTTATTGAATTTAATTTTAATAACTGTGTTTTTTGATGTTTTTATTTGGTTGAATTTTAATAACTGTGTTTTTTGATGTTTTTATTTGGTTTGCTGTTTTTATCCGGGCTTGGCCCCATGTAAGCTGCCCCGAGTCCCTTTGAGGAAATGGAGGTGGGGTATAAAAATAAAGTATATTATTATTATTATTATTATTATTATTATTATTATTATTATTATTATTATTATTATTATGGGGTTTGGTGGGAATCGAACCTGGATTTTGAGAGTTATAGTTCACCCACACCCAAAGAGCACTGCGAACCCAAAGGATGGTGGATCTAGATCAAACTTAGCACATACAGTAGAGTCTCACTTATCCAAGATAAACGGGCCGGCAGAAGCTTGGATAAGCGAATATGTTGGATAATAAGGACAGATTAAGGAAAAGCCTATTAAACATCAAATTAGGTTATGATTTTACAAATTAAGCACCTAAACATTATGTTATACAACAAATTTGACAGAAAAAGTAGTTCAGTATGCAGTAATGCTATGTAGTAATTACAGTATTTACAAACTTAGCACCAAAATATCATGATGTATTGAAAACACTGACTACAAAAATGCATTGGATAATCCAGAATGTTAGATAAGTGAGTGTTGGATAAGTGAGACTCTACTGTATATCCATCATGACAAACTTTGAATACTGGCAGAGTTTGGATGGAACCGACCCTAGATTTTGGGAGTCATAGTTTTTATTGTCTCCTTGTTTTATTTTGTAATGGATATTATTTACTGTATTGTTTATTGTATTGTGTTGTGCTGTTCTTTTATATGCTGTTTACATTGTATTGTTTTGGGCGTGGCCCCATGTAAGCCGCCCCGAGTCCCCATTGGGGAGATGGTGGCGGGGTATAAATAAAGTTTTTTATTATTATTATTATTATTATTATTATTATAGTTTACCCACAAAGTACACTGTGAATCCATCATGAATACTAGTAGAGTTTGGGGGGATTGACCCTGGATTCTGAGAGTTATAATTCGTCCACAATCAAAATGAATTGTGAACTCAGCCAATGATGGATCTGGACCAAACTTGGCACACATATCCACCATGGTGAACTTTGATTACTGGCGGGGTTTGGAGGGAATCGACCCTGCATTCCGGGAGTTATAGTTCACCAGAGTTTGGAGGGGTGTGACCCTGGATTCTGGGAGTTATAGTTCACCCACAATCAAAGTGCACTATGAACCCACACAATGATGGATCTGGTCCAAACTTGGCATGCATAACCATCATAACTGAGTAACGATCTTGGGAATTGTAGTTCGCCGACATCCAGAGAGCACTATGAACCCAAACAATGCTGGATCTAGATCAAACTTGGCACACAGACTCATCAATGACCAACATTGAATACTGGTGGGGTTTAGAAGGAACTGACCCCGGATTCCGGGAGTTGTAGTCCGCCCGGTATCAAAGTGCATTGTGAACTCAAACAATGATAGATGTGGACCAAACTTGGCACACAGACTCATTACAGCCAACTTTGAATACTGGCAGGGTTTAGAGGGAATTGACCTTGGATTCCAGGAATTGTAGTTCGCCCACATCCAGAGCGCTCTATGAACCCAAACAATGATAGACATGGACCAAACTTGGCACATGGACCCATTATAGTCAACTTTGAATACCGGCAGGGTTTGGAGGGAATCGACCCTGGATTCCGGGAGTTGTAGTCCACCCACAATCAAAGTGCACTGTGAACTCAAACAATGATGGACGTGGACCAAACTCGGCACACGGACCCATAATTGCAGACTTTGAATACCGGTAGGGTTTGGAGGGAACTGACCCTGGATTCTGGGAGTTGTAGTCCACCCACAATCAAAGCGCACTGTGAACTCAAACGATGATGGACGTGGACCAAACTTGGCACACGGACCCATCATGGCCACCTTTGAACACATGCAAAGTTTGGGGGTTGACCCACCATGTTGGGAGTCGTAGTGCACCCACACCCTAAGCCAGGCACCCACCTGGTAGTGTGCCCTCTGGGCTCCTTGGTGCTCTTCTTGGGCGAGGCGCTCTTTGCACAGCTGCTCCTCCATGGCGGCTAGTTCCTGCCACCTTCGATGCAGCTCCTCCACCTGCTTGTGGCTCTGCTGGTTGTGGGTGCGCACCTGTTGCGCCTCGTCCTTTGCGCGGAGGGGCCCTTCTTCCAGGAGCTGCTGCAGCGCCCACAGCCCGGCCTCATGGCGCTCCCAATTTTGCCCGCAGCTCCAGCTCAGCACCAGCGCAGAAGAGCCCTCCTCGCTCGCTGGCGGGAGAAGAAGCGGCGCAGGTGCCGCTCTGCGCGCCCTCTGTTGCCGCACTTTCTCCGCTTCCTCCTGCAGCCAAACCTTCTCTCGTTGAAGCTGCTCCAGGAAGGCCTCCAGAGCGGCGCAGTCCGACTGCAAGGCGTCCCATTCCCGGCGCAGGGCGTCCAACTCTGGAAGGCGGCGGTGGCGCTGATCCGTGCTGAAGCGTTGCAGCTGCGTGAGCTCCCGTCGCAAAGCGTCCCGTTCCGTCTCGGCTGCGTCTTTGCCCCGCTTCAGCTCGCTCACCGCCCGGCGCAGCGCCGACAGTTCGCTTTCCTTCTCCTTGAAGTCGCGGCGCGCTCCCGACCCGCGCAGAGAAGCCAACTCTTGCGCCAGGAGGCGGTTCTCCTGCTCCAGGTCCCGCACCCGCGCCACGAAGAGGCTCAGGCGGGTGTTGAGCTCCCGCAGCTCTTGCTGCTCGTCCCAGTCCCGGCGCTGCATCGCGGAAAACGGGGGAAGAGGGGAAGAGAGGAAGAGACAGGGCTCTGCTGCGGCCGCGGCGCTCCTCTGGCCTCGCCGTCTCTTGCCGCTTCGGTCGGAGCCTTCGCCCAAAAGGGGCGGGGAGGGCGCGCCGCGCACGCCTGGTTGCAAAACAGCGCCCCCTGCCGGCCAAAGGGGGAAATTAGAGCACTGCCCTCTCTGTTGGAATTTTCCTGATCAAAACCTATCTTTCTAACAAAGCCTTTGACTGAACTCAGGGCATACAAAGCTAAGGAAGTCCCTGGACTGTATCATGTCTTTAGGGGTGGTTTCAAAGATTTAATGTTTTATTCCAGTTTAATTTTATTTGGGTTGCGGTGAGTTTTCCGGGCTGTCTGGCCATGTTCCAGAAGCATTCTGTCATAGAATCATAGAATAGTAGAGTTGGAAGAGACCTCATGGGCCATCCAGTCCAACCCCCTGCCAAGAAGCAGGAAATCGCATTCAAAGCAACCCTGACAGATGGCCATCCAACCTCTGCTTAAAAGCCTCCAAAGAAGGAGCCTCCACCATGGCCCGGGGGAGAGAGTTCCACTGGTGAACAGCCCTTCTCACAGTGAGGAAGTTCTTCCTGATGTTCAGGTGGAATCTCCTTTCCTGTAGTTTAAAGACATTGTTCCGCGTCCTCGTCTGCAGGGCAACAGAAAACAAGTTTGCTCCCTCCTCCCTATGACTTTCCCTCACATATTTGTACATGGCTATCATGTCTCCTCTCAGCCTTCTCTTTTGCAGGCTAAACATGCCCAGCTCTTTAAGCCTCTCCTCATAGGGCTTGTTCTCCAGACCTTTGATCATTTTAGTCGCCCTCCTCTGGACGCTTTCCAGCTTGTCAACATCTCCCTTCAACTGCGGTGCCCAGAATTGGACACAATATTCCAGGTGTGGTCGGACCAAGGCAGAATAGAGGGGGAGCAGGACTTCCCTGGATCTAGACGCTATTCCCCTATTGATGCAGGCCAGAATCCCATTGGCTTTTTTAGCAGCCGCATCACATTGTTGGCTCATGTTTAACTTGTTGTCCACGAGGACTCCAAGGTCTTTTTCACATGTACTGCTGTCAAGCCAGGCGTCCCCCATTCTGTATCTTTGCATTCCATTTTTTCTGCCGAAGTGAAGTATCCTGCATTTGTCCCTGTTGAACTTCATTTTGTGAGTTTCGGCCCATCTCTCTAGTCTGTCAAGATCGTTTTGAATTCTGCTCCTGTCTTCTGGAGTGTTGGCTATCCCTCCCAGTTTGGCGTCGTCTGCAAACTTAATGATCGTGCCTTCTAACCCTTCGTCTAAGTCGTTAATAAAGATGTTGAACAGAACCGGGCCCAGGACGGAGCCCTGCGGCACCCCACTTGTCACTTCTTTCCATGATGAAGACAATGCATTGGTGAGCACCCTTTGGGTTCGTTTGCTTAGCCAATTACAGATCCACCTAAGTGTAGTTTTGTCTAGCCCACATTTTACTAGTTTGTTTGCCAGGAGGTCGTGGGGGACTTTGTCGAAGGCCTTACTGAAATCCAGGTACGCTACATCCACAGCATTCCCTGTATCGACCCAACTCGTAACTCTATCGAAAAAAGAGATCAGATTAGTCTGGCATGACTTGTTATTGGTAAATCCGTGTTGACTATTAGCAATGACCGCATTTGTTTCTAAGTGTTCGCAGACCACTTCCTTAATGATCTTTTCCAGAATTTTGCCTGGTATTGATGTGAGGCTGACCGGACGGTAATTGTTTGGGTCGTTCTTTTTTCCCTTCTTGAAGATAGGGACCACATTTGCCCTCCTCCAATCTGCTGGGACTTCTCCCGTTCTCCAAGAACTCTCGAAGATAATTGCCAGTGGTTCTGAAATAACTTCCGCTAGTTCCTTCAGTACTCTTGGGTGTAGCTGATCTGGCCCTGGGGACTTGAATTCGTTTAGAGAGGCCAAGTGTTCCTGGACAACTTGTTTCCCTATTTGGGGTTGGATTTCCCCCAATCCTTCGTCCATTCCGTGTTGCTGAGGTTGAAGATGAAGGGAAGTCATAGGGAAGAGGGAGCAAGCTTGTTTTCTGCTGCCCTGCAGACTAGGACACGGAACAATGGCTTCAAACTACAGGAAAGGAGATTCCACCTGAACATCAGGAAGAACTTCCTCACTGTGAGAGCTGTTCGGCAGTGGAACTCTCTCCCCCGGGGCTGTGGTGGAGGCTCCTTCCTTGGAGGCTTTTAAGCAGAGGCTGGATGGCCATCTGTCGGGGGTGCTTTGAATGAGATTTCCTGCTTCTTAGCAGGGGGTTGGACTAGATGGCCCATGTGGTCTCTTCCAACTCTACTATTCTATGATTCTATGATTCTATGATTTGTTTTATTGCTTTGTTTTTATATTGTTGATGTTCGGGCTTGGCCCCATGTAAGCCGCCCCAAGTCCCTTCGGGGAGATGGGGCGGGGTATAAAAATAAAATTATTATTATTATTATTATTATTATTATTATTATTATTATTATTATATTCAAAGAATAAGTTTCGTTGGCTTCGACTCGGTCTGGACTAAGGTTTATGTACAAGGTTTTGTGGATGCATGGCTCAAGTATTTTGTATTATTTTAAATCTGTTTTAATTGCTTATTTTTTTATTCTTTTGTATTGTTGTATATTGGCATCGAATTCTGCCAGTTTTGTATGCCGCCCTGAGTCCCTTCGGGTGAGAAGGGTGGGATAGAAATGATGGAAATAAATAAATAAATAAATAATACTATATAGGAAGGTAACGGCGCTCCATGCAGTCATGCCGGCCAAATGACCTTGGAGGTGTCTACGGACAACATCGGCTCTTCGGCTTCCAAGGTCATGTGGCCGGCATGACAGCATGGAGCGCCGTTACCTTCCCACCGGAGCGGTACCTATTGATCTACTCACATTGGCATGTTTTCGAACTGCTAGGTTGGCAGGAGCTGGAGCTAACAGCGGGCGCTCACTCCGCTCCCAGGGATTGAACCTGGGACCTTTCGGTCTCCAGCTCAGTGCTTTAACACACTTCGCCACCAGGGCTCCTAGGGGAAACCTTTACCATATAATAATAACAACAACAACAACAATAATAACTTCATTGGTTTGTTGTATGTCTTTCGGGCTGTGTGGCCATGTTCCAGAAGTATTCTCTCCTGACGTTTCGCCCACATCTATGGCAGGCATCCTCAGAGGTTGTGAGGTATGGAACCTCTGAGGATGCCTGCCGTAGATGTGGGCGAAACGTCAGGAGAGAATACTTCTGGAACATGGCCACACAGCCCAAAAGACATACAACAACCCTGTGATCCCGGCCATGAAAGCCTTCGACAACACAATAACTTCATTTTTATATCCCGCCTCTATCTCCCGGGAGGGACTTGGGGCGGCTTACATGGAGAACGTTCCCATTCTAACAACAATTAAAACCAACTATACATTAAAACATTACTCAATAAAATCAATAACATTACAAAAGACAATAACATAACATAAAACAGCATCATCAACCAACAATCTTGCATCTTCAAGCCCTGGCTGATTCCTGCCTGGGGGAATCCTTTTTTGGGAGGTGTTAGCTGGCCCTGATTGTTTCATGCCTGCAGAAGTCTACCGTATACCATGCAGCTGTGGACAAGTCTACAGAGGGACCACCAAACACAGCACTCAAACACGCATCAAGGAAGTGGAAAGGCACTACTGCAGACCACTTCAACCAGAGAAGTCAGCCATAGCAGAACACTTGATGGCCCAACCTGGCCACAGCATATTATTTGAGACCACAGAAATGCTGGACCACTCTAACAACCACCATGTCAGATTACACAAAGAAGCCACTGAAATCCACAAGCATGTAGACAATTTCAAGAGAAAGGAGGAAAATATGAAAATGGACACAATCTGACTACCAGTATTAAAAAAAACCTTTAAAATTAGGACTGTAAATAAAGAGCAACACTCAGAAAATAGGGGAATTCCAGACATGAAAGAATCAGGGCCAGCTAACACCTCCCTACAAAGGATTCCACCAGGCATTCAATGCTAATCAAGCTAATTGCAGCATTCACACTTGCCTCCAACAGACAAGAGTTCTTTCTTCCACCCTGAACATTATTCCACAGATATATAAACCCCACTTGCCTAGTTTCCAACAGACCTCACAACCGCTGAGGACGCTTGCCATAGATGTGGGTGAAACATCAGAAGAGAATGCTTCTGGAACATGGCCATACAGCAACCCAATACGTGCAAGGTTTTTTTGACATCACAGAATTTTAAAAAGGAAAGCATTGCCCCCACAAAGCATAGGAAGCGGGATAGAAAAGTGATCGAAATTATTGACTAGTTTTACCACGAAAGGTTATGCCATAATGAATGTGTTGCCCAGTCATTTCCCCCATTGGAAACTAATTCCAGCTCTTAAGCTGTCTACCTTTTCCGTGCAAGGCTTTGCTGATGCTTATCCCAGGTTTTCCACTATGTATTTAGGATCTGGAAATTCTGCTGCGAACCTCCAGAGGGCATGTTTTATACATCTTGGTGCCATAATCCCCTTTTCAAAATTACATATATATATTACATAACTTTCTGGAATGTTAAGTGACCCCAGAAGCAGACTGGAAAGCGGTTTGGAATTGAGCCAAACACACTTTGGAGGGATTTTCCTTTGTTTTAGAAGGAATCTTACAATAGTGTTGCCTTCATGCCACTTGGATCCCATCTTGGGATAGGAAATAAACAAACATATCTTAAGGATTTTTGTTTTATTCTAGTACAGTAGAGTCTCACTTATCCAAGCTAAATGGGCCGGCAGAACCTTGGATAAGCAACTATCTTGGATAATAAGGAGGGATTAAAGAAAAGCCTATTAAACATCAAATTAGGTTATGATTTTACAAATTAAACACCAAAACATCATGTTATACAACAAATTTGACAGAAAAAGTAGTTCAATATGCAGTAATGTTATGTTGTAATTACTGTATTTACGAATTTAGCACCAAAATATCATGATACAGTAGAGTCTCACTTATCCAACATAAACGGGCCGGCAGAACGTTGGATAAGCGAATATGTTGGATAATATGGAGAGATTAAGGAAAAGCCTATTAAACATCAAATTAGGTTATGATTTTACAAATTAAGCACCAAAACATCATGTTATACAACAAATTTGACAGGAAAAGTAGTTCAATACGCAGTAATGCTACCGTGTTTCCCCGAAAATAAGACAGTGTCTTATATTAATTTTTGCTCCCAAAGATGCGCTAGGTCTTACTTTCAGGGGATGTCTTATTTTTCCATGAAGAATTCACGTTTATTGTTGAACCAAAAAATGAACATTTATTATATACTGTACAGTAGTTGTCATCACAAACCAGCATAACCAGACAAACTGTGAATCCTATCAAGAATTTCTTATTACTACCAATATTTCCATGTACAACACTATGGTACGTACATTTACCGATCCTGCATGCTCTGGTGTTCTGTTCGGCGGGCACGCTTCTAAACAAAAACTTTGCTAGGTCTTACTTTCGGGGGAGGCCTTATATTTAGCAATTCAGCAAAACCCCTACTAGGTCTTATTTTCTGGGGATGTCTTATTTTAGGGGAAACAGGGTATGTAGTAATTACTGTATTTACGAATTTAGCACCAAAATATCATGATGTATTGAAAACATTGACTACAAAAATGCGTTGGATAATCCAGAACGTTGGATAAGCGAGTGTTGGATAAGTGAGACTCTACTGTATATTGAAAACATTGACTACAAAAATACCTTGGATAATCCAGAACCTTGGATAAGTGAGACTCTACTGTATCACTTTATGCTACTTTAAATAAATTACAGGCATGCTTTAGTTCGCATAACTCCAGGCAGTCAAGCTCCTGTCTTTGAAGAAGTTTAATGCCTTTTCGTCCTCACCCTCTGTCTAGCTGCATGTTTTTAGCGGCATCAGCACCGGAAAAATCAGAATCTGTAGTCTAGTATCAATTTGTCTTGCTTTAATCAAAGTTCAGAAATGCTTCATTTAACATAATATCTGACAGAGAAGCTCCTTTTCATGAAGGATTTTAATGCCTTCTCTTCCTCATGTCTAGCTGCATGTTTTTAGCATCATTGGCATCGGAAAAACCAGTATCAGTATTTATGCTGTTTTATTTCAATTACAGGCCTAGTTCAGTTAACATAACATCTGGCAATGAAGCTCCTTTTCATGAAGTCATTTTAAGGCCTTTACTTCCTTGTCCTCTGTCTAGCTGCAGGATTTTTAGCAGCATTGGAAAGATTAAAGTAGGTGGGCTGCAAGAACAGGGACCTTATTTATTTATTTGTTTGTTTGTTTATTTAATACATTTATATCCCGCCCTTCTCACCCCAAAGGGGACTCAGAGCGGCTTACAAATTAAATTTACATACAATATTATATTATTAGCATAGCACAATACTGGCAATAAATTACCATATTGTAGCAGCAGCACTATATCTATATATTGTAATATTATTAATAATATTACATGTAATATATTATATATATATTTAATATTATTATATTGTATTATTAGTATTATATTGTATTACAAAATAATATTATTAATATTATATGCATATACAATATATTATAATATTATATATTATTGTAAATTATATTGTATATATGCATGTGTGTGTGTGTGTGTGTGTGTGTGTGTGTGTATATATATATATATATATATATACACATACATACATACACATACATACTAGCTGTGCCCAGCCACGCGTTGCTGTGGCAAAGTATGGTGGTATGGGAAATAAAGTATTGAGGAATTGGTGGTAGTTAAGATAAAGGGTAAAGGTTTTCTCCTGACATTAAGTCCAGTTGTGTCCGACTGCACACTGAAGTGGATTATCTGGCAGTGTGGAGTCAAGATAATCCAGTTCAAAGCAGATAATATAAGATTATAAATGGGTTATATAGCTGTGTGGAAGGTCCTTGAGTCTACATTGCCATATAATCCAGTTCAAATCTGATAATCTGTATTTTATAGGCAGTGGGGAAGAGGCCTAAGTGAGGCCTAACTCTGCCTGTCCCCTGGGCTGAGTGGGTTGCTTGGAGACCAAGTGGGCGGAGCTTAGCCTTTTAACTGGCAGCAATTGGATTAAAACAATTATTCCTCTCCCTCTAATTAGGACTTTATTTTTCTTTTCTTTTTGTTGTATGAACGTAGAGGCATGGATGAGGGGTTGTGCTGCTAAGTTTAGTGTTTCTGGGATGTGTAGTTTTGTTGTTTTGTCCTAGGCTGAAATTTCATTACCCTTTTATATATATAGATATACATATGTACATACACACACACACACACACATATAATTAGCAAATTACTACCTTGTAATAGTATATCTACTGTAAATAATACTATGTAACATGATTTTTGTTCCTGGGTTATAAATGTCATTTCCTAATTGGTTCTATCATAAAAACATGGGAAAAGTTTACGAAACTGCAAAAACTTTGTCTTGCGGGAGGGACACCCTGCAGCATGTTATATTATATGTTATACTAGCTGTGCCCGGCCACACGTTGCTGTGGCTAGGACTTAATTTTTTTTTCTCTTTTTGTTGTATGAACGTAGAGGAATGCATGAGAGGTTGTGCTGTCAATTTTCGAGGTTGTGGGGCATTTAGTTTAGTTGTTTTGTCCGGTGCCGTGATTCCATTACCCTTTTATATATATAGATAGCTGCATCCAGAATCCCCTCAAATTCTTCCAGCTTCCATAAATTGTTCCTGGAAATGAACCATCAACAAGGTTTCAGTGAAATGTCTATTTGCTTCTTACAAACAGACTTGAACATGGGAATCCCTAACCAGGATTGGAAACAAATTGAATGGCTTTGCTTCCAAATCAATGGGTTTTTCATTTACCAGCAGAATTGGAAAAAGATTTGATACTTCTTGCAACTAACATTGAGCTCAAGTGGATAGCAGACAGTGTTTTTGGTGGTGGGGAAATGTTGAGCCATTTCCACTCAAAGCCTCTTGCAAAGTTGGATGTGAAGAGGGCTGTCTCTGAGTCCCAGGTGCATATCGAACGCTTCCAGCTATAAACAGCCTCCTGACGTCGCCCGAAAATATCTCGCTTGTTTGCACAGAACAGCTTTAAAAAATCTCGCGGGTGCCATGAGGAATTCTTCTTGCCGCGGTGTGCAAAAAACCCACATTCCTGCACTGGGTTCATGACAGAAAAGTTGGCCTTTCATGTGGCTTCCACAAAGTGTTGCCTAAAGGTTTGATACGAGAATACAGAGCCTCCTGGTCCTCTCCTTGGAAAACCCCATAGATCCTGAATGTTTAGGGATCCAGAATGATAGAACAATAGAGTTGGAAGGGATCACATGGGCCATCTAGTCCAACCCCCTGCCATGCAGGAAAAGCACAATCAAACTATCCCTGACAGATGGCCATCCAGCCTCTGTTTAACAGCCTCCAAGGAAGGAGCTTCCACCAGACTCCGAGGCAGAGAGTTCACTATTAATGTATTTATTATTTATTTACTATATTTATATCCCGCCCTTCTCACCCCAAAGGGGACTTAGAGCGGCTTACAAATTAAATTTACATACAATATTATATTATTAGCATAGTACAATACTGGCAATAAATTACTATATTGTACTATATCAATATATTGTAATATTATTAGTAATATCTATATATATAAAAGAGTGATGGCATCAGGGCAGCGGACAAAACAACAAAACTACAGGCCCCCCAACCTCGAAATTTGGCCTCTTCCACAGATTATCAGATTTTAACTGGATTATATGGCAGTGTAGACTCAAGGCCCTTCCAAATAGCTATATAACCCATTTAGAATCTTATATTATCTGCTTTGAACTGGATTATCTTGACTCCACACTGCCATATAATCCACTTCAGTGTGCATACTAAACATAAAGACAACCATACAACAGACATTCAATACCACCACTACCTCAACAATTTCTCAACAACACCACCAGACAACGCCACAGCAACGCATGGCTGGGCACAGCTAGTTACATATAAAATATTACTACCCTCTTGTGGTTGCACCTAGTAAAAGGTAAAGGTTTCCCCTGACGTTAAGTCCAGTCATGTCTGACTCTGGGGGTTGGTGCTCATCTTCATTTCTAAGCCGAAGAGCCGGCATTGTCCATAGACACCTCCAAGGTCATGTGGCCGGCATGACTGCATGGAGCGTCATTACCTTCCCGCCAGAGCAGTACCTATTGATCTACTCACATTGGCATGTTTTCGAACTGCTAGGTTGGCAGGAGCTGGAGCTAACAGCGGGCGCTCAAGCCGCTCCCGGGATTTGAACCTGGGACCTTTTGGTCTGCAAGTTCAGCAGCTCAGCGCTTTAACACACTTTGCCACCGGGGCTAAGCCCTGCATAAAAACATATTTATTTGTTTGTTTGTTTTGGTCCTTAGCCCTTCTTTGAAAATGCATCCGTATTTTAAGTTTGATAATGAAGGGTGTGTGTGCCAAGTTTGGTCTAGATCTATCCAGCCATATAGGAGCCTTTATGGAACCTACAATCATACATATATTTAGACATTGCCCTTGGTAGAGTAATGGGAAAGGAAGAAATGGGAGAATGGGAGTTGTAGTTTGGTTTTATTTATTTATCGTGTCAGAAGGGAATTGAGGGTACAGTTATAATGTATTAAAAAAAAACACAAAGTTAAAAACTTGACATTATACTAGATTGCCCAGCCTTCTGTGTACCCAGGAGGGAGTTTCTCAGCCACTGATTGATGTTCTGGGTTTTAACCTGCCACTTTGGGGCTCTCGCTTGCTGAGGTGTTCCTGCAAGTATCTCTGTGGATCTTAGGAAGCTGTTTCTTGATTTAAGGTGTTGGCATGCTGCTGATATCCGAACAGAGGATGGGCCTAAAATGTCACTGCCTTGGTCCTTTCATTATTGCTTGCTACTTCTCGACGGATGTCAGGTGGTGCAATACCTGCTAAACAGTGTAATTTCTCCAGTGGTGTAGGCGTAGGCATTCTGTGATAATGCGGCATGTCTCATTAAGAGCCACATCCACTATTTTAATGTGGTGAGATGTGTTCCACACTGGGCATGCGTATTCAGCAGCAGAGTAACAAAGCACAAAGGCAGACCTTGTACAAAATACAACTCCCACGATTCCATAACAGTGGACGAAAGTGAGGTTCAACTGCATTCATTTGATAGCTTAGATGCCTCCATTAGAAATGGGGCAAATTCCAGATAACATATTGCTTATCAATTTATTTATTTATTTATAGTATTTATATTCCGCCCTTCTCACCCCGAAGGGGACTCAGGGCGGATCACATTACACATATAAGGCAAACATTCAATGCCTTAACATAGAACAAAGACAAGACAAACGCTGGGCTCCGAGCTGGCCTCGAACTCATGACCTCTTGGTCAAAGTGATTTGTTCCAACTGGCTGCAGCTGGTTGCTCAACAGCCTGCGCCACAGCCCGGCCCCGGCAAAGCAGGTACAGTAGAGTCTCACTTATCCAACACTCGCTTATCCAACGTTCTGGATTATCCAACACATTTTTGTAGACAATATTTTCAATACATCATGGTATTTTGGTACTAAATTCATAAATACAGTAATTACTACATAGCATTACTGCATATTGAACTACTTTTTCTGACAAATTTGTTGTGTAACATGATGTTTTGGTGCTTAATTTGTAAAATCATAACCTAATTTGAAGTTTAATAGGCTTTTCCTTAATCCCTCCTTATTATCCAACATATTCCCTTATCCAACGTTCTGCCGGCCCGTTTATGTTGGATAAGTGAGACTCTACTGTATATTAAAATTGCTTCCCAGTGCAATATTAGTTAGGAAACAATCTCATGCTCAATCTATTCCCTATTCAATCAAGAGGTGGCAGCACCAGTTAAGGGCATTGAGCTTTGTTTTTATGCATCTTGCTCTTGATGTCAGGCAGTAAATGTTCTTGTAAAGAAAATAAGATTTCTGAATAGGTCCCTGAACTGTTACATCTGGGGTTGGGGAACCTTTAGATGCCACAAAACATGCCAACTGCCATCCAAATAAAGGAGTTTTACCATGTGTTGGGTGGAGCGCTGGTGGCAAAGTGTGTTAAAGCACTGAGCTGCAGACTGAAAGGTCCCAGTTCAAGCCCCGGGAGCGGCGTGAGCACCCGCTGTTAGCTCCAGCTCCTGCCAACCTAGCAGTTCGAAAACATGCCAATGTGAGTAGATCAATAGGTACCGCTCCGGCAGGAAGGTAACGGCGCTCCATGCCGTCATGCCGGCCACATGACCTTGGAGGTGTCTACGGACAACGGCGGCTCTTCGGCTTAGAAATGGAGATGAGCACCAACCTCCAGAGTCAGACATGACTGGACTTAACGTCAGGGGAAACCTTTACCTTTTACCTTACCATGTGTTGGAGGTAAAAACAAAAGATGTAACTCCTTTTACTAAAGTTTCCCCGATTGCCACAAAATGCCATATGTTATTAATACGGGCTGTGCAACGAAATACAACCAGATTCCAATTCAACTGAAGAGTGATACATTTAATGGGCCAATTAGAAGGCGCAAAATACATCATGTAACTATTTTGAAGTTTCCTTGGCTTCTTCGTGAAACAAAGATGTTACAAAAATCTTGCAGGAGAAGGAAAGAAAATGAAATGGTCAAGCCGCAGAGCTTTACAATTAAGGGGCCTTAATTGTCCCTTTGAAATCTCAGCCACCATTTCCGACGTGATGCAAAGACCCGCAGGCGAATTGTGGCACAAGCTCACCGTGCAGAGAGGAAGCGAGGCCATTAAAAGCCACCGTTTATGAAGCTGGCTGGTTTCCAACAGAAACCCTTTGCTGTGTCCAATTTGAGAAACATTTCATGGATCTCAGACTGTTATTTTAACGGAATCGTATCTGGCATTTCACAGGAACATTGAGAGAGGCAGTTTGCTTTTGCCAGAGACAACTGGGAAAAGGCCAAGCTTGGCCCATTGCTGTGCTACCAATCTTCCTCTGAATTAATTGTGTGCACACTACTTTGACATTTTGCCATAGCATACTTTGTCATAGCAAATTTCGACATGGAACATTTCGAAAAACAAGCCCTGGAAACAGCAACAGAAAGCCTACTACAGTAGAGTCTCACTTATCCAAGCTAAACGGGCCAGCAAAAGCTTGGATAAGCGAATATCTTGGATAATAAGGAGGGATTAAGGAAAAGCCTATTAAACATCAAATTAGGTTATGATTTTACAAATGAAACACCAAAACATCATGTTATACAACAAATTTGACAGAAAAAGTAGTTCAATACACAGTAATGTTATGTTGTACAGTACACTCTCACTTATCCAACACTCACTTATCCAACGTTCTGGATTATCCAACGCATTTTTGGAGTCAATGTTTTCAATATATCATGATATTTTGGTGCTAAATTCCTAAATACAGTAATTAATACATAGCATTACTGCATATTTAACTACTTTTTCTGCCAAATTTGTTGTCTAACATGATGTTTTGGAGCTTCATTTGTAAAATCATAACCTAATTTGATGTTTAAGAGGCTTTTCCTTAATGCCTCCTTATTATCCAACATATTCGCTTATCCAACATTCTGCCGGCCCATTTATGTTGGATAAGTGAGACTCTACTGTAATTCCTGTATTTACGAATTTAGCACAAAAATATCACGATACCGGAGAGTCTCACTTATCCAACACTCACTTATCCAACATTCTGGATTATCCAATGCATTTTTGTAGTCAATGTTTTCAATATATCGTGATATTTTGGTGCGAAATTCATAAATACAGTAATTACTACATAGCATTACTGCATATTGAACTACTTTTTCTGCCAGATTTGTTGTATAACATGATGTTTTGGTACTTAATTTGTAAAATCATAACTTAATTTGATGCTTAATAGGCTTCTCCTTAATCTCTCCTTATTATCCAACATATTCGCTTACCCAACGTTCTGCTGGCCCATTTATGTTGGATAAATGAGACTCTACTGTATATTGAAAACATTGACTACAAAAATGGCTTGGATTATCCAGAGGCTTGGATAAGCGAGGCTTGGATAAGTAAGACTCTACTGTATATGGTTCAGATATGTGGATGACACCTTCACCATTTGGAGCCATGGAGAAGAACTTAACAAGTTCCTGAACCACCTCAACAGCATCCACCCAAACATCCAATTCACCATGGAAAAGGAAAATGAAGGAAAACAGTCTTTTCTAGATGCCCTAGTCATCCCCAAACCCAATCAACAAGTGGGCCACACAGTTGACAGAAAACCTACACACACAGATAAATATCTATATCAAAACTCGAACCATCACCCATGTCAAAAAAGAAGCACAATCAAAGCCCTGGCGGACTGTGCAAAAAGAATCTGTGATGCCCACCTCTTTTGAAGTGAACTAAACCACCTAAACTGGGCTCTACAGGCCAATGGAGACTCCACCACAGACATCAGAAGAGCTGCAAGGCCAAGAACAAGACACAAGAGAAAAGACAAAAACCCACCCAGAGGAAAGGTGTTCTTACCATACATCAAGGGAACCATTGACCACATAGGGAAGCTGATGAAGAAACACAACCTACAAACTATCTACAGACCAACGAAGAAAATCCAACAAATGCTACATTCAGTGAAGGACAGGATGGATCCTCTCACCTCTGTAGGAGTCTACTACATACCATGCAGCTGTGGACAAGTCTACATAGGGACCACCACGCGCAGCAGCATTGCCCAAACACGAATCAAGGAACAGGAAAGGCACTGCAGACTATTTCAATCAGAGAAGCATTAGTTGCCCTCTTTCTCCCCTCTTTGGAAGAACTTTATAATTCCCGCTGCCTTAAGAAAGCTCTGAGCATTCTTGGGGATCCATCTTACACTGAATCAACTATCTTGTGTTAGAATACTCACTCGTTGCACTTTGCCCAGTTCATTTTTACCCCCTCTAAACTAGCAGTTCGAAAACATGCCAATGTGAGTAGATCAATAGGTACCGCTCCGGCGGGAAGGTAATGGCGCTCCATGTAGTCATGCCGGCCACATAACCTTGGAGGAGTCTACGGACAATGCTGGCTCTTCGGCTTAGAAATGGAGATGAGCACCAACCCCCAGAGTCAGACATGGCTAGACTTAACATCAGGGAAAAACCTTTGCCTTTACCTACTTGGGTGCCAAATCCATGTTTTGTTATGATTATCATTTTATACTTTTGTTATGTTTAGAGTGTTGAATTTTAATATCTGTGCCTGTATTTTTCGATGCTTTTATTTGGTTTGCTGTTTTTATCTTGGCTTGGCCCCATATAGGCCGCCCCGAGACCCTTCGGGAAGATGGAGGCGGGGTATAAAAATAAATTATATTACTATTATTATTATTATTATTATTATTGACACAACAACATTGTATAACATAGCAAACAAGATAGATATGCTGGATTTCGTATCACAAAATCACAAGTCAAACACTTCCCAAGTGTCTAGGACTGTGTGATGTATTTTCAGATGATGCGTGCAGATCTCAGTAGGGTGGCCTTTTGCAGTTGGCAGATCGTAATTTTGTCAATGTCTATTGTTTCCAAATGCCAGCTGAGATCTTTTGGCACGGCACCCAGTGTGCCCATCACCACCGGGACCACCTGCACTGGTTTCTGCCAGAGTCTTTGAAGTTCCATCTTGAGGTCCTGATAGCGGCTGAGTTTTTCCTGTTGTTTTTCGTCAATGCGACTGTCACCTGGGATGGCAACATCAATGATCCAAACCTTTTTCTTTTCCACAACTGTGATGTCTGGTGTGTTGTGTTCCAAAACTTTGTCAGTCTGGATTCGGAAGTCCCACCGTATCTTTGTGTGCTCATTTTCCAATATTTTTGCAGGTTTGTGATCCCACCAGTTCTTTGCTGCTGGGAGGTGGTACTTGAGGCATAAGTTCCAATGAATCATTTGGACCACATGGTTGTGCCTCTGTTTGTAGTCTGTCTGTGCGATTTTCTTACAGCAGCTGAGGATATGATCAATGGTTTCATCCGTTTCCTTGCACAGTCTGCATTTTGGGTCATCAGCTGTTTTTTCGATCTTGACCTTAATTGCATTTGTTCTGATGGCTTGCTCCTGGGCTGCAAGGATCAGGCAATAATAATAATAATAATGATGATAATAATAATAATAATAATAATAATTACTATTACCCGGTATATTATTTTAAAAAAAAGATATTGCCACCTGGCAGACCGTACAGGATGACAAAGGCAAGGACAAACAGACTGAAGGATAGCTTTTATCCTAGAGTTGTAATTGTATCGAACTCTGTGGTTTTGCATTGATGTGGCATTGGGGGCTGTGCGGTGGTGGTGGGAGTGTGGAGGGATGGGTATGTTGTTTTGTAGTGTAGTGTGTGCCGGGGAAAGCATTTAATTCAGTGGTTCTCAACCTGTGGGTCCCCAGATGTTTTGGCCTTCAACTCCAAGAACGACTGGTAAACTGGCTGGGATTTCTGGGAGTTGTAGACCAAAACATCTGGGGACCCACAGGTTGAGAACCACTGATTTAATTTCACTGTACAATGTACAATGACAATACAGTTATTCTATTCTAGTCTTTAGAGGCTCGGTCAATGAGCCAGTTTGAAAACAAAGCAGGAGAACAGGACTTGGAGGGCACTTTCCAAAAAATTAATTTTAGATCTGAGTGTTTGCAACCCAATCTTTGCATTGCTATATTCGTCTCTTCGTGACAAAGAGGAGAAATCAGGTTAGGAAGAGAGGTGAAGAAACATGCCTTTAGGCGAAGGGGTTAAAAAGATGTGAGATGACAACTCCATGTTGTTTGCTGTGTGTTTGGACACACGGAAGAGCTGCTTCTCACTAAACCATGACTCCCAGGATTCCATAGCATTCAGCCATGGCAGTTCAAGTGGCGTCAAACTGCGTTAATTCCACGGTGCGGCCACAGAGAGAGGATTATCCCAAGTTATGACGGCTGGAACCGAGTGTTGCAATGCCTTCAGCTTGGCTTAGTCAGGATTCAAACTGACTGAGCTTGAAGAGTGGGATGGGAAAAGAAGTATGGGAATGTTTCTGGAGTCAATTCACACAGACAGCGTGACAACACTGTTTAGGGGAATTATACCTTTCGTTTGCCTCCGTTTTCCTCGCCCTAATATGCCAAGGATGTAGTCCAAACAGTCTGCTATCCTTATACTTATCACTGTTACTGGAGCCAAGGGGATTAGAGAGGCAAACATGGTGAAGAGGAATTGCTTTGTGTTCCTTAGGTTCCCAGGATATCACTATTTATTCACATCATAAATGTGTTATTTACCAGCATGTTATGGTCAAACCGTGTTAGAATGATCCTTTTCCTTGCTTAAGGGTGTGTCTACACTATAGGCCCCCGATCATGCAGCATGTTAAAGTGCTGAGCTGCTGAACTTGTGGACTGAAAGGTCGCTGGTTTGAATCCGTGGAGTGGGGTGAGCTCCCTCTGTTAGCCCCAGCTTCTGCCAACCTAGCAGTTAAAAAATATGCAAATGTGAGTATATCAATAGGTACCACTCTGGCGGGAAGGTAACAGCGCTCCATGCAGTCATGCCGGCCACATGACCTTGGAGGTGTCTATGGACAACGCCGGCTCTTCAGCTTAGAAATGGAGATGAGCACCAACCCCCAAAGTTGGACACAACTGGACTCAATGTCAGAGGAAAACTTACCTTACCTACACTGTGGACTTAATGTGGTTTGATGCCACTTTACCTGTCATGGCTCAAAGCTATGGATTCCTGGGAGTTTTAGTTTTACAAGGTCTTTAGCCTTCTCTGCCAAAAAGAATGACAAACCCCAAGCTACGAATCCTAGCATCCCATAGCATGGCGCCATGGAGTTAAATTGCCAACTCTTATTGGCAGAGAAAGCTAAAGACCTTGTCAAACTACAACTCTAAGGGTGCCATGACATTGATCTAATCCTACAATGTCTATGATAAACCATGGAATAAGATATTCTGTTTTGTGTTTCAAACACTCTTACTTTCCTCCAGACATTCGTACTGCAAGAATGACATGATATTCAGGGGTTTACCCTCTACATTTCATGCCAACCTTATAGATGTATGTTGTTGCAAACTAGAGAAGCTTGACATTGCTTTGAGAAAGAATACAATCTGAAGATTACATTTTGAATTTTAGGTCTTTTCAGCTATGGTCCCAAGATGAGTAAACAACAAGAAATGCAGGCAACTAATGCAAACTAATTTCAGCAGCCTTCCCATCAGAAGAAAGTCTTTTGTAAACCCAATGGATCTTGATGCCACTTTCGGGCTCAAGCCATCCCAGAACACCCAGCCATATGACAGAGAGGATAAGGCCAACATGGGACATACGGTGCAAAGGCAAAGTGACACAACCACCTTGTAAATCAACATGTAGATTTATGCTGCATACCTCCAACGCCGGCTTTTAGTCTATGCCTCATTATTAAAATCTGCATAAGAGCCACAACTCTGACATATATCCGCCTGCCTTCGGTGTATCTGAAATTCCTTCTCATGAGAAGTTTTGCTCTTGCCAAACCTGATCTCCTTCTGGCACCAGAAGAACACATTTTATATCGGCTTATCTATCTTGCTGACAAGTTATTGCAATTCTTGGCTTCTTTTGTATGTTTCCCTTTTTCAGGAAATAAAAGAACATTTCATCTTCTTTTGTGCAGGTTGAGCATCTCTGATCCGAAATACTCCAAAATTGCCCTCATGGGTGGCTGAAATAGTGACACCCTTGTTATCTGATGGTTAAACAGTTATTGAAAATATTGTGTGAAATTATCCTTCAAGCCTAAATTGAGATCCTTGCATATAGGAATACAATCTGAAGATTACATTTTGAATTGTATATCTTTTAGGCCATGGTCTCAAGATGAAGAAACAAGAAAACTAAACAAGAAATGCAGGCAACTATAGTATACGAACTAATTTCAGCAGTTTTCTCATCAGGAGAAAGTATTTTGTAAACCCAATGGATCTTAATGTCGCTTTCGGGCTCTAACCATCCCAGAACACCCAGCCATATGATAGAGAGGGTAAGGACAACATGATATGGTAGTTTATTATAAGAACGGTATTATTTTTCAATTTAGAAAACCTGCTTCAAGCACTTTGATTAGTGAAAAGGAAATTCCATATAATATTCGAACTGCATTATATGGTCAGTGTAGATCCATATAATGTTTGAACTATTTTATGGTCAGTGCAGATCCATATAATGTTTGAACTGCATTATATAGTCAGTGTAGATCCATAAAATGTTTGAACTGTATGATATGGTCAGTGTAAATCCATATAAAGTTTGAATTGCATTATATAGTCAGTGCAGGTCCATATAATGTTTGAACTGTATTTTATGGTCAATGCAGATCCATAGAATATTTGAACTGTATGATATGGTCAATGCAGATCCATATAAGTTTGAGCTGTACTTTATGGTCAATGCAGATCCATATAATGTTTGAACTGCATTATATAGTCAGTGTAGATCCATATAATGTTTGAACTGTATTTTATGGTCAATGCAGATCCATAGAATATTTGAACTGTATGATATGGTCAGTGCAGATCTACCGGTATATAATGTTTGAACTGTATGATATGGTGAGTGTAAATCCATATAAAGTTTGAATTGCATTATATTGTCAGTGCAGGTCCATATAATGTTTGAACTGTATGATATGGTCAATGCAGATCCATATAGGTTTGAGCTGTATTTTATGGTCAATGCAGATCCATATAATGTTTGGACAGTATGATATGGTCAGTGCAGATCTATATAATGTTTGAACTGTATGATATGGTCAGTGCAGATCTATATAATGTTTGAACTGTATGATATGGTCAGTGCAGATCTATATAATGTTTGAACTGTATGATATGGTCAGTGTTAATCCAAATAAAGTTTGAATTGCATTATATAGTAGTGCAGGTCCATATAATGTTTGAACTGTACGATATGGTCAATGCAGATCCATATAAGTTTGAGCTGTATTTTATGGTCAATGCAGATCCATATAATGTTTGGACAGTATGATATGGTCAGTGCAGATCGATATAATGTTTGAACTGTATGATATGGTCAGTGCAGATCTATATAATGTTTGAACTGTATGATATGGTCAGTGTTAATCCAAATAAAGTTTGAATTGCATTATATAGTAGTGCAGGTCCATATAATGTTTGAACTGTATGATATGGTCAATGCAGATCCATATAAGTTTGAGCTGTATTTTATGGTCAATGCAGATCCATATAATGTTTGGACAGTATGATATGGTCAGTGCAGATCTATATAATGTTTGAACGGTATGATATGGTCAGTGCAGATCTATATAATGTTTGAACGGTATGATATGGTCAGTGTAAATCCATATAAAGTTTGCATTGCATTATATAGTCAGTGCAGGTCCATATAATGTTTGAACTGTATGATATGGTCAATGCAGATCCATATAAGTTTGAGCTGTATTTTATGGTCAATGCAGATCCATATAATGTTTGAACTGCATTATATAGTCAGTGTAGATCCATATAATGTTTGAACTGTATTTTATGGTCAATGCAGATCCATATGTTTGAACTGTATGATATGGTCAGTGTAGATATATATAATGTTTGAACTGTATTATACAGTCAGTGGAGATCCATATAATGCTGAACTCCCTTAGTCAGATCTTTGTGGAGGGACAACTGAGAAGGAAAGGGTTAGGAGCAAAAATGATGCTGGGTCGAAAGAATACATATCATCCCATAAAAATGTGGCCACCCATGACTGCTGGTGTCCGAGTCCTTCCTTTTAACAAGCACACCCCGTACTTTCATTAACCCCAGGCCAGCTTGAATAGCAGACTGTCTCTCCAAGTTCAGAGCAATTTTGTAAAAGCTGCTCCCTGATGTGAAGCGGCCGTGGCGGTGGCGGCGACAACAACAACAAAAGTAGATTTTTTAAAAAGCCCAAACAAAACAAAATCTGGGCCACCTACTAGGAGCACCTCTTTCTCTGTGAGACCTGTTTTCTCCGGCAGCGCTCAAGCATAAAAAAGCTTGTTTACCACCCTCCAAATGTTAATTATAATGAAGCCTTATTTGTTTTGCCACAATGACAAGTAATTTTGTATGCTGCCGAATGTGGTGGTGGGCCGGGAGATTGGAAAAAAGGATGCATTTAGGGTTCATAGTTTCCCATTCTGCCAATTCTCCCACTGAAATTCTGCTTTTCCTGGCCTTTTCATAGAGTCCTAGTATTGGCCATCTAGTCCAACCATTCGGCCTTGTGCTTCCAAGAAGGAGGGAAAGTGGACGTTGCTTTGGTGAAAAGGCTTGGGTATCAGGTTCACTTCTTCTTTTTCATTCATTGTCTTATGGCAGGGGTCCCCAAACTAAGGCCCGGGAGCCGGATGCGGCCCATCAAAGCCATTTATCCGGCCCCCATGGCCCAAGGGCAGAAGGGGGTTGGGCTAAATGACCCAAGGGGTCTCTTCTTCTCTTGCAACCCTTGTTGTTGTTGTTATTGTTATTGTTATTATTATTATTATTAAACATTGAGGCTGGGTGGCCATCTGTCAGGGGTGCTTTGCTTGTGCTTTTGGTGCACAGAGACAGAAGGGGGTTGGACTAAATGGCCCAAGGGGTCCCTTCCAACCCTCTTTATTAATTATTATTATTATTATTATTATTATTATTATTATTATTATTATTGTTATTACAATAGAGTCTCACTTATCCAACACTCGCTTATCCAATGTTTTGGATTATCCAACGCATTTTTGTAGTCAATGTTTTCAATACATCATATTTTGGAGAGACAGCTATTGGATGACCAGCCTCATTATAGTTCTATTCTGAATGTTATTAGGTTCCTTTCATCGGAATGATTTTATCTTATATTGCTGCTATAATCCTCCCCACCTTTGAAGTTGACTGAATTGCATTTGTGGTTGTTTGATATTATTACTGTTGTATAAACCTTTGTTTTAACTTCTGTTTTATCATCTTCTTGTGTTTTAAACTGTGTATATTGTTAATGTATTTGCGCTGTTACTTTTGTAACAATGTGAGCCGCCCCGAGTCCCCACGGGGAGATGGTGGCAGGGTATAAATAAAGCACTGTTGTTATTATTATTATTATTGTTATTATTATTGGTGCTAAATTCATAAATACAGTAATTACTACATAGCATTCCTGTGTATTGAACTACAGTAGAGTCTCACTTATCCAAGCCTCGCTTATCCTAGCTTCTGGATTATCCAAGCCATTTTTGTAGTCAATGTTTTCAATACATCGTGATATTTTAGTGCTAAATTCGTAAATACAGTAATTACAACATAACATTACTGCGCATTGAACTACTTTTTCTGTCAAATTTGTTGTCTAACATGATGTTTTGGTGCTTAATTTGTAAAATCATAACCTAATTTGATGTTTAATAGGCTTTTCCTTAATTCCTCCTTATTATCCAAGATATTCACTTATCCAAGGTTCTGCCGGCCCGTTTAGCTTGGATAAGTGAGACTTTACTGTACTTTTTCTGTCAAATTTGTTGTATAACATGATGTTTTGGGGCTTAATTTGTAAAATCATAACCTAATTTAATGTTAAATAGGCTTTTTAAAAATCTCTCTTTATTATCCAACATATTTGCTTATCCAACGTTCTGCCGGCCTGTTTATGTTGGATAAGCAAGACTCTAATGTATTAACATTGAGGCTGGGTGGCCATCTGTCAGGGGTGCTTTGCTTGTGTTTTTCGGTGCACAAAGGCAGAAGGGGATTGGACTCAATGGCCCAAAGGGTCTCTTCCAACCCTCTTTTTTATTGTTGTTGTTGTTGTTGTTGTTGTTGTTATTAATTATTATTGCTTGGTGGCCAACTATAGTCCGGCCCTCCAATGGTCCGAAGGATCGTGAACTGGCCCTGTTTAAAAAGTTTGGGGACCCCTGTCTTATGGAATCATAGAGTTGGAAGGTACCCCCAAAGGTCATCCAGTCCAACCCCATTCAGCCATGCAGGAGAAGCACAATCAAAGCCCTCCCAATAGATGGCCAACCAGCCTCTGGGACGTCCATAGAAGGAGACTCTAGCACACTCCGAGGCAGTATATTTCACTGCTGAACAGCTTGAATCACCAAGAAGTTCGTCCTCTCTTTTCCAGCAGCTGGGATCCATTGTTTTGCTTCTAATCTCTAGAGCAGCAGCAGATCAATGCTACAACGCCTGTGCTTTTAGCTGAATTGTAAAGGAGCTGTTCAATGTGCTCAACCTATTGTAAGCAGACAAGGTTCAGCACCAGGGACAGTTCCAGTGGCTCATTGGGTTGGGTTTGTTTTGAAGCATGAAATTCAAGGAGTCTGGGAAGATTGCTACGCAGAACAAAATACAAAGGATGCTTGGCCTTTTCCAACAAGCCACGCAGAACTTGACCAGGAGAACGGGAAATTAAATTTTGACTTGATAAACAACATGGCCTTGTAGTCATAATGAAGGACCGCTTTTCAATTACGAGGCCAAGAGCAGATACGATGCGCCCGTGAGTGATGAAATAAAGAGCACGGATGCATTTCCCTAGCAGTGACCATAAAACCACATGTCTGAGTGAAATCAATAAGAACGGCATTGTGAAATTAAATTTGTGCCCATGCGTAGGCGATTCTAGATTAAGTTACTGGGACTCAATAGTCAATGGCAGTTAATATAAATGGCACGATTCCCACAGCTATCTGTAGGACATCGGAGTGGAAGGATTGAGTTGAAATTTTCCAGACTTCATCCCTTTTGGGAATGTTTTCCACAGTGATTCTTGGCTGAAGAATCTCTGGAGATGCTTGAGAAATTTGATCTCTGGAACCTCTGTGTGGAATTCCCAGCTATTTTGGGGCTACAGCTTCCAGAATAAATTCTAATGCACATACCTGTTGCTCGCAATAATGTGCCGCCTTTGTTATCCAACGAGTTTTGCTTGTCTCCAAATGTTGTGACATGGTATTGGCAGAATAACCAGTCAAGCTGAGACAAAATGCTCATTTTAGTGTGTATACACATGCAAATAATATGCATATGTCAGAAAACTATGACATTTGTTAAAAGGGGAACAGAATGGAATAGACAGCCTGTCAGAGGTGAGAGGTCCAAGTATTGGTCAATAGAGTCATCCTCCACATTTGCAGTTTCAGCTTTTGCATTATTGAAACCAGGACTTTTTAAAAAGAGCTGGAAAAAATGGGATGACAGAGGATTAATTGAGATTGTCCCTACCAAACTAGGAGCCCTCGGTGGTGCAGCGGATTAAACCGCTGAGCTACTGAACTTGCTGACTGAAAGGTCGGCGGTTCAAATCCGGAGAGTGGAGTAAGCTCCGGCTGTTATCCCCAGCTTCTGCTAACCTAGCAATTCGAAAACGTGCAAATGTGAGTAGATCAATAGGTACAGCTCCAGCAAGAAGGTAATGGTGCTCCATGCAGTCATGCCCGTGGCCACATGACCTTGGAGGTGTCTACGGACAACACCGGCTCTTTGGCTTAGAAATGGAGATGAGCACCAACCCCCAGAGTCAGACATGACTAGACTTTGTGTCAGGGGAAAATCTTTACCTTTACCTACCTATCAAACCAAGACAGTTGGACAGTTAATTGTGGGCTGGCGAGTCAATGTGTAGGTACATCTCATTGCTTCAATAGGTCCTCCTTCTTTAGGAGTAACAATATGATATAAGCTGAAGATCTGAACCATAAATAGCTCGGCAGGCCATAGTGTGTCACCTCAACCCAACGCTTAAACTCAGCTGTTTGTGAAAATGCCCCAGGCTTCCACCCAAGACATGCCGATGCCTGCGGCTGAATAAGATTTCTCCAGGCTGGGAATGTAGCACTCTGTGTAACCCTATCCTTCTCCTGTGGTTTGCTGTTGTTGTTGTTGCTGCTGCTGTTGTGTGCCTTCAAGTCGTTTCCGACCTAAGGTGACCTCAAGGTGAACTATCATAGGGTTTTCTTGGCAAGATTTGCTCTGAAGAGGTTGCCATTGCCTTCTGTTGAACCCGAGAAAGCAGCTTGCCCAAGGTCAGCCAGTGGAGTTCTGTGGCTGAGAGGGGATAAGATAATACAGTAGAGTCTCGCTTATCCAACGTAAACGGGCCGGCAGAACGTTGGATAAGCGAATATGTTGGATAATAAGAAGAGATTAAGGAAATGCCTATTAAACATCAAATTAAGTTATGATTTTACAAATTAAGCATCAAAACATCATGCTATACAACAAATTTGACAGAAAAAGTAGTCATCATAATTCAAGAAAGATATTGACAAGCTAGAATGTTCCCAGAGAATGGTGTCCAAAATGGCCAAAGGTTTGGAAGTTGTGCCTTATGAGGCAAGCTTAGAGAGCCGGTATGTTTAACTTGGAGAGGAGAAAGTTAAGAAGTGATATGAAAAGCATACTTCTTTGTGGGTGGTATAACTCTCTCTTCCCATTGTGCCACTCCCACTACTTTTTAAAAAGTTGTGTTAAAATATATTTTAAATCATTGTTCAGCAAGGGGGGATGGCCTCGTTGTATCAGTAAAGTCCCAGGACCGTGGCACAATCAGGTTTTCATGGCATCATGGAGTTGGAAAAGAGCTCCAAGGCCAACCAGTTTAACCCATTCTCCCATCTGCCCATCAATAGCTACGGATGGTTTTATCGCAGGAAAGAGGCAGACCAGTTACAGCTATTGCACAATTTTGTAAAATAGGGAGAATCACCAAATATGACAGTCCTGCTTTTGTAATGATATCCAACTCTCTGCAATAAAGTTCTTAGAGTCCCTCTAAGTTTAGCTTGCTGGAACCGATCTAGAACATTATCACACTGCACTGTGAAAGTGCTGCAATTCCACTTTATATCTTTGATCTCTCTTCAAACTGTATATCTGATTTCTGCCTTCTATGGAATGCTGCAATTTGTAATTTAATGCAGCCCAGGAGAATTTTAAAAGCCCATCTCTAAATTGCAAATTCCAGAACGCCATAGGTAAAGGTAAAGGTTTTCCCCTGATATTAAGTCTAGTCGTGTCTGATTCTGGGAGTTGGTGCTCATCTCCATTTCTAAGCCATAGACACCTCTAAGGTCATGTGTTATTCGTAGACATCTAGGAGCCCCCAGATGGCGTAGTGGACTAAGTGACTGGAAGGTTGGGTTGCTGACCTGAAAGTTGCCAGGTTTGAATCCCACCTGGGGAAGAGTGCGGATGAGCTCCCTCTATCAGCTCCAGCTCCATGCGGGGACATGAGAGAAGCCTCCCACAAGGATGGTAAAACATCAAAACATCCGGGCGTCCCCTGGGCAACGTCCTTGCAGACGGCCAATTCTCTCACTCCAGAAGCAACTTCGGTTGCTCCTGACACGAAAAAAAAACAAAACAAAAAAACTTTTAAGGTCATATAGCCGGCACGACTGCATGGAGTGCTATTACCTTCCCGCCGGAGCAATAGCTATTGATCTACTCACATTTGCATGTTTTCGAACTGCTAGGTTGGCAGAATCTGGGGCTAACATCAGAAGCTCACCCCGCTTCTCGAATTCGAACCGCTGACCTTTCTGTCAGCAAGTTCAGCAGCTCAGTGGTTTAACACGCTGCTCCATCAGGGGTGCAGGACGGCAGAAGTGGAATTGCAATGTTTTAACAGCATTGTGTGATAATCTCCGGAGTAGAATTTTTTAAAAAATCATCATTGGGATGCAGAGTTTGGGGTTGTTTGATGTAATGTTTCTGCTTGTGTCGACTACTTGCATCAGTTCTTGGCAATGCATGCCTCAGTGATTTCTGGATAAACAGAGGAGCAGTTCAAACAGCAACCTTGCAAGATTCTCCCTTCGGACGCTTCTCGGCACGAGAAGGCTTTGCCTGCCAAGGTGACACCGAATGACCAGAGCGGCGCTTCTCGTTCCCTCTTATGCAGCACTGAGCAAAAACACGGCTGGCCTCAGATACCCAAGACGCGAACCTCTACAGACATATCTCTCACTGTTATTACAAGCAGCAGAATATTAGGGCCTCTCAGATGTCGCTCGCAAGTGACTAAGAGTCAAATCTGATTAAGAACATCTGACCTTAACTGCCAAGCCACTGTTGTAAACTTAGCAGGCCGTCATATGTCAAGTCATGTGAGCCACTTAAAAGACATCACACTTTGGTCCCAAAAGTTTCACCGGATGTTGTATAATCGTATGCAAAGGGGACCCGCGGCATTACACATGCGTCGCTAAAGTTTATCTAGCCTCAAGAAGCCGTTGGTAATGGGGAAATAACTTGGTAATAACTCCCAAAATCCTGCAGAAACATGGGATCCTTGAAGATGTGGTTCATTAAAGTAATGTTCTTTAGGAGGAATCCATGAAAATGAACAAAATCTGGCTACCAGTACAGTAGAGTCTCACTTATCCAAGCCTTGCTTATCCATGGCTCTGGATAATCCAAGCCATTTTTGTAGTCAATGTTTTCAATATATCGTGATATTTTGGTGCTAAATTCGTAAATACAGTAATTACAACATAACATTACTGCATATTGAACTACTTTTTCTGTCAAATTTGTTTTAGTACTTAATTTGTAAAATCATAACCTAATTTGATGTTTAATAGGTTTTCCTTAATCCCTCCTTATTATCCAAGATATTCTCTTATCCAAGCTTCTGCCGGCCCGTTTAGCTGGGATAAGTGAGACTGTACTGTATTTTAAAAACTCTAAAATCAGAACAGTAAATAAAGAACAACACTCTGAAAAGAGATGAATTTCAGGCATGAATCAATCAAGGCTAACTAACAGCTCCCAACAAAGGTTTTTCTTAGGCAGAAATCATCCAGGCCTTGAAGCTGGCAAGGCCATTAATGCTAATCAAGGTGATTCATTGCAACATTCACACTTGCCTCCAACAGACAAGAGCTCTTTCTCCCAGCCTGGGCCTTCCACAGATATACAGTAGAGTCTCACTTATCCAACACTCGCTTATCCAACGTTCTGGATTATCCAACACATTTCTGTAGTCAATGTTTTCAATATATCGTGATATTTTGGTGCTAAATTCATAAATACAGTAATTACTACATAGCATTACTGCGTATTGAACTATTTTTTCTGCCAAATTTATTGTCTAACATGATGCTTTGGTGCTTCATTTGTAAAATCATAACCTAATTTGATGTTTAATAGTCTTTTCCTTAATGCCTCCTTATTATCCAACATATTCGCTTATCCAACATTCTGCCGGCCCGTTTATGTTGGATAAGTGAGACTCTACTATATAAACCTCCTTTGTTTAGTTTGCATTATACCTCACAACCTCTGAGGATGCCTGCCATAGATGTGGGTGAAATGTCAGGAGAGAATGCTTCTGGAGCCCAGAAAACTCACAACAATCCAGACATAAGTTATTGTTTCACTTTCTTGAAAAAAAAACAAAAGCAGAAACCAGTCTGCAGACATCTAACAGCATCTGCATCCACATTAAAAATAGGGCAAGTTTCTGCAAGCCAATCGTAACGTCAAAACACTTCTTGTAGATTCCTTTCTCTCCCCTGAATTTTTTTTTTCCGTTTCTTCATTCTGCCCTGTATGAGCCGGTTTTGCCTTCTAGACCAAATCTCACACGGCATGTAAACACATGGCGAGATATCCTGCGCAGATCTTTCAAATATCAAAGCCATATTAGCACAGACATAACACTCGCCTTTAGCAAAGCCTGTTATGGCTGAAGGAGGTGGAGCGTTACTAGACAGCGCAGACTTTTCAGCCTGGGAGCTCCCATCTCAGCCGGGAAGGCAGAGAGAGAATCGCAACCCAAACGAAACCCCGAGAAAAGATTACAAACGGGAAATGAAGCAAGCGCCTGGAGAGAAGAGTTCACTCTGCAAGGAACCTCTAGCCCAGGGGTCCCCAAACTTTTTAAGCAGAGGGCCGGTACACAATCCTTCAGACTGTTGAGGGGCCGAATTATCATTTGAAAAAAAAATACAAACAAATTCCTATACACACTGCACATGTCTTACTTGTAGTGCAACAACAACAACAACAACGAAAGAACAATACAATATTTAAAAATGAAAACAATTTTAACTAACATAAACCTATTAGGATTTCAATGGAAAGTGTGGGCCTGCTACTGGCCAATGAGATAGTCAAGTTAATTAGGATTGTTGTTGTTGTTGTTGTGTGCCTTCAAATCATGTCAGACTTTGGCCGAGCCTAAGTCTAAAATTAATTATTTATTTACTACATTTATTTACTACATTTATATCCCACCCTTCTCACCCCGAAGGGGACTCAGAGCAGCTGTATGTACATACAATATATTATATTATTAGCATAACACAATATTAGCATTATATATTGCTATATTGAACTATACCACTATACTATTATATAATATGTAATATATAACATATAATTAATATTATTATATGGTATTACTATTAGTATTATATTGTATAACATAAGATTATTATCAATATCATATGTATATACAATATATTATATTATTAAAACTGATATAAAAATATTATATTATAAAACTGAGGGCGGGGGCCAGGTAAATGACCTTGGAGGGCCGCATCCGGCCCCCGGGCCTTAGTTTGGGGACCCCTGCTCTAGCCCAATGATGGGCAACCTTTTGCGCTTGGTGTGTCAAAATTCACCAAAAAACCTAGCATGACTTGGGTGGTGTGTAACTTCGAGAAAAACACCATTATTTCGCAATATAGTTTAAATAACAAAAATATATAATTGTAATATATAACTGTATTCAATAAATCAAAAACTATTTACTACCATTATTTCCATGTACAACAATCTATGGTATCTCTTGCAGTTTCCACACTGATTTCTCTCTATTCTAGTTTCCATGTAGTCATGCATAATGAATAATATAATAATAATATAATAGTAATATGATAATATACTACAATAATAATAGAATATCTAATCTAATCTAATTCTATCTAATCTAAATTTATCTAAATCTAAACCTAATCTAATCTAATCTAATTCTATCTAATCTAAATCTAAATCTATCTAAATCTAAACCTAATCTAATCTAATCTAATCTAATCTAATCTAATCTAAATCTAAATCAATAATAAAAGCAAAAACCCGTATGTGGCATGGATGTTTGCTCACACAGACAGCCTCTGGCCTCCACAAACAGGCTATAGTTCCTCCAGTTAACAATCTAGCAAGTCACTTTTTTCCATTGACATTGCAGTTACAGCGAGCACCATGAACATGCAGTCCAGCCTCTGCCAATGTCCTTCCCAAACACTACAGCCCACCACCCAAGGAATGCTTTCGTTTGGGACCATTTCATCCTAGATTTTGCTTTTTCTTCCACCACAGCCAGGCATCCCAGGGTTCTCCATTGCTGAGGAATTTGCATGGCCCCGCCCACTGCCATTTCCTTTCCAATCTCTCTGCATAACAAACACAGCAGAACTGAGCTGCAACTAAACTTACTGGAGGAGTTTACGGATTGACTCCACAATGGTGTAAGTTGTAGTTCACCCTGCATCAAGTCAGAGCACTGTCACTCCTACTGGGGAATATACAGGAGTTGTAGCTCACCTACACCCAGAACGCTATGATGGCTTTCAGCCAAACTTGCCATGCAGACCCGATATGCTCAGATTTGACTACTGGTGGGTTTGGAGGGGAACTGGACTGGAAGTTGAGGAGTAGTAGGTACTAGGATTTATAGTTCACCTGCAATGAATGAGCATCACACTTGGCACACAGAGCCCGCATAACCAATACAACATATTGCACAAGTTTGGGAAAAAGGGAGTTATAGTTCACCTGCAGCCAGATAAACACTGACCCCCACCGACAATGCACTAGGAGCACACTTCACACAGAGAAGCCTCATGGCCTACTGAACATACTGCAGGTATTTGTGGGAAGGGGCCTTGATTTTGGGAGTTGTAGTTCACCTCCATCCAAAGACCACTGAACCCAGCCAATAACAAATCTAGACCAAACTTGGCACACAGACTGAATATTGCCTCCTGTGGATACTGATAGATATTTTGGGGCAATTGCCCCGGGAATCTGGAAGTTGCAGTACTTCACCCCCATCCAAAGAGTACTGCAGCACACCTGGTACACATGCCCAAAATGGCCAACTTATCATACTGGCAGGGTTTGGGGAGGATTCAGCCACAATTCTGGGAATTGTAGTTCACCCACTCCAAACACAATACATAACATTAAAAGACCAATAATACCATTCAGAATGACCCGGGTATCGCTGGGTCCCCAAGCTAGTATGTATGTGTGTGTGTATGTATGTATATGTGTGTGTGTGTGTGTGTGTATATATATATGTAATGTGCATAATTCCCATGGAGTAAACAACAAAACCACTGGACCAAATCACACCAAATTTGGCCACAAAAGACATAGTCATCCAATCAATCTGCAAGCAGCAGCATGTCAGCAAAAATGACTAGGAGTGTGTGTGTGTGTGTGTATATATATATATATATACTAGCTGTGCCCGGCCACGCGTTGCTGTGGCGAAGTATGGTGTTATGGGAAATAAAATATTGAGGAATTGGTGGTAGTTAAGGTCAAGGGTAAAGGTTTTCCCCAGACATTAAGTCCAGTCGTGTCTTACTCTGGAGGTTGGTGCTCATCTCCATTTCTAAGCCGAAGAGCCGGCGTTGTCCGTAGACTCCTCCAAGGTCATGTGGGATGACTACATGGAGCGGCGTTACCTTCCCGCCGGAGCAGTACCTATTGATGCACTCACATTTGCATGTTTTTGAACTTCTGGGTTGGCAGAAGCTGGGGCTAACAGTGGGGGCTCTCTCCGCTCCCCCAATTCAAACCTGTGGCCTTTCGGTCCAGAAGTTCAGCAGCTCAGCGCTTTAACACGCTGCGCCATCAGGGGATATTATTTCCTAAAGGTTGTGAATATACAGTATTTCTGATTGTTTTTGTTTGTTTGTTGGAGGCAAGTATGAATGCTGCAATTAGGAAAAATGATTAGGATGTAATGGCCTTGCAGCTTTAAAGCCTGGCTGTTTCCTCCCTGAGTGAATTTTTTGTTGGGAGGTGTTAGCTGGCCCTGATTGTTTCCTGTCTGGAATTCCCTTGTTTTCAGAGTGGTGTTTGCGATATTTTATGTGCTTCTACTGTCTGTGTCCCTGAGAAAACAGAGGATGTGCCAGACTTTGATGATGGGAATACTTTGTTGGGAGGTGTTAGCTGGCCCTGATTGTTTCCTGTGTGGAATTCCCCTGTTTATTTACTGTCCTGGTTTTAGAGATTATATTGTTCTGCATTATTCTATCCCAGTAATTATTTCATATTAAAGAAGACTCTCACTTATCCAACATTCGCTTATACAATGTTCTGGATTATCCAACGCAGTCTGCCTTTTCATAATCAATGTTTTTGTAGTCAGTGTTTTAAATTCATTGTGATATTTTAGTGGTAAATTTGTAAATACAGTACAGTAGAGTCTCACTTATCCAACATAAACGGGCCGGCAGAATGTTGGATAAGCGAATATGTTGGATAATGAGGAATTAAGGATAACCCTATTAAACATCAAATTAAGTTATGATTTTACAAATTAAGCACCACAACATCATGTTAGACAACAAATTTGTCAGAAAAAGTAGTTCAGTACACAGTAATGCTATATAGTAATTACTGTATTTATGAATTTAGCACCAAAATATCACGATATGTTGAAAGCATTGACTACAAAAATGCGTTGGATAAGCGAGTGTTGGATAAGTGAGACTCTACTGTAAATACTACATAGCATTACTGCGCATGGAACTACTTTTTCTGTCAAATTTGTTGTATAATATGATGTTTTGGTGCTTAATTTGTATAACGATTACCTAATTTGATGTTTAATTGGCTTTTCCTGAATCCCTTCTTATTATCCAACATATTCACTTATCCTGCCGGCCTGTTTACGTTGGATAAGTGAGACTCTACTGTATATTGATAATCTTAAATTATCTGCTTAGAACTGGATTATATGAGGCTCCTTCTTCACAGCTGTATAAAATGCACACTGAAGTGGATTATATGGTAGTGTGGAGTCAAGATAATCCAGTGCAAAGCAGATAATATAAGATTATAAATGGGTTATATAGCTGTGTGGAAGGGCCTTGAGTCTACACTGCCATATAATCCAGTGCAAATTAGATAATCTGTGGAAGAAGTCTAAGTGAGGCCTAAATCTGCCTGTCCCCTAACTGAAACCTGGCTGTCCCTTGGTTGCTAGGCAACCAAGTGGGCAGAGATTAGCCCTCTAAACTGGCAGCAATTGGATAAAAAAAAATTATTGCTCTCCCTCTAATTAGGACTTTATTTTTCTTTTCTTTTTGTTGTATCAACCTTGAGGCGTGGATGATGGGTTGTGTTGTCAAATTTTGAGGTTGGGGGGCCTGTACTTTTGTTGTTTTGTGAATTGCCGTGATGCCATCACTCTTTTATATATATAGATATATGTAATGTGCATAATTCCCATGGAGTAAACAACAAAACCACTGGACCAAATCACACCAAATTTGGCCACAAAAGACATAGTCATCCAATCAATCTGCAAGCAGCAGCATGTCAGCAAAAATGACTAGGCATGTCAGTGCTGACACGCGTGTCATAGGTTGGCCATCACTGCCTTTGGTTGCCTCAACCAGAAGAGGTGGTCTTACGGCCTGATACAATACCAAAGAATGGGGCTATTCATGTCTACATGGATTTATTCGGTTTGGAGTTTGGAAACTATGCTTTAATTATGTTCAGTTTGTAACAATGAAATTACATCCTGCATATCAGATATTTACATTACAATTCATAACAGTAGCTAAATTACAGTTAAGAAGTAGCAACGAAAATAATTTTATAGTTGGAGGTCACCACAACGTAAGGAACTGTATTAAGGGGTTGCGGCATTCGGAGGGTTGAGAACCATGGATCTAATCCAAGCCTTGCCAAAGAGACAATAGAACAGGAACAAAGAGAAGAAACTGTGTCATTGTTAAACCTTGGACTTTATTTGAATGAGACTGTTCCTGATTGTGGTGTGCTTCTCTTTAGAGATATTTAAGTGGCTCTGAGAGGCTTGAGTTACCCTTTGGCTTCTTTTTCCCTCCCCTCTTCTTCAGAAAATACTTCTAACAGATGATAATAATAATAATAATAATAATTAAAACAAAAAGAAAACCCTCATTCTCAGAAAGCAACTGCCATATATACTCGAGTATAAGCTGACCCAGATATAAGCCGAGGCACCTAATTTTATCACAAAAAACTGGGAAAACTTATTGACTTGAGTATAAGATGAAGGTGAGAAATCTAACAGTTACTGGTACATTTCAAAAATAAAAATAAAAATAGAAACCAATAAAATTACATTAACTGAGGCATCAGTAGATTCAATGTTTTTGAATATTTACATAAAACTGTAATTTAAGACAATAATAAGACTTTAATAAGATAAGACTGTCTAACTCTGATTACCTATATTGTCATAGACAGAACGCCAGCAAGTAAAACAAAACTCAGTTTATTGAGGTTACAGAACTAATTACTTCCATTACCAGAGCCCGAAGGCTCAACCATAACATATATACTCGAGTATAAGCTGACCCAAATATAAGTCAGCTAGGACCCTCACTCGAGTATAAGCTGAGGGGGGCTTTTTCAGCCCTAAAAAAGGCTAAAAAGCTTATACTTGAGTATATACGGTAGCTAGTTACCTATCACCTTCCTTTGCAAACTAGTTCTGCCTTTGTATATCTGTCTGTGCTGCTCATCTCTGCCTTCTGAGTTTTCTAGTAAAAATATAATAATAATATTGGCTGACTTGCCAGTAGTACAAAGGACAACTACAACACTTTATTTATTTATTTACAGTGTTTATATTCCGCCCTTCCTTCTCACCCCGAAGGGGACTCAGGGAGGATCACATTATATACATATGGGGCAAACATTCAATGCCCATATACACATAGAATCGAGACAGAGACAGACGCAGAGGCAATTTAACCTTCTCCTGAGGGGATGTTCGATTCTGGCCACAGGGGGGAGCAGCTGCTTCATTATCCACTGTGACGGCACTTCCTCATTCCAATGTCGTAAATTAGTTAAATTTGACTCCCCACTTTATAAGTGGTACCTTATTTCCTACTTGATAGATGCAACTATCTTTCGGGTTGCTAGGTCAGCAACAAGCAGGGGCTATTTTTTTTATTTTTTAATTGATGGGTGCTCACCCCGCCACGGGCTGGCTTCGAACTCATGACCTCATGGTCAGAGTGATTTATTGCAGCAGGCTGCTCACCAGCCAGCGCCACAGCCCGCCATCAATCTGTGGAAAAACTTTGCCAGAATCCATTGTCTCCCCTCCTCTCCTTCAGAAAATACGTCTGAAATATAATAATAATCATCATCACCATCCCAGCAAACACAAAGAAAACTTTCATTCTCAAAAAACTACTACCTACAGTTACCTATCTACCCTAACCCTAACGCTAAAAATGATGGGAAGGGGAGCCTGGGAAGCCCTCCCAGATCTAGCCTTAATTTTCGGCTGCGGTCCGAAAATGGCCATCTGGCTGCGTTCCCCTTTTTCGGGAAGTGCGCAAAAACGGATATGGGGCTCTACCGGTATCCGGTCAGCAGAAACTGATCAAAATCCTGCCGAAATGCACAAGGCTACTACAAAGACCATTTCCCCCCACCACTTTAGTCTTTGTGACAATATCCAAATTGCATGATTATTGGATAGTAAAGGGAAGAGAATTTCCTCATCATCTCCACAGAATGAAAATGATCAGCACGATTTAGAAATATCCTCATTGACCAACTCAGAAAAAACCTATTTTATATATCAACAGACCAAGCTGCAGGGCATCACTGATTGCATATTTATGACAGACAAACCTGCTGAGCCCGGATATATTTAATGCAACCTTGTCTCCTTGGATCACATGCTAACCTTATCAGAAATGATGTTATTTCACTATCAATTTTCTCTGCATCCAGCAAAGGGCCTTCAGCCGGACCCCTCTGTTCATGAAGGGAGATGTTCCTTGGTCACTAATTGTCTGGTTCGAAGGTTGAAATGGTTGGAGAGAGCCGTAACTCTCGCACAGTGTTCCTGGCACATGGGTCTGTGGGCTGAATGGTGCATGACATAACCGACAATAAATGCAAGCTCCAATTATACTTCTTCAGCTGCCACAATGAAGTGGATTGGAGCATTATTAAAAGGCCTTTTCATTAGCCGGAGTGCTGGAAAGGAAGCCACGTCCAAGTCCTCTTTGGGATTCGTGAGGCATCCTTTGTGAGAAGTCTGACAAGGGGTGACCGGATGCTGCATTTGGTCCGACAACCTTCCTGTGCACTGTGGCTGCGAGGCCTGGCCTGGCCACCCACTGCGCACATGCCTCATGGGAACCCCGTTCACACAAGGACTAGGGCTGGGGAGGTCTGGTATACGATGGCGTGCATTAGACGTGCGTCCAGGGCCATATTGCCACTGAGGACATTTCCAGGGGGCATCGCCATTGGAGGTCAGTGGCTGTGATACAGCATTGTGGAACAAGCAGTTTGGTTTACCTTTGTCTCAACTTCACCTTCCCAGATGGAAGATGACATGAATTAGGAAGTTCAGATGGACGAACGTCATGGGCCACCAAGCTACAAGTAAAGGATTTATATCAGTGATTCCCAAAGTAGGTGCTACAACCCCCCGTGGGTGCTGGAGTGATCCGGGGGGTGGTGACAGTACCTATTAGGACACGGGGGCGGGGCCAGAGGAGGGGCGGGGCCACTTCCCAAGTGCCGGAGACGGGGCTGAGCACCTGAAGCGCCTGTTAGGACACACTGGGGGTGGAGCTAGAGGAATGGGCGGGGCCTCCTTCCAAGAGCCCGAGACAGGGCTGAGCCTCTATACCTCTCCTGAGAGGCCTTTTAGGACTAAAGGGTGGGGCTAGGGGTGGGGCCTCTTCTCAAAAGCACGAAACAGGGCTGAGCCTCTATACCTCTCCTGAGAGACCTTTTAGGACTAAAGGGCGGGGCTAGGGGTGGGGGCGGGGCCTCTTCTCAAGAGCACGAGACAAGGCTGAGCCTCTATACCTCTCCTGAGAGACCTTTTAGGACTAAAGGGCGGGGCTAGGGGTGGGGGCGGGGCCTCTTCCCAAGAGCACGAGACAGGGCTGAGACTCTGTATACCTCCCCTGAGGCGCTTGTTAGAACACAGGGCAGGGTATAGAGGTTCAGCCCCGTCAGGCACTTGGGAAGAGGCCCCGCCCCCTCCTCTAGCCCCGCCCCCTGTCTCCTGGCAGGCGCCGCAGGACAGGGATAGAAGCTCAGCCCTGCCTCAGAGCTTGTAAATCCGCCCATCCCAGTCCTGGCTGCCCATTTGTGGCCCCGCCCACCTCCCCTTGCAGCCCTGCATCTTGGACTAGGGGAGAGGCTCGGCCCCGCCCTCTTGAGCAGGAGCCACACCCACCCATCTAAGCCACGCCCCCTTTCCAGGGGGCGCTTGAGTCATATATTTTCTGGAAAGAGTGTGGCAGGTCAAATAAGTTTGGGAACCACTGATTTATATGAATCATTCATCACACCTTTGGCTCACGTTAGCCTTGTGGTCTAAGACTCATGGACTGTTTTCATGTCAGATGTCACTCATCCTATTTTACATATATGTACGTGTGTGTGTGTGTATATACACACACACACAGAGGTTGACATTTGGCTTGGTGGTGAAGTCTCCTTCTCTGGAGAGGTTTGATGGCCATTTGTTGGGAGTGCTTTGATAGTGTGTTGCTGCATGGCAGTGGGTTGGACGCACTGGATGGCCCTGGGAGTGTCTTCCAATGCTATGATACTCTGAATATACATATATACATACAGTAGAGTCTCACTTACCCAACAAAAACGGGCCAGCAGAATGTTGGATAAGTGAATATGTTGGACAATAAGGAGAGATTAAGGAGAAGCTTATTAAACATCAAAATAGGTTATGATTTTACAAATTAAGCACCAAAACATCATGTTATGCAACAAATTTGACAGAAAAAGTAGTTCAATACGCAGTAATGCTATGTAGTAATTACTGTATTTACGAATTTAGCACCAAAATATCACAATGCATTGAAAACATTGACTACAAAAATGCGTTGGATAATCCAGAACGTTGAATAAGCGAGTGTTGGATAAGTGAGACTCTATTGTATGTCCAAAATGTCTTGCCCATTTAATCATGCAATTTTTGATTCCTTCCATCTCTGTGGACCAGTCTAATAACTTGTTATAAATCTTTGTAATTTCTTTCTTATCATTTTGTAATATTATGTCCCAGAAGTTTTCCACATCACTAAAACTTATCTTTTTATCTTTTACATATTACTCCTTAATTTGCGCGCATTAAAACCCCTGCTCTAAATAAATAAATGGCCCATGCAAAAAATTCATCACAAAACCGCTTGAGCAGCAACTTGAGAGATGTTGCTCCGTCTTGAAAAAAGCCGGAGAAAAGTAACTGATTATTTTAACTCTTGGCACAGCGGGTTATTGTTTTACTTTTGTAACCTTTGGGTCACAACAAGGGATGGGTTCAGCATCCCAGAGTTATTCTTTATTTAGAGACTTGAGCAGCAGTTTGCTCAAGTTTACAAGCAACAAAAGATACAGAACAGAGAGAAAATACAATAGTTGCCATTAGTTTGTTTAGTCCAGTGGTTCCCAACCTGGGAGCGTTGGCCCACCTAAATAAGGTCCGCAAGACATGCAGGGAAAATTTGCACCAGGGCCTATTCCTGGGGTTATTTGGGGTGCTAATTCAGAAAACTGCATTGGATAGACCACATCAGCTCTAGATTATTAAATATGGTTTTCTGTGGGTGAGCAGATGGCGACTACTGGGAGGCATATGTTCTGTATCAGAAACTAGAGCTGATGTGGTCTATCCAATGCAATTTTCTGAATCTGCATCCCAAATAACCAAACTGAATCTAAAGTTGACCAAAAATTGATTCATAACTCTTTTGGTACTAATGTTGGAGAGTGGTCCCTGGTCAAAAAAAAGGCTGAGAACCACTGGTTTAGTCACTAATAGTTCCTTTGCTTAGCTCTAAAATAAATAGAAGCACTACAACATCAGATTGTCCTCATAACCTGGACAAAAGGCCACTGTCAGGATGCAATGCGGAAGAAACAGAATTGTTCCCCATTGGAAAGGCTGCATTTTATCACCGTATCTGTCCAATTTATATGCAGAACATCTCATTCAAAAAGGCAGGGTTAGATTCAGGAAGAACAAGTGTGAAAACTGCATCAAAAATGTAAGCTATGCAGATGATATCGCATCCGTTATAGAAAACAACAAAGACGAAAGCTAAAGAAGAAAATGCAACAGCAGAGTTGCGGTTGAATATTAAGAAGAGAAAAATAATAACTGCCAATTATTGACACCACAAAGAAGTGGGCAATGAAAAATACTGCAATGGTTAAAGAATTCACAACTTTGTGCTTAGCCATTAACCAAAATGAGGCTGTAGTTAAGAAATCAGAAAAAGGCTAAGATATGGAAAAACACTCAGCAATTGAAGCAGACGATTCATTGAACTGCAAAGGTCTGAACTTTCTTGAGAAAACTTTGGACAGGTTGCCCAGTTCTTGAGTTTCAGCCGCTTTGTTTGGTTTCTAGGAAGTTTAAAGACCCCAAACCCGAGAACTTAAAACACAGAAGCAGCCTTATTACCTTTTAAAAACAATATAACCAATTCTTAAAGTTTTTCCTCATTCTAAAAGTATTTGAACCACAACATATTCTCAAACAGATCTGTTCATGCAAACTTTCACGGATTAGGAAATGTTTGCTCTGGCTTTGGCTGCTGATGGTTTGTATTGCTTTTGTTGTATGTTTGTATCTTATCAGCAACTTCTGTTTTAGATGGTTATGAGTTGTGACTTAGGATATTTATAACTTGTCACTTTTACCGTGAGACTTTTTTACACACAGTGTTATTTGCCTTGCGCTCTTCTGACGAAGGGCAAACAAATAAATCAGCGTCTGTTTCCTGAAGCAACGCTAAAACTCAAGAGCTGGGCAAACTGTCCAAAGTTTTCCTCTGGTTTAAACAACCTCCATTTAATAAATAAATCAGATCTCCTATTTGAGAGCTAACACCTCTTTACATCTAAACCTGCATTTCTCATCCCTTTCTCCTAATTCACTTCTCAAACAGCACAAAGAAGAGAAGCAGAAGAAAACAAGGGCTGGGGAAGTGCTACCTCTTTTTCTTCCATCACTCTGATTCTGTTCTGGGTTAAAGACATTTGCGGGAATTGTGGTAGCCGTTCCAAGGCTTGCTTTGGCCATGAGCACTGTTGTTGTTGTTACTATTTTTTACATGTACATAACAACACAACACACATGCACATTAGGTCCAAATGTCTGGGATTCATCCTGAATATTGGGCTCTTCTTATTGTTATTATGTGTTATTATGTTGTTATGTAATGTTTGTGTTGCTTTTATGACTAAACCGCCCAGAGTCCCATCCGGGAGATAGGGCGGTATATAAATAAAGTTTTATTATTATTATTATTATATTATTCTCAAGGAGCCCCACGTGGCACAGCGGGTTAACAGCTGAGCTGCTGAACTTGCTGACTGAAAGGTCGCTGGTTTGAATCCGGGGAGCTGAGTGAGCTCCCACTGTTAGCCCCAGCTTCTGCCAACCTAGCAGTTTGAAAACATGCAAATGTGAGTAGATCAATAGGTACCGCTCTGGCAGGAAGGTAATGACGCTCCATGCAGTCATGCCAGCCACATGGCCTTGGAGGTGTCTACGGACAATGCTGGCTCTTTCGCTTAGAAATGGAGATGAGTACTAACCACCAGAGTCGGACACAACTAAACTTACAGGGGAAAACCTTTACCTTTACCTTACCCAAGGGCCAAGAATATTAGAGGTATTTTCGCAGAATCTGTGCAGTTCTGAGAAGTTCTGCCTTCCTTCTACAGACTGTGGATTGATGTTCTGTCCACATTAAGGCTTTTCCTGTGCTTTTTGAGGATTCTTGGAATGCCTTCAAGTGTACCAACCACTATTGGTACCACTGTTGCTCTCTCTTGCCATAGTCGTCCCATTTCCATTTGTAAGTCCTTGTATTTCGTGATCTTTTCCAGCTCTTTGTCCTCTATTCTGCTGCTTCCTGGTACTGCAACGTCCACAATAAAAACATATTTCTTTACCACCACTGTTATACCTGATGTGTTATATGGCAGGTGTTTATCATTTCGGATCCTAACCTCCCAAAGTATTTTTGCTTCTTGATTTTTAGTGGTCTTTTCTGACTTGTGCTTATAACAGGTGTTACTTCAGGTGAGGCCATACTTAGAATCATAAAATAGTTGAGTTGGAAGAGACCTTATGGGCCATCTTGCAAAGATCTCAGTGCACCATTGCTGTTTGCCTGTTGTGATGTTCCATAGTCAGTCTGGGTTATTTTCTTGCAGCCACAAATGTCTTCTTTCAGGCTTCTTTTCTCTTCCTCTACTCATTGCTCGACTTGAAGCAGCCCTCTTCCTCCTTCAGACCTTCCTTGCTAGGTAAAAGGTAAAGGTTTCCCCTGACATTAAGTCCAGTCGTGTCTGACTCTGGGGGATGGTGCTCATCTCCATTTCTAAGCCAAAGAGCCGGCGTTGTCCGTAGACACCTCCAAAGTCATGTGGCCGGCATGACTGCATGGAGCGCCGTTACCTTCCCGCCGGAACGGTACCTACTGATCTACTCACATTCGCATGTTTTCGAACTGCTAGGTTGGCAGGAGCTGGCGCTAACAGCAACCGCTCACTCCGCTCCCGGGATTTGAACCTGCAACCTTTCGGTCTGCAAGTTCAGCAGCTCAGTGCTTTAACACACTTCGCCACCGGGGCTCTGCCTATGTCACTTCTTGGGTGCAGGGCTTGGTTTATGGTCATAATATTTTGTGCTTTTCTTCTTATGTTAATTTCTATCCCGCTTTATCTGTCCCGAAGGAGACTTTGCCACAAGCATTCCCAAGAGAACTAACCCCCAGCTTGGATTTTAAACCCAGCCATATAAAACTCTATGGGCTTTAAAACCTTATGAGAAAAGGTTGTGTTTTTTTTAAAAAAAGGACTCCAGCGTTGTCTGGCCTGGGAACAAAATGTTGGCATCCTTTGCTGACCCCCTGAAACTTTTTCAGATTAATCGAGACTGGATTTTCAGGGGAAGCCATTGTCCGGCTCCACTATTTTTGCGGTTCCCGCCTCGACTTCCCAGTGCTATGGTAACTATACCGTTTATGCTTCTGCCCTCGCTGTAAGAGAGCCTCCCACACATTCCCTGCTCTGCAGTTACAACCTGTTCTCTTTTTCGCTCTGCGGCAACTTCACAAAGACGTGAATCTTCAGATCCTTGGCTCATGATTGCATTGACCTCCACAAAGGTCTACGTGGCCCAAGGACTTTATTGCACGAAGCAAGCAAATGTTTCCGTTCTGAGATGATATTTCCCCCATTTTTGAAATTCTCCCATAGGGCATTTATCCTACATCCTCAAACCAGGGAGTAGTGACCCTGTTTCTGAGTTTTAGTTCGAACTTTAAAGGCGCTCTCCAAAGTGTCGAACATATTTTGGTGCTAGGATTCCGACCGATAAATGATTTCTTTACAGCTTAGGCTAAAACACAGAACACATTCACAGCCCTGCCTTGACACCACTTCTAACATAAATTACACCCAGTGTAAGCACGAGTCATACAATGATAAGTACAGTAGAGTTCCGGTTATTCGACATAAACGGGCGGGCCGAATGTCGAATAACTGGATCTGACGGATAATAGGGAGGCCCTATTATCCAGCAAGCCGGTTGAAGGAAGTGTCCCGCAGGTTGCTAGGTAGATAGCAAGTTACCTAGCAACGTGCAGGAGCGCTTCTGCTCCGCCTCTTGGGAGGCGCCCGTGCGCGTTGCTAGGTAGATAACAAGCTACCTAACAACGCTCAAGGGGTGCTTCCTAAGCCGAGTGCTCACCACTCCGCCCCTTGGGAAGCGCCTGTGCGCGTTGCTAGGTAGCTTGCTATCTACCTAGCAACGCGCACAGGCGCCTCCCAAGGGGCGGAGCAGCGAGCACTCGGCTTAGCGAAGCGCCTGTGCGCGTTGCTAGGTAGCTTGCTATCTACCTAGCAACGCTCACGGGCGCTTCTCTGCTCACCGCCCTGCCTCTTGGGAGGTGCCTGTGCGCATTGCTAGGTAGATAGCAAGCTACCTAGCAACGTGCATGAGCGCCTACCAAGGGGCCTGGGATGTCGGATAATACGGAGTGTCGGTTAACCGGAAGTCGGTTAACCGGAACTCTACTGTATCTTGAATTGAAGGTAATGGCTGGCATTCAGTAATGCTAACTAAAGTGATTAATTACAACATTCACACTTTCCTCCAGCAGGCAAGAGTTCTTTCTCCCACTGCTACTGGATCTCCAAGAAACAATGGTAGAGAAACCATAACAAACTCTGCATCATGCGGAAGTGAGACAGAGGCTCTGTTAACACACTTCTAGCTGTATTAGGGGCCGGGCTGTGGCGCAGGCTGTTGAACAGCTGCAATAAATCACTCTGACCATGAGGTCATGAGTTCGAGGCCAGCCCGTGGCGGGGTGAGCACCCGTCAATTAAAAATAATAAAAAAATAGCCCCTGCTCGTTGCTGACCTAGCAACCTGAAAGATAGTTGCATCTATCAAGTAGGAAATAAGGTACCACTTATAAAAGTGGGGAAGCAAGTTTAACTAATTTACGACCTGGAAAGAGGAAGTGCTGTCAGAGTGGAAGATGAAACAGCTGCTCCCCCTTGTGGCCAGAATCGAACATCCCCTCAGGAGAAGGTTAAATTGCCTCTGCGTCTGTCCGTCTCGGTCTCTGTTTGATGTGTTTATGGGCATTGAATGTTTGCCCTGTGTGTGTATAATGTGATCCGCCCTGAGTCCCCTTCGGGGTGAGAAGGGTGGAATAAAAATACTGTAAATAAAAATAAATAAATAAATATTTTCCCATGAAAACTCTCCGGTGAAGAACATTGACACTATTAACTCCATTTTATCTGCAAGAGCCCTGGCCATCATTGTCCACATACTTGTGGATTTCAATGGCTTCTCTGTATAGTCTGACATGATGGTTGTTAGAGTGGTCCAGCATTTCTGTGTTCGCAAATAATATGCTGTGGACAATTTCAACAGAAATGAGGAAACTATGAAAATGAACAAAATCTGGCTGCCAGTATTAAAAAACACTAAAATCAGGACAGTAAATAAAAAAAAACTCAGAAAACAGGGGAATTCCAGACAGGAAACAATCAAGGCCAGCTAACACCTCCCAACAAAGGATTCCCCTAGGCAGGAAGCAGCCAGGCTTTGATGCTGCAACACCATTCAATGCTAATCAAGATAGCCAAATGCAACATTCACACTTGCCTCAAACAGAGAAGAGTTCTTTCTCCCACCCTGGACATCATTCCACAGATATATAAACTCCACTTGCCTAGTTTCCAATAGACCTCACAAACTCTGAGGGTGCCTGCCATAGATGTGGGTGAAACGTCAGGAGAGAATGCTGACCCAACATGGCCAACTGTGAATACTGGCACGACTTATCTGGAACAAACTTCAGTGATATTGCCTAACATCCCAAAACAAACAATGCCTTCTTCTAATAACCAGGGCACCACCGGGTCCCCAAGTTAGTATGAAATAAATCAATGGATTAAACTCAAGCTTATTTCAGCTTTTCTTCACAATACAGAAGTTAATGATTCCCTCGGACTGAAATCTGGCAACCACCAAAGTCACATTGGGATCCTTATTTTCTCATAAGGATCTGACACACAATCCGACCAGTTCTCCAGGTAGATTCGCCATGAATAGATTAATCCTATGTTGCAGAACCTGCTTACAGGACCCACAAGGCAAAAGGAAGGTGCTCCATGGATTCTACTTCAGCATATACATCCCAGAGAAACATTGAATTTTTCTTTTAAAAAAACCAATGTGGCTATATTTATTTATTTATTGTGTCATACGTGAATTGATATAAATACAGTTGTTAAATGTTTTAAATGTTTTAAATACAGTTTTAAATGTTGTTAAAAAACACACACAAAGTTAAAAACATCCTGGGAGAATTATTTCTCTTTTTCCAGACTCCACCATATGATTTCTATTTTGGTGGCCTAATGCATAGATAGGTAAAGGGGGTGGGTGATCATCTCCATTTCTAAGCCGAAGAGCCGGCGTTGTCCATAGACACCTCCAAGGTCATGTGGCCAGCATGACTGCATGGAGCACCATTACCTTCCCGCCAGAGTGGTACCTATTGATCTACTCACATTTGCATGTTTTCAAACAGCTAGGTTGGCAGAAACTGGGGCTAACAGCGGATGCTCACTCCGCTCACCGAATTCGAACCTGCAACCTTTTGGTCTGCAAGTTGAGCAGCTCAGCTCTTTAACACACTGTGCCACCGGGGCCCCCAATGTATAGCTATATGGTCTTTTTGCAACATATAGGGCAAGCTGATATGGCAGGCTTCTCTGTTCCTTGCCTTTGTATTTCATGAATTCTGGAGGGAGCTCATCAGCCCTCTCCTCGGATTCAAACCAGCAATCTTCATTTTTTTTAATTTGTTTTTATTAATTTATCAATCCAAATGTACAAGCTCACATTTTCCTCATTCTACAATATCTCAAACACATCACGTTGCATACAATCCGACAACAACAACAAAAAAATCAAGAACATCCCCAAGCATATTCCCATCAGTTTTTTAACTTTTCCATTACAACTTCACTATACATCTCTCCACTACACACCCTTCATCTACCTATACGTGTTTTATTTTCAATATTATTATTAATTTATAATTCAAAATGTATAAGTATACATTTTTCCTCATTTTACAGTATCCCAGACATATCACATTGTATGCAATCCAACAATAAAGAAAAATCAGAATCAAAACATCTTTATGCATATTTCTTATCAGTTTTAGACTTTTCCATTACAACTTTACTACATATCTCTCTACTTCAGCAATCTTCAAGTCAGCAACCCAACCTTCAGGTCAGCAGTCCTGCCAGCACAAGGAATTATCCCATTGCACCACCGGAAACTCATAATAATAATAATAATAATAATAATAATAATAATAATAATAATAATACAGTAGAGTCTCACTTATCCAAGCCTCGCTTATCCAAGGTTCTGGATTATCCAAGCCATTTTTGTAGTCAATGTTTTCAATATATTGTGATATTTTGGTGCTAAATTCGTAAATACAGTAATTACAACATAACATTACTGCGTATTGAACTACTTTTTCTGTCAAATTTGTTGTATAACATGATGTTTTGGTGCTTAATTTGTAAAATCATAACCTAATTTGATGTTTAATAGGCTTTTCCTTAATCCCTCCTTATTATCCAAGATATTTGCTTATCCAAGCTTCTGCTAGCCCGTTTAGCTTGGATGAGTGATGAGAGTGAATACTGTAATTGTATTTCTTATCCTTCTCTCCTCACGGCTCAAGGCAGATTACAAAATTACCAAAACACAGAATCAAAGCACAGAATTATTTGAAAACACTCTGTAGAATACACATATTAAAACATATTTCCGTAAGATACATACTGAAATTCACAAAACAAAAGTTAGACATAAGTGTGGAAGTTTAAAATTCGTAATTAATATTAGACTAATTGAGCAACGCTCACTTACAAAAATAGTAACGTCTTCATAAACAAACAAGCAAGCAAACAAAAGATGCATGAGAAAACTATAGCGCCCGTACAAAACTGGATTCATTTTTCACATTCAAAAATATTGTTTTGTTTTTAATGCAAATACCTTCCTGCTAGTAAATGCAAAAAGGCTGCTGGGAAAGAAAACACACAACCATTTTGTACATCACATGTGCTTTTTCTTAAGGAGGCATTTCTGTTATGCGCTGGATCTGTCAGTTTATCCATTTGTACTCTGTTTAAATGACCACCGAGATTTTCCAGAATTTCTCTATCAAAATACTTGATCGATTCCTTCACACTTTTCATCAGATGCCTCCAGAAGGCAGTTCAATAACTTCCCTACTGTCTCCAGTCTTAGGTTAATTCTGAAATTACAGCGGTGTTTGGAGAAATAATTTCCCAATAATGTGGGATCCAATTCATAAATCACATTAACACCAAGTTTACTAGTCTCTCAAAACTCTGAATTATTGGAAGTGTCACATACCACCTGTGTAATGCTTTCCTCAACTTTCTTTTCATGGCTTGTGCAATGTTCCCCTTTTTTTTACAACTTTGTGTAAAGAAGTATTCCAGAGAGACAAGCTGAAAAACAGCTCAGTTGGGAGTCACTCCAAGTTCCCAAAAAGCAGACCCGGAGACTCACATTTTTTTGGGTTAAAAAGAATGTATATAAATGTATATGTTGTAATGCACTGTGGATGTCTGGCCATATTTTTTTTTAATGGTGTTTACTATACCGTTTTAGCTGATTTCCACTTACTGTGGGAACTGGGCAAATATTAGCATGTTGCGAAGGACGGCTCGCAATAGGATCTCAGACCCGATAGTCATCAAGGTGACATCAGGTTTTCCTTCCACCGCCTTGTAAAATGCGTGTTTTTGTGCGTTCTTTATGACTACGTCTTTGAGAAATGGGGTTATTGCTCACAAAGGGTCAACACCGGCCAGAAGGAATATTTGGTCCCAATATGAAAGAAGGGTTGGCCACTGGAAATGGCTCAGGGACCTTAAAATGAAGATCAAATCAGGCAAGAAAGTAGGAGGTGAACATTCTGGGTTTTATTTACAACATATAGATGCTTTCTATGCTCTATAGAAAATACAAGAAAGTGGAAGACAGGAGTTCTAGGTTTTGTTTACAACATATAGAAAATCCAGGAATCAGGAAAGTAGGAGAAAGAGTTCTGGGTTTTGTTTACAACATATAGATGCTTTCTGTGCTCTAAAGAAAATCCAAGAAAGTAGGAGGCAGAGTTCTGGGTTTTATTTACAACGTATAGATGCTTTCTGTGCTCGATAGAAAATACAAAAAGTAGGAGACAGAGTTCTAGGTTTTGTTTACAACATATAGAAAATCCAGGAATCAGGAAAATAGGAGACAGAGTTCTGCGTTTTGATTACAACATATAGATGCTTTCTGTGCTCTATAAAAAATCTAAGAAAGTAGGAGAAAAAGTTCAGGGTTTTGTTTACAACGAACAGATGCTTTCTTTGTTTTATAGAAAACCTAGGAAAGTAGGGGACAAGAGTTCAGGGTTTTGTTTACAATACAGTAGAGTCTCGCTTATCCAAGGTTCTGGATTATCCAAAGCATTTTGGTAGTCCAAGATATTTGCTTATCCAAGATATTTGCTTATCCAAGGTTCTGCTGGCCCGTTTAGCTTGGATAAGTGAAACTCTACTGTATATACAAAATCCAGAAATCCAGTAAAGTAAGAGAAAAAGTTATGGGTTTTGTTCACAACATATAGATGCTTTCTTTGCTCTATAGAAAATCCAAGAAAGTACGAGACAAGAGTTCTGGGTTTTGTTTACAACATATAGATGCTTTCTATGCTCTATAGAAAATACAAGAAAGTAGGAGGCAGAGTTCTGGGTTTTCTTAATATATAGATGATTTCTTTGTTCTGTAGCAAATCGAAGAAAGTTGGTTTTGTTTACAATATATATATGCTTTCTATGTTCTATAGAAAATCTAGGAAACCATCCCGAAAAAAGACCTGTGGATAGACAAGTTAGAAGAAATACAAAATATGGACAAACTTCCTTTTGAAAGAAACGAGAGGAAATGTTGCTAGAAGGACAAACTGGAGCAAATTGGAAGAATATCTTAAGAAATGATTTATAATATGTTTAATAGTTTGTTTAAATGGAAATTTAAGGTTTGAATACAGTGTTGTAAATTATAAATGTGAAGAATGGAAGATTACTTCCCTTTATGTTTGATGTTCCCTGAAATATATTTTCTTTACGATGTTATCCCACATCCCCTGTCCCTTTACTCATATTTTTCCTTTTTCTTTTTATACCCTCATTTGTTTTGTGTATTTTTTTTCTTTTCTCTCCCTTTTCTTTTTTACCCTCATGTATCTGCACTTATCCCTGTTTTTAACTGTGCACTGTATTTGAAAATTATGAATAAAAATTTAAAAAAAATCTAGGAAACCAGGAAAGGAGGAGAAAGAGTTCTGGGTTTTGTTGACAATGTTATAGATGCTTTATATGTGTTCTATAGAAAACCCAGGAATCCAATAAAGTAGGAGACAGAGTTCTGGGTAAGTACAAAACTGATACAGCCTTTATTTAAGGGTGCATCTACACTGTAGAGTTAATGCAATTTCATACCACTCTCACTGCCATAGCAAGGCTAAAGATCATGTCAAGCTAGAACTCCCACAATTCCACAGCATTCAGTCATTGTCGTTCAAGTGGTTCCAAACTGCATTAATTCTGCAGTGTAGGCACACCCTTAGGAACCCAACTTTACTAAGCGTGATCAAGTCCTTTTAAAGGAAAGTGTTTTGCAGTTGATGATGTCCACAGTTTAACTGATTCATCACCTGCCTTGTAACCAATTAACTGATTAATCAGTATATGACATTTTAATTGACTGACATGTTTCCAAAACCTCCAGGAAGCTGCCTTTTTGAGATGCTGAAGAAAATGGGAAAATTTGATATCTGGAGGAAAGAACATATGCTCTTACCATAAAAATAAAAAAGGAACAATTTACAGTTAACAAAGCCCCTGATGCAGGTGTATCTACACTGTAGGATTAATGCATTTTGACACCACTTTAATTGCCATGGAATCCTAGGATTGATAATATCGCCTGTATATCTTTTAAAAAATTAGAATGCAATAATGCCATTCCTTGAAAGTTCAATTCCTTCCTCAAACTCTCTATTATATTTGGCTTAATATATTTAACCTGCACTATCTTGGCATCATTATTGTTTTTCAATTGTTTTGGAAACATTTCTAACTGTTTCAATGCTGTCTCAGGTATGCCTTTGAAAGTTAAACTCATGGGATTTGGCTACACTGGGTATTATATACAAATAAAAAGGGATAATAAAGAGAACGTGTCCACTTTGTTTCCTGAACTGCTAGTTCGCAACTCAATTTTGCTTTTGCTGTTGAGTTTTCACCCATTCCTAAATCTGGGATTTTCAAAGCTTGTCTTGTGAGCAGAAAAGGTGGGTGATTAAATAACTTAAATATAGATTAAACAGATAAGAGTAAGCATTGATGAAAACAAGTGTGATTATATAACTAGCTGGAATGTTTTGGGGATGTTTATATGTATTAATGCCTTGCTTTCCTCTCTTAATTGAGACCCAAAGCGGCTACCATTTCAAAACGTGCATTTAAAAACCCTCAGCGTATTAATATTGGAACAGAATAAAACCCAGAATTGTTGAAACAAATAACACACAAAAAAAGCAATAAGAGATGGTTAAAGACAACACCTGGGCTTTTATGTGGTTGAAAGAACAGGTGAAAGAGATTGAAGAGAGACAAAAATCTCAGCAGGTGTTGCTTATCTTTGCATTCTTTGGCAAAGGCAAAGACCTTGCAGAACTACAACTCCCATGATTTTGTCGCATTGAGTCATGGCTATTAAAGTGACCTCAAAAGGGTATTTATTTGAGAGTGTAGATTCCATGGAGCCCCCCAGTGGGTTAAACCACTGAGCTGCTGAACTTGCTGACTTCAGTTTTCCAGTTTGAATTTGGGGAGTGTGGTGAGCTCCTGCTGTTAGCCATAGCTTCGGCCAACCGAGCAGTTCGAAAACATGCAAATGCGAGTAGATCAATTGGTACTGCTCCGGTGGGAAGGTAACTGCGCTCCATGCAGTCATGATCTTGGAGGGGTCTATGGACAACGCTGGCTCAGAAGTTGTGAGGTACAGCCCAAAAGACTCACAGCAGCCCAGACAAGAGTTCTTTCTCCCACCCTGGATATTATTCCACAGATATATAAACCCCACTTGCCAAGTTTCCAACAGACCTCTCAACCTCTGACGATGCCTGCCATAGATGTGGGCGAAACGTCAGGAGAAAATGCTTCTGGAAGATGGCCATACAGCCCGAAAGACTCCCAGCACCCAGCCATGAAAGCCTTCGACCATACATTGAACTCTTCTCTGTTGGAGGCAAGTGTGAATGCTGCAACTGGCCACCTTGATTAGCATTGAAAAACCAGCTTTCAAGGCCTGGCTGCTTCTTGCCGGGGGGAACCCTTTGTTGGGAGGTGTTATCTGGCCCTGATTGATTCCTATCTGGAATTCTCGTTTTCAAAGTGTTGTTCTTAATTTACTGTCCTGATTTTAGCCTGGAAAACTCACAACAGGCCACCTTTATATAGGTACAGTAGAGTCTCACTTATCCAAGGTTCTGGATTATCCAAGGCATTTTTGTAGTCAATGTTTTCAATATATCGTGATATTTTGGTGCTAAATTCGTAAATACAGTAATTACAACATAACATTACTGCGTATTGAACTACTTTTTCTGTCAAATTTGTTGACAGAAAACATGATGTTTTGGTGCTTAATTTGTAAAATCATAATCTAATTTGATGTTTAATAGGCTTTCCCTTAATCCCTCCTTATTATCCAAGATATTCGCTTATCCAAGCTTCTGCCGGCCCGTTTAGCTTGGATAAATGAGACTCTACTGTAGTTAGGTACCTTTTTTTTTTTTCTTTTGGAGGGGTGGAAAACATTTCCAAGTCGTAGCCACTGCCAGGCCCCGCGGATAGCGAACGCGCGGATACGGGGACCAGGCTCCGTTCCTTTCCGCTCCGGGAGAGAGCAATCCCGGGCTCCGTCTCTTGCAAGAAGCAGAGCATATAGACGGCGTACGTGCGCGCTCCCGACACGCAAGCAAAAACATAAAAAGGGGGGTTGTGTTTCTTTTAGTCGTGCTAGCCCCCCTTTCCTTCTCTCCCACGATTCCCAAGCTCTTCCTTTCCAAGTATCGATCCGCCTTTCCGATTATACTATTTATCTTAGCCTCGGAGTTTCTACGTAGTGTTGTAATTAAATTCTATTGGAAGGGGGGAGGAAAGGGAGAAAGCCTTTCTACGCCCCCCCCCCCCTTCCCGCTTTAGCACGTTCAGAGGACCCCTCTCTCAGCATCATAAGCACTGCAACCCCAAATAGCCAAAGGCTTGGGCGTTTTCCATTTGGAGAGACCCCTTTTTGCGCATTTTGGAGAGGCGGGGGGGGGGGACCCACTTTGCAGGCTGGCAACCCCAAAAGGCGGGCGGGGGGCATCTTGTGGCGAGTGGGGCGAGGAAGGTGGGAGCCTGGGCTACGCTGGGAGTGGAGGGAGCGGACGCTAGGAAGGAGAAGAGGAAGAAGAAAGAGGAGGAGAAAGGAGGACCCCTTTTTGGCGCATTTGGAGAGGAAGGGGGAACCCACTTTGCAGGCTGGCAACCCTAAACAGCGGACAGGGTGCCTCTTGTGGCGAGTGGGGCGAGGAAGAGGGGAGCCTGGGCTACGTTGGGAGTGGGGGGTCGGACGCTAGGAAGGAGAGGAGGAAGGAGAAAGAGGAAAGAGGAGAAAGGAGGACCCTCTTTTGCGCATTTGGAGAGGCCCGGGGGGGGGGGGGAAGACCCACTTTGCAGGCTGGCAACCCTAAAAAGTGGGCAGGGTGCCTCTTGTGGCGAGTGGGGCGAGGACGGTGGGAGCCTTGGCTACGCTGGGAGGGGTGGGGGGAGGGGGGTCGGACTCCAGGAAGGAGAGGAGGAAGGAGAAAGAGAAGGAGAAAGGAGGACCCTCTTTTGCGCATTTGGAGAGGAAGGGGGGACCCACTTTGTAAGGCTGGCAACCCTAAAAAGTGGGCAGGGTGCCTCTTGTGGCGAGTGGGGCGAGGAAGGTGGGAGCCTGGGCTACGCTGGGAGTGGGGGGAGCGGACGCTAGGAAGGAGGGGAGGAAGGAGAAAGAGGAGGAGAAAGGAGGAGACGAGGAAGAGGAGGCGGCGCCGTGGAAAAAGCCAGCCTCCGCAGTCGGGAGGAGGAGGAAGGGGAGAGGAAGGCGGAGGCTGCTGCTGCGGAGGGCGACGCTTCGGCCTGGTGGGCCCCCTCCTCTGGCAAAGCCAACCCTAAGAGAGAAGGAGGGAGGGAAGGGGAAGGGAGGGAAAGGGAGCCTGCTTGGCTTTGTTTGTTTGCTTGGTTTTGCTACCCAGGATTTGACCTTCAGCAGCCAAGCGCCGGATCCTTCCACCATTCATTCCTCCGGCTGGGCGCCTCCTCTGCCTTTCCCCCCTCTGCAGCTTGGGAAGAGGAGGCGAAGAAGGGAAGGAGAAGCCAAACATCCAAGCAAGAGAGAGAGACACACACACGCGCGCACACACAGAGAGAAACCCGGCTTTGGAATCCGCCGCCAGGATCTCTCTCGAGCCTCGCCTCGCCTGGGTTGTTTGTTGTCGGCGTCGTTTGCAAAAGGGAGGCGCCTGGAGAGAGGGATTCACTCCGTATTTATTTGGCGTCTTCTGTCTTTATTTTTTCAGAGGGGGGTGTCTGTCATCCCTTTGCTCCCCTCTTCCTCCCTCCTCTTTCATATTTGGGAAGGAGCCTGGGAAAAAAGGAGGGGGAGACACACACACACACAGAGAAAGGGAGGCCAAGCCTTTTGCGCGCCGCGTCCCCTCCCTCCATTCATCGCCATTCCGCATTTGGGATTGCCAACAAAACGCCTCCAACCGAAGAGAAACAGGAAAAGGAGCCTTGAGAAAGGGGGTTCGGACCCTTTGAAGGACGCTTCATCCATCCCTGGGGCAAAAAAATTACAAAGACAGAGAAAGGCGTCAGAAAGAGAGGGAAACGCACCAAACCTCTCCAGAAACAACAACAACAAGAGCCTGCCTTCCACCTTACAATTGGAAGAAATATTGGATTGATTCTGTTTTTCACCCTCCATCCTTTTCCTGCATTTCTGCTAAAGGCTTTTGGGATTTTTTGGCCTTTTTGGAGGTTGTTTTGAAAAGGAAAAGGAAGGAGAAGCCGTGCGTAAAAGCAGGAGGCCCATTGCGCACAGGAGCAAAAGACCAAGCTACAGCCGTCCTCGGCTTGGAGGCGGCGAAGAGGGGCTCCGTGTTTGTGTTTTTCCTGTTTGTTTGTTTATTTGTTTGCTTGTGGGGGTGGGGCGGGAAAGGCAAGCCCGGCAGGAAGGAGGAGGAGAAGGAGAGGAAAAAAGATGGAGGTCGAAGATGCGGACTGTTTGCTCCAACGTGTGACATGTTTGCTGCTCCTGGATGACTGCAGGCGAGGCTGAGGCGCGCACAAACGCCAATCTTTCCTCCTCGGAAGAGAAAAGGGGCGAAGGACCCCTGTGTTGCCTCCCCAAAAGACTCCTTCCTCCCTTCCCTCCCCCCAAAAGTGGGGGACCCCGATAGAGGCAAGAACCAAGCGGGGAGGGAAACATCCAAGCCGTTTTTAGGACTCCAAAACGCCTCTCTTTCCCTCCTTTCCCCACAAGGAGGATTTGGCTTTTCCCCTCCCCACGAAGATCCTTCTTTTTGGGCAGGGGAGGGGAAGAAGAGTCCACGACTTCTCTGGAAATCTGTACATATTTATTAGTATTGTTATTATTTTCTCCCTCTTTTTGGACTTCCCGAAGGCCAGTTTTGTTCCCAACCCAGAAGGACAAAAAAGAGGAATGAAGTCTGGCGCTGGAGGAGGGTCCCTGACCTTATATGGGGGGCTTTTGGTGATCTTGACCACGTTTTGCTTCGGACCAGCAAATGGAAAAAGTGAGTGTTGATACGCATTTATTTACTTACTGTGTGTTTCTATACTGCTTTTCTAACCCCAGTCGGGGACTCAAAGCAGGTTTATGACATAATAATGGCAGAATTCAATGCCTAACATACATATAAAACCAAATCATCATAAAATCTAAACAAGAAACATAAAACTATGCATTGAAATCAATAAGACCATTAAACATAAGATATAAGCAACATTAGGAAATGAGGACATAGAATTAAAAACACCTAATATAAACATTAAAATCACACACACACATGTGTACTGTACATCAATAAGATCATTAAACATGAGATATAAATAACATTAGGAAATGAGGACATAGAATCAAAAACACCTAATATAAACATTAAAATCACACACACACGCGCACACACGTGTGTATTTATTTTAAACTCTATTGTGTCTCCTCCACCAGCAGTTGGGATTGAGCCCCAGAACTGATGAGAGGAGAAGTGGTTATAGTAGGCACTGGTAAACGTGCGCCCTCCAGGTATTTTGGACTCCCAACTCCCATAATTCCTAACAGCCTACTGATTGTTAGGAATTGTGGGAGTTGAAGTCCAAAACACCTGAATGGCCGAAGTTTGCCCATGCCTGGGCTGTAGGGTCACAAGGATTAGCAACCTGAACAACACTACAACAAAATGTAAGTGCTAAAATACCAAAGTCAAAATATAATCTGAATTTAAGATATTCAGGCAGAAATGAGAAAGGATAGCAGAGGATCATATGTTTTGAGAAATGGTAGATTTGCAGGAAGCCCAAAGGGTAGATTGAAAACAAATTGGATAAAGCAGGCATGGGCAAACTCCGGCCCTCCAGGTGTTTTGGACTTCAACTCCCACCTGTTAGGAAAGGTGAGAATTGGAGTCCAAAGCACCTGGAGGGCCGGAGTTTGCCCATGCTTGGATAAAGGAAAACAAGGAATTTATTTTAAAGATGCTTCTGGATTTCAGATCCTCCTTTTGCGCTTGGGAAAGACCTAATAGAAAGTGATCCATGTTTATATGTTTATCTTTCTGTATTTTTTTGCAAATAGTTTCCAGTTAAACCAGTGGTTTCCAATCTTTGGGCCTCTAGGTATTTTGGACTTCAACTCCCAGAAATCCCAGACAGCTTACCAGCTGTTAGGAAGTGTGGGAGCTGACGTCCAAAATACCTGGAGGCCCAAAGGTTGGGAACCACTGAGTTGAACCAACCCATTTGAGAAAACCTTTTTTAAAGGGTTGAGAGCTGTCTTGTCGGAGTTCATGCTATGATCCCACCTAATAATAATAATAGAAAAATATTGACAACCACCACCTATTACTGTTTAATCCAGCCACCTCTTCAAATTCCATGCTGCGTAGCAAACATTTTGAAAGGCTACAGAGAGGTATCCTTTCTTCTTTTCAGGCCCCTTCGATTAGAAAGATTGAAATCAACATCACAACAGCCAAGATCATCTTACAAGAAATAAAAAAAAATCTGGTTTCCAGCGAGGTTTCTATTTCTTAGGATGGGAGGGAGGCATGGTTACGAGAGGACTATTGCGTGAACCATAATACAGGCTTAAGGTTGTTTGGCTGCTGTGAGTGTTTGTGTGTGTGGATTACTGAAGTCTGGGAAGCCCAGCATTTGAACAGTTGTGAAAGGGATCTGTTTAGAGATCCTAGTGGTCTTTTTCTTTTTTCTTCCCTCCTTTTTCCCCTGTCCCACCCCAAGCCCACCTTTTATTGTCTTTTGTGTCCAAACAAGAGTTCCCTAGATTGAGGAATCGTGCTTTTGTGGCACTGGGCACATCCACTGCATCTACACTGTGAAATTAATGCAGCTTGAGACCGCTTGAACGGCTATGACTCACTGCTGTGGCATCCTGGGAGTTGTAGTTTGGTGAAGCTCCATCCTTCCTTAGGGGAGAAAGCTTCAAGTCCTTGCAAAATGACAATTCTCAGGAATCCATCCCATCCAGCTAGAGGAGTTCACGTGGTGTCAAACTTCATTCATTCTCCATGTAGATGCTCTCTCAGAGCCAGGCTTTATTGTAAAATCCCTCTCAAAGCCCAGGATTGCATAGGATAGAGCTGAAGAAGTGTCACTACTGCGCTGTAATTGTGTAGTGTGAACAGTATCTAGGAGTCTCATTGCGATCACAAAAAACATGCTATGCACCCTTGGGTTTATCTGCCCTTTCTGCCCATGTTGTTGTCCACTGAAAGGGGAAGGATCAGCCTCATACTGAGGTGTGCTGTACCAAGTTGTTTTCCACTCCAAGGGCATCCCATCAGGGGGTTTCCTATTTGCCCTGGCCTTCCTCTGAAAGAATGGGATTTGGCCAAGGTCCCCAAGGGCACATCTAGCACTATATAGTGTACTGCCATAACTTAAGACCATGGGATCTTGGGAGTTATAATTTAGAAATACCCCTCCTCCCTCCAAAGCACTGAAGATCTCCAAAAATGACAACTCCTTCCATTCTGTAACGTTGAGCCATGGCACTTCAAGTGGTGCCAAACCGCATTTATTGTACAGTGTAGATACAATTCGAGTGGGATTCCCTGTCTGATTGAAACCCATATTTCCAGAATCATGGTCCAACCCTTTGATCCCTCCACTGCCATATAAAATCCAGATTATCTGCTTTGAACTGGATTATATGGCAGTGTAGAAGGAGCCTTGCACAAAGTCGGCTTTTGCTACCTTTGATACTTACTGTGTTTCCCCGAAAATAAGACAGTGTCTTATATTAATTTTGCCCCCAAAGATGTGCTAGGTCTTATTTTCAGGGGGTGTCTTATTTTTCTATGAAGAAGAATTCACATTTATTGTTGAACAAAAAATGAACATTTATTATATACTGTACAGTAGTTGTCATCACAAACCAACATAACCAGACAAACTGTGAATCCTATCAAGAATTTCTTATTACTACCATTATTTCCATGTACAACTGGTATGTACATTTACCAATCCTGCATGCTCTGGTGTTCTGTTTGGCAGGCGCTAGGCATGCTTCCAAACAAAAACTTTGCTAGGTCTTACTTTAGGGGGAGGCCTTACATTTAGCAATTCAGCAAAACTTCTACTAGGTCTTATTTTTCGGGGATGTCTTTCCAATGTTTGGTTTAAATGTGTATGTTTATCCCCACAATTCTGTTTATCTTGGTTCTAATGGAATTGGTTGATGTGCTTCTCTTTGTGGGGGGGAGCCTTTGGTTTTGAAATGGTTGCACATAAACATGCCCAGCTTTGCAATGAATGAAGCTATCTGTGTTGGGAGTGTGGAGCCAGAGAAAGGGGAAGGGGCTGTTATTGGTTTCCATTTACACTCCTCCCTCCGCTCTGTTTTCTTCCCAGGCAGGAGTGGGCTTTCCTTCCTCCGCCAACCATTTTAACTCTTGTCCTTTGCCTTCTCTGCCTCCCAAGGCTTGGGAGATTTCTCTCCTTGTGTGTATAATGCAGAGAGGGGATTTGTTTTCAAGTTATAGTAACTCTGGACGCTACTGTTTGCTAACCTATATGGCCAAAGGGATCATAATTTGGTGACTGGAAAGGAAAAGGGAAGACAAGACGCTTCCTTTGTTCTGTTTCGTGGCAAAGAGTGCCTGTTTTTATGAGTAACATGAAAAGTTTATTTGGTTTCCCATGTCCACAGAGCCTTGATGGAACCAGTCGTGGCAACGATCGGAGGGCTAGAAAGAGATTGTTTTGTTTCTATAATAAGATCAATTCTAATGTAGGGTCTCAAGAGGCTTGTTTTTCTGTGTGTTTCCCTTTGGGAAGCAGAGCCATGGCAAACATTTGCCTTTAGGGCATTGGGGCCTTATGTTTCCGAAACCATTTCCTTGTCTAAATCAAGACACGCAAATAAGATAAGACCCTTTCCCCCCAAAAGTAGGACCAACACTAGATCCAGCACTAGATTCTCCTTTATAGCATTGGAGAGGAGTGAGAAATCAGCAGGTAAACAAGTCTTGGTGCGTATTCTAATCCTGTACACATCTACTCACCCATATAAGCCTCCTTAAGACTTATTCCCATTAAGATTGCAGCCTCGGTGCCGGAAAAGAACACATTCGTGTCTGGTGTGCATTCGGAGTGTTTGGTAATAAGTTGTTTTCTGAACAGGGTTTCGTTTTTTACTGTATGGATTGATTCCCATTACACGAATCTGGAGTTGCATTTGAACGATGCGCGAAATATTAATCATTTTTCAAGGGAGCAGCCTTTCAGCTGCATGTCCTCCATAGTAAACAAAATAAAAATATAGCCGGACCCTTTCAATTCAGTTTGGAAACACACAACAGCATGTGTTGTCTTTTTCATGGTCCTTCCTCGTGTTCAGAAAAGAAATAGTCTCTGAAATTGCAACTCCTTATTGCCACTCCCCACCGTAGTGAAAGAAACATCTAGTCTTTAATTTTTATGTGATTAAAAAAAAAAACCCAGAGAAATGTGTCATAGCTTAACATGCTCTTCCATTTTCGGTCATAAAAAGGCATGCCTTCCTAAATAGGAATACACAAGCATTGGGAACCATGCTAATGCGGGGAGGCTGTGTCTTGTGTTGTGAACCGTCAATTAATATCCTCGTAAAAGGACTAGATTTTTATTTTTGTTGGCAAAATACTGATTAGAATACAAATCTGGAAAGAGGATTTAAGGTTGATGCTCTCCCAGAAAAAGTCACCTTTGCTTGAGTGCCTTGATTCAGATGAATGGCACTGGGGCCAAATACTTGTAAAGCAGGCATGGGCAAACTTGGGCCTTCCAGGTGTTTTGGACTTCGACTCCCACAATTCCTAACAGCCGTAGGCTGTTAGGAATTGTGGGAGTCGAAGTCCAAAACACCTGGAGGGCCCAAGTTTGCCCATGCCTGCTCTAAAGGCATCTCTGATCCTGAAGCTAAGCAGGGTCAGCTCTGGTTAGTACTTGGATGAGAGACCACCAGCAAATATCAGAGAAAGGAACTGGCAAAAGTACCTTTGAGAATTCCTTGCTCATGAAAATCCATCCAAATGGATAGGGTCACGATAAGAAAACCTGGTGAAATTCACATGAACAGACACACCAATGAGAGCCAAACAGTAGAGTCTTGCTTATCCAACATAAACTGGCTGGCGGAACGTTGGATAAGCAAAAATGTTGGATAATGAGGGATTAAGGAAAAGCCTATTAAACATCAAATTACATTATGATTTTACAAAATAAGAACCAAAACATCATGTTTTACAACAAATTGATAGAAAAAGCAGTTCAATACACGGTAATGTTATGTAGGAATTGCTGTATTTATGACTGTAGCACCAAAACATTGCAATCTATTGAAAACATGGACTACTAAAAGGCAGACTGCGTTGGATAATACAGAACGTTGGATAAGCGAAGGTTGGATAAGTGAGACTCTACTGCCGCAGGTTCCTTCTACATTTTGGAGAAAAAGGCCCTAAATTTGAATTCTCTTGGTTTGATTCTATTGTTCTTTCGAAAGCAGCCGTCCCTTGTCCAGATCTTGTTGCCTTTCGTGAGTCTCGGAGAGAGCTAGTGTGTTTGTCGAAGGCTTTCATGGCTGGAATCACTGGGTGGTTGTGCATTTTCAGGCTGTATGGCCATGTTCCAGAAGCATTTTCTCCTGACGTTTCACCCAAATCTATGGCAGGCATCCTCAGAGGTTGTGAGCTAGTGTGTTTGCCCAAAAAGTGTGCCATAACTTGGGTTAGATTGCTATCTGACGATGCTTAGCAAAAAAGAAAAAGAAACCCTTGTAGCTATAATTACTTGTGTGTGTTTCTGTGTGTAGTATCAACATTGATATCTCTTAATGTGCCCGCTGATAAAGCAAATACGGTTGTGAGTGAGTGGATTGGGCAATTCTGTGTGTGATTTAGATACCGGAACGGAGAGCGGTTTCTGTGCGGAGCCGGTCAGGGATCTGGATGATGAACGCACCACGTATTTCTTCAAGGGGTTATTATGTCAAGGAGTCTCGAATGAGACGTATACATGTTTGGTTTCTAAATAAAGGGCTGCAGGATTCATAGGATACAATGGGGATTGTGTGGTTTTTTTACCTATATAATAAGTGGAAGGGATTTATTATGAAAGTGCAAGGGAGGAAATGCTATCAGCTCAGAAAAAAGAGTTAAAGTTATTTCTTTTAATAGAAAGAATGACAAAGATAGGACTAAGCTTTGAGATTATGGCACCAAAACCAAAATAGAATTGGTTCTGAAAAAACAAGACAATGCAGTATTATTAAACTAGCATCTGCTTTGAGTTAGAAGGCAACTGTATTTGAGACTGAGGCATCTACATTGTAGAATTAATGCGGTTTTGACACCACTTTAATGAAGGTATCACAGTGTTATGGTATCTTGGGATTTGTCGTTTGGCAAGGCACCATCATTCCTTTGTGGACCTGATAGAACTACAACTCCCAGGATCCCATAGCCTTGAGTCATGACACGTGAAGTAGGATCAAACTACATCCATTCTACAATGTAGATGCACCCTTAGTCCATGAAAAGGATCATTCCAACAAGTGGGATCAAACATTAATTCTACACTGTAGATGCACGTTGAGAACAATTATGCCATTCCACGTGGTGGGGTTCCATCCTGGGATTTATAGTTTCCTAAGCTACTATAGGAGCCCCCAGTAGCACAGCGGATTAAACCGCTGAGCTGCTGAACTTGCTGACCGAAGGTTGGTGGTTCGAATCCAGGGAGTGGGGTGAGCTCCCTCTGTTAGCCCCAGCTTCTGCCAACCTAGCAGTTTGAAAACATGTAAATGTGAGTAGATCAATAGGTCCTGCTTTGGTGGGAAGGTAGCGACGCTCCATGCAGTCATGCTGGCTACATGACCTTGGAGGTGTCTACGGACAACGCCAGCTCTTTGCCTTAGAAATGGAGATGAGCACTAACCCCCAGAGTTGGACATGACTGGATTTAATGTCGGGAAAACATTTACCAAAGCTACTATAAGATCTCTAATAATTTATCAGAGGAACATACAAGACAACTTCAGAGATCCTTGCTGGACTTTTACAAATGTCAGGATTCCCTAGGAAGGGGGTCGTGGCAATGAAAGAGGTATCAAATTGCTCAAAATTGTGCCGTGCGGATACAGCCGGAGATGCCCTGGGAATTCAACAGTGGGAATGAGTTTTTCTGTGTGACTTTTCTGCAGTTGAAAGTTCGACTGCACTGGCTCCTTAAGAATGACTTTTCTAGGATATTTGCAAGTGGTTTAAATAGAATCGGTTGTTCTTTCAAGTTGTTACTGACATTGTCGCCGTATTATAGGTTTGTTTTTTTGATAAGATTTGTTCGGAGAAAGTTTGTGTTTGCCCTTGACTTCCTCTGTGGCTGAGAGAGTGTGACTCTCAAGTTCTCCCAGTGGGTTTCCATGGCCAATTGAGGATTTGAACCCAGTCATGGTCCAGGATCCGAATATTTAAATCTTTTTGGCTCTCAAATAGAAGGATTTGCTAAATTCAGCTGGCAAGAAATGAGCAGACCATTAGATGCTTGACCTTCAAAGGGAGAATTTTTTTTAAAAGAGATAATAACTTCTGAGATATTTTAATTGGATTGCTGTGGAGACAGACAATTGCCACAGATGACTGGGGTGCATCTACACTGCGGAATTATTGCTGTTTGACACCGCTTGACGTGCCATGGCTTAATGTTATGGAATCCTGGGAATTGTAGTTTTATAAGCATTTGTTGCCAAAGACTGATGGTGCCTTAGCAAACTACAATTCCCATGATTCCATAGCATCGAGCCATGACGATTCTGTTGTTGATGTTGTTGTTGTAATACCCTGCTTCTTCTCTTCCAAAGGAGATTCAAAGCAGCTAACACTAAACATCATACAATATGTACATTCAAACCCCAGAGCATACAAGTATGAAAATAGTATTAGACACGTGAATTAAAATACAGAATTAAAACTATTTAAAAACCTGTTAAGCTACATGAAGCAAAGGCAATAGGAGTTTGCTATAATAATAGATAGGTTTGAAAATTCATAAGAAGAGGTGGATGGATTTCCATTTCTAATATTCTGGAGACTGGAGTTATTTTATTATGACACAGCGAACAAGATAGATATGCTGGATTTCTTATCACAAAATCACAAGTCGAACACTTCCCAAGTGTCTAGGACTGTGTGATGTATTTTTGGATGATGCGTGCAGATCCCAGTAGGGTGGCCTTTTGCAGTTGGCAGATTGTGATTTTGTCAATGTCTATTGTTTCCAAATGCCGGCTGAGATCTTTTGGCATGGCACCCAGTGTGCCCATCACCACCGGGACCACCTGCACTGGTTTCTGCCAGAGTCTTTGCAGTTCAATCTTGAGGTCCTGATAGCGGCTGAGTTTTTCCTGTTGTTTTTCGTCAATGCGACTGTCACCTGGGATGGCGACATCAATGATCCAAACCTTTTTCTTTTCCACAACTGTGATGTCTGGTGTATTGTGTTCCAGAACTTTGTCAGTCTGGATTCGGAAGTCCCACAGTATCTTTGCGCGTTCATTTTCCACAACCTTTGCAGGTTTGCAATCCCACCAGTTCATGGTACTTGAGGCATAGGTTCCAATGAATCATTTGGGCCACATAGTTGTGCCTCTGTTTGTAGTCTGTCTGTGCGATTTTCTTACAGCAGCTGAGGAGATGATCAATGGTTTCGTCGGTTTCCTTGCAGAGTCTGCATTTTGGGTCATCAACTGATTTTTCGATCTTGGCCTTAATTATCTTTGTCCTGATGGCTTGCTCTTGGGCTGCAAGGATCAGGCCTTCTGTCTCCTTCTTCAGTGTCCCATTCGTGAGCCAGAGCCAGGTCTTCTCCTTATCAGCTTTTCCTTCAATTTTGTCATGGAACTTTCCATGCAATGTTTTGTTGTGCCAGCTGTCAGCTCTAGTTTGTAGTGTGGCTTTCTTGTACTGGTTTTTTTTTTCTGCTGTGCTTTGAGGAGTTTCTGATTTTTGACTTCAATCAAAGCAGGTTCTTCACTTTGCTTTACATATTCTGCCAGGGCATGTTCTTCTTCTTTGACTATTTGTTTTATTTGTAAGAGTCCTCTGCCTCCTGATCTTCTAGGCAGATATAGCTGGTCAACATCACTGCGAGGGTGCAGTGAATGATGAATGGTCATGAGTTTTCTTGTTTTTCTGGAGTTATTATTATTATTATTATATATTACCAGCTTCTCTTCAAAGGAGACTCAGAGTGGCTCACGCTAAACATCTCACAAAAGCATACAAACATTAAAATAGAATGAGATAAAATACATAATTAAAACCTTTTAAAAATCTTTTAAACACAGGCAGATGGATATGTCTTAGTTGGAACTTTGGATTGTTTTGCAACCTAATGTATGCGGTGTATTTCTGAGATTGGAAAATGATTTAGGATTTTTAAAAAACTAGGTGCTAAAGTGGGGTTTTGCCAGAAGTATAGGAGAGCTTGGAGAAATTCTTAGCAGATGGAGAATGGATGGGTTTCTGTTTCTGTTGTTCTGTTGGCTGCAACAAGGGAAATGGATATGACTTCCTTTGCCATGGGATGGCTTTTGCTTTCTCTCTTTCCCTGCTTGGCTCATCCTAAGGGAAGTTTGGCAAAACTATGGTAGGATTTGGATTCAATTCTTGCAAATGCTTTGGCTGAGCAGAGAACAGAAAGTATGGGTTTGCCCCGAACTTCATCCATTTGTTGAGAGAATGGATTTCGTCATCAAGATCTGAGATCTATCCAGAACTTTGCGCCATGTTTATCCACTTCCTTTAAAAAGAAGAGTAGTATTGCAGACGCCCCGACACACACATTCTTGTGGTTATGGTTTTTGAGGCAATAAAAAGATATGTACTAAATACACACAAGCATTTCTTCTTTTTGTCAGCAGTTGGAAAGCCAGTCCCTCTGAGTGTTCAGCTCATGTTGTTGTTCGCAGTGTAAACAATGTTAAGAATATATATATATATATATATATATATATATATATATGTAAACATTTTGGCTTGCTCTCTAGTAAGTGCTTCTAGAGTGAGCCAGCATGATGTCATGGCTTGAGCATTGGGCTATTGCATGATTCTGGAGATCAGGGTTTGAGAGTCACACACTCTCAGCCTCAAGGCAATTCCGAAGCTTATTTGAACGAATCGCGCCAAGCAAAGCTGTGATAGGTTTGCTTTAAGGTTGCCGTGAGTATGAAACAACTTGGAGGCACGCAACAACGTGATTATGGCACAATTGGCACTTTAAACAACAGTAAACAGTTCTTTTTCACTTAAACCATAGAATTGGAAGAGACCCCAAAGGCCATCCAGTCCAACCCCCTTTTTGCCATGTAGGAAAAGCACAGTCAAACCACTCCTGACAGATGGCTATCCAGCCTTTGTAATAATAGTAATAATAATAAAAATAATAGCAGCAACCCCATGGACCATCCAGTTCAACTCCCTTCTGCCGTGCAGAGAAAGCACAATCAAAACACCCCCAACAGATGGCCATCCAGCCTTTGTAGTAGTAGTGATGATGATGATGATGATAGCAGCAGCAGCAGCAACAACCCCAAAGGCCATCCAGTCTAACCCCCTTCTTTCTGCCATGTAGGAAAAGCACAATCAAACCATTCCCGACAGATGGCCATTCAACCTTCATAATAAGAATACTACTAACACTAATAGGAGCAAGCCCAGAGGCCATCCAGTCCAGCCCCCTTTATTTCGCCATGCAGTAAAAGCACCATCAAACACCCCTGACAGATGGCCATCCAGCCTCTGCTTCAAAACCTCCAGAGAAGGGAGGATTCTGATCCTGTCTTCTGGAGTATTTTCTATTTCTACCAATTTGATGTCACCTGTGAATTTGATAAGCGTACTACCTATTTGCTACAAAATGCGAAATATGTTTCCTAGAGAGATGGGCACCTTTTACCGCTGCCTATCTTTCTACCTTTTATCTTTTTTAACGGTGCTCCATGCAGTCATGCCAGCCACATGACCTTGGAGGTGTCTACGGACAACACCGACTCTTCAGCTTAGAAATGGAGATGAGCACCAACCCCCGGAGTCAGACATGACCGGACTTAACATCAGGGGAAACCTTTACCTTACTATCTTTCTACATGGGGGGGGGGGGGGTGTTCCTATCCAAGCCACAAAACTTCCTAAGCGATCTTTGAAGCCTCTTTTTCAATACTATGTGTGCAATAAAGCATCCCATCAAACACTGAGGTCTTCTCAAGGCTGGAATAATATGAAAATTTTCGCAGAACATTTGGGACCAGGTTGTTTGAGTGGCACCGAACGTGCTGATCTGTCCTCGTGCAACGCGTCGGCGGTGGATGTGCGGAGCATTTCTGAACATGGCGAATGCAAATGTGGGCGGTTTGTGGATGCTTTTATAGCCCTCTCTTTTGTGGAATGCTTTGGGGAATGCTTCCCACTAAGTGCGCATAGGATCGGAGATGTGGTTTTGTAGGATTAGAAGATAGCTTCCAGTCAAAAGACCCTTCAGAATTCGGGACGGACTGGGGAACCCTTCAAGGAAAGGCATGGCTAAAGCACTCCTGACAGATGGCCATATAGCGCCTCTCAATGAAGGAGATTGCACCGGACTCTCCCAGGCAGCGTATTCCATTGCAAAGAGACGACTCAGAGATTTGGAAAAGTTTACTGCTTTTGAAGCACTTAATTTTGGTTTTAGAGCTCCAGTTGAGGAAGGTACACTGCCTTCTGGGTTAGTGCAGGGATCTTATTGTCCTTTAAGAAGACAATGGCTGGAACATCGGGTGCCTCGATCACACATAGTACAGCTGCAGTTTGCTTCCTATTAGCCACATAAATGATATCGGCAATAAACCTCCCATGCTAACACTTTAACTAGGAGCTGGCACATTTTCCCTGAGAACGTATCCAGAGCAGGAGCGGCAATAAGGAGTTGACAAGCCAGATAATAATTGTGCTAGTTTAATTTAGTAGTTTTCGGATGCATCTACTCCAGGGGTGTCCAAACCTTTTATACTGTGGTCACCAGTGCTGGCGGGACACATATTATGGGTTTATATGACAGGCTGCGGGCCGGTGGAAATTTCAACATGGGCTGGACTTTGCACATGCATGATCTACACTGTAGAATTAACGCAACTTGGCTCTACTTTAACTGCTAGGGTTCAGTGCTATGGAATCCTAGAAGATGTAGTTTGGGTGAGGCATTAACTCTCTGTGTCAGAGAAGGCTGGGGGCCTTGTAAAGCTAGAACTTGGATGGTTCCATAGCATTGAGCCATGGAAGCTAAATTGGGACCAAACTGCATTAATTCTATGGCAATGATGGGCAACCTTTTGCGCTTGGTGTGTCAAAATTCACCAAAAAACCTAGCATGACTTGGGTGGTGTGTCACTTTGAGAAAAAAACCCATATTTTCACAATATATATAGTTTAAATAACAAAAATATATAATTGTAATATATAACTGTATTTAATAAATCAAAAACTATTTACTATCATTATTTCTATGTACAACAATCTATGGTACCCCTGATTTCTCTCTATTGTAGTTTCAATGTAGTCATGAATAATGAATAATACAATAATAATATAATAGCAATAATATAATATACTACAATAATAATAGAATAATAATAGAATGAAAGTATGTGTGTGTGTGTGTGTGTGTGTGTGTGTGTGTGTATATATATATATATATATATATATATATATATATATATATATATATATGTAATGTGCATCATTCCCATGGAGTAAACAACAAAACCACTGGACCAAATCACACCAAATTTGGCCACAAAAAAGTCATCCAATGAATCTGCATGCGGCAGCGTGCCAGCAAAAATGGCTAGGCGTGTCAGTGCTGACACGCGTGTCATAGGTTGGCCATCACTGTTCTATGGTGTGGTAACATGTGGATCTCTTTACCTTTCTGTGCCTTCACATTCAACAGGGAGGGGGGAAAAAAAGCTTAACCGAGATTCAAAGCATGCTTTGCTTGCCCTTGAAGCTTTATTTTTCAAGTGTCTATTTTTTTTTTAGGATTAACGCATTACGTTTTTCCTAGAAATCAAGGAGTTAATACTAGCAATAATAGTTGTAAGTCACGTGGGTCATTTTGTGCAGTGGGCATTGCATTCAGTGATTTCGCTTCCGATGCCATGGCCGCAAATAGCAAAGAGCGGAGCATTTGCGGAGGCCGTTATCATGTACAAACGTTTTATTGATGCCACAGCAAACGGAGAGCGATAGTCTTGTTGACTTAGAAGTGTGAATTGAGATTGTGTCTCAAACTGACGGTGACTTTTCCTACTACTGTGTTGATATTTTGAAATTTGCTCTTGTTTGAAAGGCGAGGCAGAACCTTTCCCCCGTTTTGGGTTGGTGAGAGCGAGTTGCCGAGAGAGCCTCATGCAGTTTGATGGGCTTGTTGATGCCCATCAGTAAACATAGCACCGGCCTTCTGGGCTCCTTCCTATCTTGACTGTTTGAACAGTCCTGCTATTAAAACCAAACACAAAGCAGCGGCAGTCTTGGGTTTTAAGCTTCCTTGATGTTAAGACAACTCTTTTACAGCCCTGGTAGTCAGGACTGCCTTGTGACCTCTGCTCCAGTTGCCAAGAATCATGGAGAGTTGACTCTAAAAGTCTCCACTCTCAGAACGGTGTATCCTGGAGACCTTGGTAGGATTTGCTGGGACTTTGCATGCAAAATGTGTCTTCTCTAAGCAAGGATTTGGCTCTGTTGTAGTACATTTCCACTTAAGAGAAGGAAGGGTGTCCGAATCAGCTCTCTACCCATGGAGCTGATCTAGATTAATGTGTGCCAGATCTGCTTGATGCAAATCATGTTGACCAAAGTTGTTATAGAATAATAGAGTTGGAAGAGATGCCATGGACCATCTAGTTCAACTCCTGCCATGTAGGAAAAGCACAAAGCACCTGGACCTATGGTCATCTGGCCTTTGTTTCAAAGCCTCCAAGGAAGGGAGTTTTCTCCAGACTCTGTAGCAGAGAGTACCACCACTGAACAGCTCTTCTTATAGTCAGGATGTTTTTCCTAAGGTTCAGGTGGCATCTCCTCTCCTGTGATTTGAACCCACTCCGAGGCAGAGAGTTCCACTATTGAACAGCTCTTGGGGATCCATCTCACCCAGTATATTCTGTTTTTGTATTACAGTAGAGTCTCACTTATCCAAGCTAAATGGGCCCGCAGAAGCTTGGATAAGCGAATATCTTGGATAATAAGGAGGGATTAAGGAAAAGCCTATTAAACATCAAATTAGGTTATGATTTTACAAATTAAGCACCAAAATATCATGTTTTACAACAAATTTGACAGAAAAAGCAGTTCAACACAGTAATGTTATGTTGTAATTACTGTATGTATGAATTTAGCACCAAAATATCACGATATATTGAAAACATTAACTACAAAAATGGCTTGGATAATCCAGAAACTTGGATAAGCGAGGCTTGGATAAGTGAGACTCTACTGTATTGCCATTTGGCAGCTGGTACAGGTTGACAAAGGCAAGGACAAACAGACTGAAGGATAGATTTTATACTAGACTTGTGGCTATGTTGAACTATGGTTTCGCATTGATGTGGCATTGGGTGCTGTGTGACAGTGGTGGAAATTCAGAGGAATGAGTGTGTTTACTGGTGTGTTCAGGGGAAGGCATGTTGTTTTGTTGTGCACTAGCAGCATGACAAAATTCTATAGAAGCTATCCTTTTCTATTCATATGGTCAGGAAGTTCTTCATAATTTTCATTGGAATCACCTTTTCTGTCATTTGAACCCATTGCTTCTAGTCCTAGTCTCTAGGGTAGCAGAAAACAAGCCTTGTTCCCCCCTCCTTATGACACCCTTTCACATATTTATACAGTACTCTCAACCTTCTCTTCTGAGGCTTCTCTTCTGAGGCAGTTTTTTAAGATGCTCCTCAAAGGGATTTATGGTCTCCAAATCATTCACCATTTTAGTTGCCCTCCTCTGGACACCTTCCAGCTTGGAGTCAGTATCGCTTTTGAATTGTTGTGTCCAGAATTGGACACAGTGTGAATCCAGGTGAAGAGGTCTGACCAGAGCAGAATAGAGAGGCACCATGACTTCCCTCGACACTAGATTCCTTCTGATGCATCCCAAAATCCCATTGGCCTTTTCAGCTGCTGCATCACACTCTTGGCTCTTGCTCATCTTGTTGTCCACAAAGACTCCAAGATATTTTTGACATGGACTTTTGTGGAGCCAGGTGTCCCCCGTCCTGTAACTTTGCATTTCCTTGTTTCTGCCTAAGTGTCGTATCTTACATTTGTCCTTGTTGACATTCATTTTGTCAGTTCTACGTTGCTCTGAGTTCTCCCTCAGAATTTGGAGCAAACTATGACTTTGGGACCATATAAACTGTTGGCCGGATCTGAGACTGAACCAGCCACAACTGTTTTCATGGCCATTCCATGTTTCCAAGGGGGTTGGGGTCTAAACCAGGGCTCCGTAAAATTTTTCCACTTGTGACCTCTTTTACATGACCCCAGGTATATAGCAAACATTTAGTGATAGCAAAATCAGCATTTTGCAAGGCTTGCTAAACAGGCTGATTTTTTTTTTGATGAAGTACAGCTGAAGTATCTTCTGCAGAGTCCACTGTAAACACTGTGGAACGGATTTGCGTCAATGCCTAAAACAGTCACTAGGTGGTGTTCATAAAACTTTCACTCTTCCCAAATTTGTTGGGAACCCAACATTGAGCTCAAAAGGGATGTCATTTGAGGTCAGGACTCACAGTTTAAGAAGCCCTGCTGATCTGGCCTGATCTGATATTGACCATGCTGAATTGACTCAGTGTAGATCCATCTGAGCTGTCGTGTCCAATAATTTAGGACTAATGCAGATTATATTCCATTTGGAAACTTTGGAACTAAGGTGAAATTAACTGTTTGTGCTTCAGGTAAAGAGCGCATAATATCTTTCCCTTGTTGTTTTTAAATCTCAGTTAAGAACACTACTTTTCCAAAGCTTTGGAAATTTTAGTGCAATATTATTTAATAATATGGCTGCTTGTGTTGATCTGATGTTTGGGACGGTCTATTGCAAGCTGCCTTTTCAGATGAGGGCCTTATCTGTAGGCTTTCAAGGTGAGTATCGCTATAGAAAAGGAAAGAATGACAACATGAAGACAAAACGAGTACTTTATTGAACGGAGGCAACCAAGGCCCAATTGCGCCTGTATCTTGGTTGGTTGGTTTTGCATTGAGATATGACGTCAATCTTGAAGGTGGGTGTTCATAATGGAGCTGTCGTTCCCCATACATGCTTTTTGGAAGAAATAATGACTTAGACAAGAGCAACTTTTTGACGTTTGGAAACTCAAAAGTATTTGGCAGAATTGACACAGCCTGCTATCCTTCTGATATTTTGAGTACGGAAGAATTCTGCACATTCACAGATGGAGTTTCCCCCTCTTTTTTTTTTTTTACAAAGCTCTTTATAAGGTGCCACATGTTTGTCGAGGTCTTTTCACTTTGGCCTTTCCTCCCTCCCTCCCTCCCCTTCTCCTCTCGACAACAATGGGATTCCAATAAGGAATGGAATATTTTGACTTCATAGGTAATGGAGGAAAAAGTTGGCCCCGGTGTAATCTCGTTGATTGATGTTGCTGTTTTGGCAACTCCTGCAAAAATATACAACCTGTTCTTTGATGGATGAGGCCCTGGGTATTTGTGTGTGTTTATCCTTTCTAAGGTCACAAGAGTATCCTCTTGGAGGGGTAAAAAAACACCTTGTACTGTAAGAATTGAGTCAGGAATGTACTCTGCAGCTTCCTTAGTTTCCCTTTGAGGGGTGAGTTGTGGATGAAAAATACTTTGGATTTCTGAAATTCCTAACTCTCTAGCTGTATGGCAATGCTGATTTATTCATGGGTGTTCCTCTGCCCTTTAGGCGCCTTTTTCCTTTCACTTTTGAGATCGACAAGGCTGACAATTCGGATAGAGACTAAGGAAGAGATTTGGATGCTGTCACTTACATGTATTGGACTCTTGATTCTGGGAGATTCTGGTCAGGTCAACTTTGTCTCAGCTTCAGAGGAAAGGCAAAAGGAAACCTCTAAAGACGTCTTGTAAAGGAAAGCTCACAATTGTTTCATCTTAGGGTTGCTATTAGTTGGAAACAACTTGAAGGCACTCAACAACAACAGGAGTGCATAGCTAGCATTATGGGAACAGCGGAGTAATATAGCTGTAGATTCTGGTTTGAGGAAAACTGCTCTCTTCAGTTGACAGTGTAACAAGGAAATAATAATAATAAACAGACAGACTACAAACAGAGGCACAACTACGTGGCCCAAATGATTCATTGGAACTTATGCCTCAAGTACCACCTTCCAGCAGCAAAGAACTGGTGGGATCACAAACCTGCAAAAGTATTGGAAAATGAACACGCAAAGATACTGTGGGACTTCCGAATCCAGACTGAGAAAGTTCTGGAACACAACACACCAGACATCACAGTTGTGGAAAAGAAAAAGGTTTGGATCATTGATGTTGCCATCCCAGGTGACAGTCGCATTGATGAAAAACAACAGGAAAAACTCAGCCGCTATCAGGTCCTCAAGACTGAACTTCAAAGACTCTGGCAGAAACCAGTGCAGGTGGTCCCGGTGGTGATGGGCACATTGGGTGCCGTGCCAAAAGATCTCAGCCGGCATTTGGAAACAATAGACATTGACAAAATTACGATCTGCCAACTGCAATAGGCCACCCTGCTGGGATCTGCACGCATCATCCGAAAATACATCACACAGTCCTAGACACTTGGGAAGTGTTCGACTTGTGAATTTGTGATAAGAAATCCAGCATATCTATCTTGTTTGCTGTGTCATAAAATAATAATAATAATAATAATAATAATAATAATAATAGTAATATTCCTTACCTGACTCTCTTACAGTTCAAATCTATTGGTCTTTGTGTGTGCCATGACAATAGCCACTTCTGAGATGCTGGTGGCCTTGGAAACATGTGTTGAAATGATGGATGAGATTTGACTTAATTCTCTCGTCTCCATGCCAGCTTTCATTTAAGAAAATGTTAGCATCCTTCATGGTAAAAACTAACCTAAAAGATGATGAGGGTAGCAGTAGAATCACTAGTAATTTTCAGGGCCATTCTCTAAAATAATAATAATAATAATAATATATTTAATAAAATATAAAATATATTTATTTGTACCCCAGTTTATCTCCCTCGAAGGGCATTCAAAGCAGCTGTTGTTGTTATTGTTGTTGATGTTTTTCCATCCTTTCCTGAGTCCTGGACTCAGAACCACATTACAGAAGTTAAAAGAGACAAAATATATTTTTAAAAATCCATGATACAAAAGTTTAAGACTATCTGATGTAGACATTTCTATACCTGATAGTGTCTATAGCTGCTATGAAAGGATCAGAAGGTGGGAAATGACCCTAGGAAGTGCATTCTAGATCCTGGGAGCAACTACTAAGAAGACATTGTCCTTATTCCCCTGGAAGTACTAGTGAGGGTCCAGAAATGTCTAAAATATTATTATTGACGTCAAATAAGGTCCTCAAATAACGGATATGAGTTAGCAACTAGGAAATGCCTGGGTGAATCTATTGTGCAATGTAGTGGTTTGAACATTGGACTACAACTCTGGAGAAGAAGTTTCAGATCTCTACTTGGCCATGAACATTCATCAGGTCTCTTTGAGGCAGGTCACAATCAAAGGAAGGCAAAGGAAAACCTCCCCTGAACAAATATTTGGGAAATTGGCTGCGATAGGGTTGCCATACATTGGAAATGATGTGTGGAGGTGGTGGAGGAGATATCACTATATCTTGGGAGCATCCATAATTTCATTGGACCCGATTCACCTTGTAGTTTCTCTACATTTGAAGCCCTCCGGATAATGGACAGCAAATGTCAGCAATATTGTCCCAGCTAGCTAGGATTGGTGGAGGTTGTAGCCCATCAGCATCTGTATGGATGTCCTAAGTCAGTCCATGAATTCTTCCAGCTTTGTATTGGCTGCTCTGACGGGTATAAGCTGCACAATCTCAAGCAGAGCTTGGAAAAGCTATTTTTGCAGATTGCAGCTCTTTGAATTGCACAGGGGTCCAAAAACTTTGCCAAACTCTTGACTTCAAGCAGGACTACGTTTTGCTACTGACAATAACTTTTAACAGAAGCGGAGATTGAGAGAGGTGCATCTATTCATTGGTATTATTTTGCCAAGGTTGCTTTTGCTTGGTGTGGCTATTTCTGTGTGACTGCCTTTCGACAGGGCTAACCTTTCTCTCTCTCGAAGGCTGCTTGTTCTGGCGTGACTTTCATGCCATTTTATTTATTGATGCGTTGTCGGAGTTGTGACTTTTAAATTGCGTTTAGCCTGGCGATTGTCAAGAGAACGTTTAGTATTGGGCGCATAATACATGGGGCCAAGTAAATAAAAGGGGAGCAAACAAACGGAACAATGGTTTTCTTCAGGAGGACTTGTTCCGAGGGCACAGGCGAGAAGAAATCATTGTTTTTCGGTGCACGTAAACAGAGGTTTGACATAATCCCTTGCCTATTTTTTTTCCCTGTGGTGGCTTTTATACAAAGGTGTGTGGATGTGTATATCTAGCTGTTTGTGTAATTTTTTTCTCCCGGTTTGTTATATAGAGAACTATGTGCTTATTATACATGGAGCCTGTTTCCTCCTCTTGTACTTTCATGAATGGAGACGAGGATCTAAGATTGAGAGCTTTGCATTGGGTTTGAACTAAGAATCCTGGTTTATTGCTTCTCGTTAAACCAGGATTGTGAGCCAGGAGCAAAACCAGTGTGTTGAGGTTCTATCTTGCTTTAAAAAATACCAAACCAAGACTTAGGATTTGGGTAGAATGCAAACGCCTCTGTTCCTTATGTCCAATTAAAACTTGAAAGAGTTCCTTTTATAGATCGCAGTCAAGAAAAGTAACTTTCTCAGGCTGTGCCACTGACCAAAGAACGGGAGGAGCAACACAGAAATTGGCATGCAGCGTTCATGAATATGCAATCATTTCACAAGAGACCAGGCATGAACTTAAAATCTCTGCTTTTGTGTCTTTTAGCAGCTTCAGCATTGGAAACTGAGTAAAAGAGGGGGAAAATACTTTGTTTTCCAGCATCCTATTCCATTGACTCAGCAATACAATTAAACCTGAGCTGGTTAAGAATATATTTGTGTGTGCCTGCTTAAAACAGGCATGGTAAACAGCAGCCACTTTCCAAGAATCCCCTACATAGCATGTCTCGAAAGGTCATAGAATTGGAAAGGACCCCTGAAAGCCATCTAGTCCAGCCCCCATGGAAGGCACAATCCAGATTCCCAAATGTGGAATCAAGGTGAACAATCGACTTAGTGTGCATCCCTTTTGTTACAGAATGTCGGAACGTGTAGCCGGTAGCTGCGTATGTGATAGAAATAGTTGTGGTACACATAATAAAAGGCAAAATCTGTATGTGTGTATGTGGCATGGGTGTCTGCTCATACAGGCAGCCTCCACAAATAGGCTATAGTTTTCAGAGCTAAGGAGCCACAAAGTCACACTTTCCAAGGTCATTGCAGGTTACAGTGAGCATATCCCAGGGTTCCTTTCCCTGTTCATTTGCATGCCTCTGTCCACTGCCTCTCCCTTAACTCTTTCCTATCCTTTCCAATGGCACACAGCAAGCAGAGGAATTGATCAGCAACTGAACATACTAGAGAGAGAGTTTTGGGGAGAATCCACCATTATTATCAGAGTTGTAAGGACTGGGATGTATAGTTCACCTGCAATCTTACTTTACTTACTTACTTAGGCGATCCCTCGTAGCTCGAGGACAATTGTCTTCCATCCTTGGTGTCTTGGGGGTGGGTTCTTAGGTGGCTGAAGAGACCTATTCTTGACCCGCATATTCTCCCACAGTGAGGACATCGGTTTCCAGGTGGAAGGCGGTCCCGGTCGGGGTTAGCTTGACGCTCCTTCCTCTTGGCACGTTTCTCCCTTAAGCCCTCCGCTCGTGCCTCTTCGAACTCCGCAGCACTGCTGGTTACAGCTGACCTCCAATTAGAGCGCTCAACGGCCAGGGCTTCCCAGTTCTCAGTGTCTATGCCACAGTTTTTAAGGTTGGCTTTGAGCTCATCTTTAAATCTCTTTTCCTGCCCACCAACATTCTGTTTCCCATTCTTGAGTTCGGAGTAGAGCAACTGCTTTGGGAGACGGTGATCGGGCATTCGGTCAACGTGGCCAGTCCAGTGGAGTTGATGGTGTAGGAGCATCGCTTCAATGCTGGTGGTCTTTGCTTCTTCCAGCATGCTGACATTTGTCCACCTGTCTTCCCAAGAGATTTGCAGGATTTTCCTGAGGCAACGCTGATGGAAACGCTCCAGGAATTTGGTGTGACGTCTGTAGACTGTCCACGTTTCGCAGGCATAGAGCAGGGTTGGGAGGACAATGGCTTTGTAAACAAGCACCTTGGTATCTCTACGGATGTCCCGATCATCAAACACTCTTTGCTTCATACGGAAAAATGCTGCACTCGCAGAGCTCAGGCGGTGTTATATTTCAGTGTCAAAGTTGACTTTTGTGGAGAGGTGGCTGCCAAGGTAGCGGAAATGGTCAACATTTTCTAATGTTACACCGTTAAGTTGTATTCCTGGCTTTGCAGAGGGATTAGCTGGTGCCTGTTGGGAGAGCACTTTGGTTTTCTCGATGTTCAGTGAGAGGCCGAGCTTCTCGTATGCTTCTGCGAAGGTGTTTAGAGTGGCTTGTAGGTCTTCTTCTGAATGCGCACAGACTACGTTGTCATCAGCATATTGGAGTTCTATAACAGATAACCCTGCAATCTAAGAGCACTGTGAACGCCACCAATGATTGACTTGGACCAAACTTGCCACACAGACCCAACATGGCCAACTGTGAATACTGGTGAGGTTTGGAGGTGATTGACCCAATATTTTCGGGAATTGTAGTTCACACACAAGGGGCCCCTGGTGGCACAGTGTGTTAAAGCGCTGAGCTGCTGAAATGCGGACCAAAAGGTCCCAGGTTCAAATCCCGGGAGTGGAATGAGTGCCCGCTGTTAGCCCCAGCTCCTGCCAACCTAGCAGTTTCAAAACATCCAGATGTGAGTATATCAATAGGTACTGCTCCGGCGGGATGGTAACGGCGCTCCATGCAGTCATGCCAGTGGCCACATGACCTTGGAGGTGTCTACGGACAACGCTGGCTCTTCGGCTTAGAAATGGAGATGAGCACCAACCCCCACGACTGGACTTAACATCAGGGGAAACCTTTGCCTTTAGTTCACACACATCCTTATGCATTTTCTAATGAGAGCATTTGTAAAAACACAAAAGCACAGACTGAGTTTTTTCTAAGACATAGTGTAATATATGATCAAACTGATATTACCAAAAACAAACAAGACTCTTTTCAAATACCCAAGCTAGCAATAATTAATAAAGAGACTTTAAATCAGATAGCTGGCCTTGTGTGGCTTTGTTTTAAAATGAGTTTTAAAAGTGATTAAAAAATATCATGGCACTCCTATGATGCTTTTTGCAGAACCTCAGGGAACACAGCCTGAGAACGGCTGATGTAAAGAATGTGTCTTTGGAGACAAGCTTCCTTTCTATTACTTAGGTAATAAGCAATAATGTCAATGAATGATAAGAACACTTTGTGATGCTGGAGACGTTAAGCATCGTTACATAAATTCTCCGAATTGCGTCGTGTTGAGAAGGAAGCTGCTGAGTGTTTTGTGCGTTGAATGATGAGCATTGTTTCGAAGGGCTTTTTTTTTGCATTGGAAGTTGCATCACAGGACACACACGCATGCACACACGCCCTTCTCTCTGTGTGTGTTTGCATAAAACACAGTCCAACGAAAACACGCGGCAGCCAAGAAAGAATCTAGTACTCTTTGAACTGGGATTAGCATGTCCCCCCCCCCCCTTTTTTTAATATAGCCATTTCTTTTGGGGGAAAGTGAACAAAAATAAGAATGGCTGCCTTCCTCAGCCATTAGCTATAGAGTACAATGATGTTCTCAAGTGAAATCAAGGTGGAGAAAATGGCAAATTTATCAGAGAAGGATATATTGTTAAAGTAGAATTTACTCATAATATATATTGGAAATCTAGCGGTGGTATTGAACTGTGCATCCCATTATCGCCAGTAATGGGAGTTGCAGTTGAACATCATCTGGAAGAAATAGTTTCCACTATTGTGTTACGCCCTCACTGCTCCAAGTGGGGTACAATGCGGTTAAAACACATTATCATAAAGTACATATCCTAAACTATATATATCAGAACACATGATTTTCACAAAATAAACATATTAAAATGTAGGGGGATGGCAGCTTGGGCATTAGGCTAGGGGCCGGGCTGTGGCGCAGGCTGTTGAGCAGCTGCAATAAATCACTCTGACCATGACGTCATGAGTTCGAGGCCAGCCCGTGGCGGGGTGAGCACCCGTCAATTAAAAATAAAAAATAGCCCCTGCTCGTTGCTGACCTGGCAACCCGAAAGATAGTTGCATCTATCAAGTAGGAAATAAGGTACCACTTATAAAAAAAAGTGGGCAGGCAAGTTTAACTTATTTATGACCTGGAATGAGGAAGTGCTGTCAGAGTAAATGATGAAGCAGCTGCTCCCCCCTGTGGCCAGAATCGAACATCCCCTCAGGAAAAGGTTAAATTGCCTCTGCGTCTGTCTGTCTCGGTCTCTTGTTTGGTGTGTTTATGGGCACTGAATGTTTGCCCTATGTGTGTATAATGTGATCCGCCCTGAGTCCCCATTGGGGTGAGAAGGGCGGAATATAAATATACTGTAAGTAAATAAAAATAAAAAATAAATACACATCAAAAAGTGCTCTTCTGACTGGGTTTTCCCAGCAACAAGTTGGAAGAAAGGTACTTAAGTGTAATTACCAGTAGTTTCTTGGAAATGAAGTTGGATCAAAGTTGCATTTCTGAAAGAGTACCGTGAATGGGAGAAAGTTGTGTTCTTAGGTAAAGGTTTTCCCCTGACTTTACGTCTAGTCCCGTCTGACTCTGGGGGTTGGTGCTCATCTTCATTTCTAAGCCGAAGAGCCGGCGTTGTCCCTAGACACCTCCAAGGTCATGTGGCCATTGGCATGACTGCATGGAGCACTCTTACCTTCCCTATTGATCTACTCACATTTGCATGTTTTCGAACTGCTAGGTTGGCGGAAGCTAGGGCTAACAGTGGGAACTCACCCCACTCGCCGGATTTGAACCGCCGACCTTTCGGTCAGCAAGTTCAGCAGCTCAGCGGTTAGGATTATGAATAATTTTTTCTAGTTCGTGGTGCAAGTTCCTGTCTTTAGAAACCTTTATATTATGCAATCAACTTAATAATCCTAACTGTTCTACTGTAGGATGAGAATGCTTTTGGAACATGGCCATACAGTCCGGAAAACTCACAGCAACCAAGTGATTCCAGCCATGAAAGCCTTCGACAACACAATCATAACTGTTCTTAAACAGTTAAGATTTACCTGTTTGGGGGGGGGGGGGGGGGTTAATGAAAAGCATGAAAAAATAGCAGGCTGTGCAACAAAAAGATAAATATTGTTGAAATGGCAATGTTTACCTTTTAACAAATAATAGCTGCAAATTATTCAACCCATATGGACACAAAATAACAAATAATGGCTATATAAAGGTTTGCTGTGAGTTTCCTGGGCTGTATGTTCCAGAAGCATTCTTTCTCTGGATCATGGCCATACAGCCCAGAAAACTCACAGCAACTCAGTGATTCTGGCCACGAAAGCTTTTGACAACACAATGGCTATATATATATATATATATATATATATATATATATAAAATATATAAAATCTCAAGTTGTGACTGGTTGTTAAAAGAGGTAAAGGCATTTTAAATATATAATATCGGAGTATATGACATTTTAGCAGTGTTTTGTTTGTGTATTTAGGCAACCCCATGAATTTCATAGGAGTTTATTCGACATGGAATACTTTTGCTCAAAGTTTTGCCAATTTTGCCTAGAGGCACCATTTATTTCTTGGTGGTTTCCCATCCAGTTACTAGCCAATATTGACCCTGCTTAGCTTCCAAAATTATATATATATATGTGTGTGTGTGTATATATAGGTCTGTACCACAAGTGCTGTTGCTAGGTCAAGTGACCCTTTGTGATGTCACAGGGAAAGAAAGAGAGGAGAAGAGAGGAAGAAAGGAAAGAAAGAAGGAAGGAAGGGAAAGGAGTAAAAAGGAAGGGGGGAAAGGGAGACGAAAGAAAAAGAAGGAAGGAAGAGAAAGGAAAAGGCAAAAGGTATGAGGAGAGGAAAGAAAAGAATGAGAAATAAGGGAATAGAAAAGAGTTGAAGGTAGGGGAGGGTAAAGAAGGAAGGAAGGAAAGAAAAAAGGAAGAAGAGGGGAAAGATGTATGAGAGAAATGGAGGATGGAAAGAAAGAGCCACCAAGAGAGCCTACCAAAGAGAGTTTCCAGAGTTGCTTTCTCAGAGATGGAGAAGGGAGAAAGTAAACAGGCAGTTGTCTCAACGAATCCAGAGAAATGTTGGATGGCTACACAAGTAAAATATATTAGTTTAGTGACCAAACCTAAAGGGTGCTTTTCCCCAATGGTTCCTCTTCATCCTGGAAAGAAGTGACCAGTGGATAAATAAGGTTCGGTCCTGGGCCCAGTTCTGTTCAACATCTTTATTAATGACTTGGATGAAGGTTTAGAGGGTGTGCTTCTTATCAAGTTTGTAGATGGAACCAAATTGGGAGGAAGAGTTAATATTCCAGAGGACAGGATCAGAATTCAAAAGGACCTTTTAATTGTGCCTTTCCTGCATGGAAGAAAGGGGTTGGACTCGATGGCCCATGTGGTCTCTTCCAACTCTATTCTATGATTCTATGATATTAATGTTGTTTTCTTTCTCTTTCTTTTCCCTCCTTCCCCCAATTTTCGATGGCTCCAGTCTGTGGGCCAAACATCGATCTCCGCAACAGCATTGAGCAGCTCAAAGAGCTGGAGGACTGTACGGTGGTGGAAGGGTACCTCCGCATCCTGTTGATCAACCAAGGCGAGGATTTCAGCAACATCCGCTTCCCGAAGCTGACCATGATCACGGACTACTTGCTGCTCTTCCGGGTGGCCGGCCTGGAGACCCTGAGCGACCTCTTCCCCAACCTGACCGTCATCCGGGGCCGGAACCTCTTCTACAACTATGCCTTGGTCATCTTCGAGATGGCCAACCTCAAGGAGATCGGGCTGTACAACTTGAGGAACATCACCCGGGGGGCCATCCGGATCGAGAAGAACTCGGACCTGTGTTACCTCTCGACCATCGACTGGTCCCTCATCTTGGATGCCGTCTCCAACAACTACATCGTGGGTAATAAGCCGGCGAAAGAGTGTGGAGATTTATGCCCGGGAACGGCGGAGCAGAACCCGCTGTGCGAAAAGACGTTGATTAACAACGAATACAGCTACCGCTGCTGGACGTCCAACCACTGCCAGAAAAGTAAGAGCCATGGGTTTAATTTCATCCCTTTCTTCTTCCTAATCTATCAGCATTGCACATTTATTCTCTCTTTTCTGTAGAGTTGACTTAGAGTTTGAATTGTCTGTGTTTGTCAACCAAGTTGTGGAAGTCAGCTACAATTCCCATGCTCATTTTGGCTAGGGATAATGGGATTTGCACTGGATTGAGGCAGGCTCTCGGATCTGTAAATAGAAACCCATATTTGTCACCGTATGGATTGAAATAAGTTTGGGCACATCTACACTTAATGTAGCAATTCAAATGTGGAGCTCATTGTATATGGAACTGGGTGGTGCGTAAACATACCAGAAATGTTATTTCCGACCCAGTTTTAGGATCTACATCAGGGGTCCCCAAACTAAGGCCCGGGGGCCGGATGCTGCCCATCGAAGCCATTTATCCGGCCCCCACGGTACAAGGGCAGAAGGGGGTTGGGCTAAATAGCCCAAGGGGTCTCTTCTTTTACAACCCTTATTATTATCATCATTATTATTATTTATTATTATTTATTATTATTATTAACATTGAGGCTGGGTGGCCATCTGTCAGGGATGCTTTGCTTGTGCTTTTGGTGCACAAAGGCAGAAGGAGTTGGACTCAATGGCCCAAGGGGTCTCTTCCAACCCTCTTTTTTATTATTATTATTAAAATTGAGGCTGGGTGGCCATCTGTCAAGGGTGCTTTGCTTATGCTTTTGGTGCACAAAGGCAGAAGGGGGTTGAACTCAATGGCTCAAGGGGTCTCTTCCAACCCTCTTTTTAATTATTATTATTCTTATTATTATTAAAATTGAGGCTGGGTGGCCATCTGTCAGGGGTGCTTTGCCTGTGCTTTTGGTGCACAAAGGCGGAAGGCTTGGATTCAATGGCCAAGGGGTCTCTTTCAACCCTCTTTATTATTATTATTATTATTATTATTATTATTATTATTATTATTATTATTAACATTGAATCTGTGTGGCCATCTGTCAGGGGTGCTTTGCTTGTGCTTTGGGTGCACAAAGGCAGAAGGGGGCTGGACTCAGTGGCCCAAGGGCTCTCTTCCAACCCTCTTTGTTGTTATTATTATTGTTGTTGTTAATATTATTATTATTAACATCAAGGCTGTATTTGTTCCCGTTTTGTTGTTTTTTACTTCAAAATGAGGCATGTGCAGAGTGCATAGGAATTTGTTCATAGTTTTTTTTAAAAACTCTAGTCTGGCCCTCCAACGGTCTGAGGGACCGTGGGCTGGCCCTCTGTTTAAAAAGTTTGGGGACCCCTGATCTACATTATCCATGGATTCACTGATATTACAAATTTGGTGCTTTTAAAAAAATATAACTTCTCCAATGTGCATGTGTGGATTGCTGGAGCACTCGTCCCTTTTGATTGGCTTTGCCATGTGATGCGGTTTACACATATGTGCTCTGATGTGCACCACAAGGCCCTACTTTGGAGTATCCCCCAATATTGCTTTATCCCACTTTAAATTTGCATTGTTGTGTTTAAATTGGAAATTTCCAAACCTTGTGTTGCGACATGTTAGTGCGTTGGCTGCAGTATGTATGTGTGCCACGCAAACGTAACAAGAAATGGTGAAACTCTTGGAAATGTATGTTATTACCTTGCAAATCATATATTTAAAAAGATATAAATGAAAGGTTTTCATGAGATAGATCGTGTCCTCGTACGCCTTGCTATTATAGTTTATGTATATGTCTGTATCTTTTGTATGGCTTGGTTTAACCTCCTGTGTGCCAGTAAAACTGAATTACTGTGTTGCATCGTTTGGGACAAAGATTAATACAAGACTCTGCCTTATTTTCGGGGAAATGAGATATAACAGAAGTTGTTTGTGCCACACTCAGTGGTTTCCAAGCAACCAGCACGACTGTGTACATAAGTGAACTGGTGGCAGGGTTGTACTAGTAGCCATTGCTGTTTGCCGTCTTGTTCTTAGGTTGTGCCAGGATTTGTTGTCCCAGGTAAAGCTTAACAAGCCATTAAACTGGGACTTTTCTGCAGGGAGGAGGCACATAAGCAAATACACTTGGCTGGCAAGCATCACATCCATTTTCCGTGTTGTCATTCATGAGAACAATGCAAGAACGACGCACTTAAAGTGGTTGGACCTATGTGTAAATATTTTAGAGTGTTGAACCTCATTTGTTTTGTAAGTCTTGCTATCATGAGTTGTATCTGGAAAGAACATTCATGTGCTGAGGTTGTGGAAGTCGGATATTAGATTCTGGGGGCTCTTCTTCCTCTACAGCAAAAAAAAAAAGTCAAAAAAAGAAAAAAACACATAATGTTGTATTTAATCTTTCTGGTTCAGCTTCTGATTTGCAGCATTTGGGTCATTAAGAGATTGTGGGTTGTTTTAGAGCAGGCATGGGCAAACTTCGGCCCTCCGGGTGTTTGGACTCCAACTCCCATAATTCCTAACAGCCGGTAGGCTTTTAGGAATTGTGGGAGTTGGAGTCCAAAACACCTGGAGGGCCAGAGTTTTCCCATGTCTGTTTTGAGGCAAAAAACCAAGCATATAGATTGAAAGAGTCTAAAATATTCTGCCCTGGGTTTGTTTAATTTCTACCCTGCTTTCCCACCACTGAATATTACACTGTGCATTAAAACGACTAAAACAACTTGTGGCACAGTTTGTAAAAGCCTTATCCACCAATCCACTTAAAAGTGTTTGTTAATGTGCTAGGATTTGGTGAGGTTTTTTTATAGGTTTTTATGGACTTGTTTCACTGATATAAGCGGAGTATAGGGAAGATCTTAATGCAAGAAGGAGGAGAAACATAAGGTGCAAAGATAGCACCGGAGGCAACATCTAATTTGAAAAAGTTTTGTTCGGATTTACCTACCTTTGAGGCTGAGAGAGTGTGATCCAGTGGGTTTACATGGTTGAGTAGAGTAGTGGAGTTGCGAATTCTTAACCCCCCAAGGTAAAGGTAAAGGTTTTCCCCTGACATAAAGTCTAGTCATGTCTCAATCTGGGGGTTGGTGCTCATATCCATTTCTAAGCCAAAGAACCGGCATTGTCCGTAGACACCTCCAAGGTCATGTGGCCAGCATGACTGCCTGGAGTGCCGTTATCTTCCCGCCAGAGCAGTACCTATTTATCTGCCATTTGCATGTTTTCAAACTGCTAGGTTGGCAGAAGCTGGGGCTAACAGTGGAAGCTCACCCCACTCCCTGGCTCAGTGGTTTAACCCACTGCACCGCCGGGGGCTCCCTACCTATCAAAGCATAGTCCGATACCCAAAGTTGTTAAACTGGTTTCCTTTCTGGGCTTCAGTTGGAAAATTTAACTCCGATAGTGAATTGTATTGTACACCACATTGGTAGGTTAAGAGATAATAATAATAATAATCATAATTGTATTTCTTTCCGCATCTCCTCACTGCTCAAGGCGGGTTACAGCATTACTAAACATAAACAAACATACAGTCATTGTAAAACACTCCGTAAAATGGATATACAGTAGAGTCTCACTTATCCAAGCCTCGCTTATCCAAGGTTCTGGATAATCCAAGCCATTTTTGTAGTCAATGTTTTCAATATATCGTGATATTTTGGTGCTAAATTCGTAAATACAGTAATTGCACAAAACATTACGGCGTATTGAACTACTTTTTCTGTCAAATTTGTTGTCTAACATGATGTTTTGGTGCTTAATTTGTAAAATCATAACCTAATTTGATGTTTAATAGGCTTTTCCTTAATCCCTCCTTATTATCCAAGATATTCGCTTATCCAAGCTTCTGCCAGCCCGTTTAGCTTGGATAAGCTAATTTGATGTTTAATAGGCTTTTCCTTAATCCCTCCTTATTATCCAACATATTCACTTATCCAAGCTTCTGCCGGCCTGTTTAGCTCTACTGTATTAAAACATATTTCCATAAAATAGATTTTAAGATACACAAAACAACAGCAACAGTAATAATAATATATTTTATTTATATCCCGCCTCCTCTTCCGGAAGAGACTCAGCGCAGCTTACAGCAAGTAGCAGTTAATACAATACACAAAACAATAGTACATATGTCAAATTAACATAACTTAAAATAGAACTATTGCAATTACTGAAAAATTAAGCATACAGCGGAAGTTTAAGAGTTAAGGAGCTGCTGGGCTGTCTTCACTAAAAGAACAGGGAGAATTTTAAAAGCAACCTGCACACTTCATTATTGAAACCCCTCTCGCTTTATACATACATACATATAGCCCTGCTGTTGAAGATGCTAATGGGAATAAAAGTAGACTGGCAGAAGGAAAACTTGGCCCTCTTTAACCTTATTATGCTTGGAGGGGAATCCACTGCCCTTTTGGAAGGGAAAGCAAGGGAAGTATAAATGTTCGGTTGTTTAAAAGGGAGCTTCCTGTTTACTCCGCTGGGCTGTTTGAGCAGAGGAAAAACAAGGGATGCAACAGGAGCCTGACCGGAGGGGAGGGAAGAAAAGAGAACCGGACCGAGGAAATAAATGCTTACTGTTTAGGGCGGTGATTCAATTGGGATTCCATACACTCCCCTCCAGTGGACCCACTAAGACATTTCCCAGGGCCAGCTTCATGGTTTTTGTCAGGAGGTCCCAGCAATGGAGAGGAAACAGAGTATGGTCCCTCTCAAAGTGTGCTGTGTGGAAGGCAAGGTGCTGCTTGCACGAAGAAGTGGTTATGGCTGTGGGGAACCTCTGTGTCCAGATATTGTATATTCCCTTTAAAAGTAGAGGACACATTGGTTTGCTGGGCTAAATGGACCTATAATTGTAAACATATACTGCTTTCATTGCTCTGTTGGCATTGTTGATGGGTTGTGGACTGCTCCGGTTCATGCAAAGATAAAGAAAGAGAGACATTTTAGGGGGTTCAGTTGATATATTTACAGTAGCGGTCAAAGCAGGACAAGGAAGCTTCAATTTAAGTTTTGACTCTGTCCTTCTGTCCATCAAGGACTCTCTCCATCTATCCATCCATGACCATACCTATCCATCCATCCATCACCATATACATCCATCCATCCATCCATCCATCATCCATCCATGATCTCTACCTACCTACCTACCCATCCATCCATCCATGATCTCTACCTATCTACCTACCTACCTACCCATCCATCCATCCATGGTATCTACCTACCTACCTATTCATGATCTCTACCTGTCTACCTACCTACCTATCCAGCCAGCCATCCATGATCTCTACCTACTTACCTATCCATCCAGCCATCCATCCATGGTATCTACCTACCTACCTAACTACCTATCCATCCATCCATCTATCCATGATCTCTACCTACCTACCTACCTATCCATCCAGCCATCCATCCATGATCTCTACCTACTTACCTATCCATCCAGCCATCCAGCCATGATCTCTACCTACCTACCTAACTACCTATCCATCCATCCATCCATCCATGATCTCTACCTATCTACCTACCTACCTATCCATCCAGCCATCCAGCCATGATCTCTACCTACCTACCTACCAACCTATCCATCCAGCCATCCATCCATGATCTCTACCTACTTACCTATCCATCCAGCCATCCATCCATGGTATCTACCTACCTACCTAACTACCTATCCATCCATCCATCCATCCATCCATGATCTCTACCTATCTACCTACCTACCTATCCATCCAGCCATCCATCCATGATCTCTACCTACCTACCTACCTATCCATCCAGCCATCCATCCATGGTATCTACCTACCTATCCATCCATCCATCATCCACCCATGATCTCCAGTTATCTACCTACCTACCTATCAATCCAGCCATCCATCCATGGTATCTACCTACCTACCTATCCAGCCATCCATGATCTCTACCTACCTACCTATCCACCCATCCATCCATCATCCATCCATGATCTCTACCTACCTACTCATCCATCCATGATATCTACCTATCTATCCATCCATCCACCCATTCATGAATCATCCATCCATGACCTCTATCTATCCATCTATCCATCCATCCATGACCTTTATCTATCCACCCATCCCATCTCTCTTTCTCTCTCTTTATATGTTTAATATATTGATATATATGCACATACATTGGCAATACAATTACATAAACAAAACAACATTTAAGTTTGAAGTTCTATTGCTGTTGTACTCATGCCTTGTCATTGCTTTTGCATATACATCTCATATGACTTGCATACATATCTCATTGAGTAGGTAGGCATTTGATGAGATTTCAGCATGGCTACTCTTAGGTGCTTCAAGTTGTGACCTTTCTTATGTTTGTTTTTAACTGGTTGGCTGCAACGGGAGGCAGGTTACCAATCAACCCTCCCTTTCCCTTTCCCCAACCTGCGTGGAGTCCTTTGGTCTTTGTGGCTGCCATCCAAGAAAGGACGTTGCGTGGGGTGTGTTGAACGCCTCTGTTTTGGGAACATGCCGTTCTTTTTGAGCAAGGGGGGCAGTTTAATTTTGTTGCAAACAAAACAATAAATAAAAGTATCTGGGGGAATTCCATCTGCTTCCTTCAGGATAAGTCTCTTATGGAGACAACGTCCGAAGTGGATGGTGTCGGTTGTGAGGTAGAGTTGCTCTGTGTGGCTTTTTTACCGTAATAATTGTATGTTGCCGTTTGCCATGTCCGTCTCTTCCCCCTTCCCTCCCCTCCCGCTGGCCTTGAGTACTTGCATTCAGAGTTGTTCCCACAGGCATTTGGGAGGTTGATCCTGCAATATTTACTCTTCACTTTCTTCTGGGGCTGCAGGGGAGATGCCAACTGTGTTCCGCTTACATCTCCTTTTTGGCAGCCGAACTGCAGGACGATGTCGCAATTCCGGATTTCCGGAAAAAGTGAAGCCTTTTGGCCTCTTGCCAGGAGCAGCTAGGACGGCGAAGAGCTGTTCCTTTTGTCCCCTCTTCCCCTCCTCGTCCACCCCTTTGTTTCCTTCCTCCAGAAAAAGAAAAAAAGAAAAAAAATTGTAGGAAAGTTGGCACTGGAGAATATTCTCCTGTTGAGGGTGTTTTTAGTGTTGAGTTACAATGTAGGATGAGGTCTTCTTGGGGAAGGAGGGAGGAAACGGAACTTCTGGAGTGCTTGAGAGTTCACTTCATGCCGATGGCCTTTAAAAAAACAACAAGAAGACATTCAGGCTTCATTGGTACTTTCCTAGTTCATAAAGGCTTCTTGGGGTGCATCTACATTATAGAATTAATGTACTGTATATACTCAAGTATAAGTCTAGTTTTTCAGTCCTTTTTTAGGACTGAAAAAAAACCTTCTCGGCTTATACTCGAGTGAGGGTCCTGGTGGGCTTATATTCAGGTCGGCTTATACTCAAGTATATATGGTATATTTATTATTTTTCTCTATTATTGGTATTGTTACATTTATTATTTTACTCTATTAATTATTATTATTACATTTATTATTTTACACTATTATTGTTACTTTTACATTTATTTTACTCTATTTTTATTATTTAATAATACATTTCTTATTTTACTCTATTTATTATTACATTTTGGGCCCCTGGTGGTGGCGCAGTGTGTTAAAGTGCTGAGCTGCTGAACTTGCAGACCGAAAGGTCCCAGGTTCAAATCCCGGGAGCGTAATGAGCGCCCGCTGTTAGCCCCAGCTCCTGCCAACCTAGCAGTTCGAAAACATGCAAATGTGAGTAGATCAATAGGTACCCCTCAGGCGGGAAGGTAACGGCGCTTCATGCAGTCATGCCGGCCACATGACCTTGGAGGTGTCTACAGACAACGCCGGCTCTTTGGCTTAGAAATGGAGATGAGCATCAACCCCCAGAGTCAGTCACAACTGGACTTAACGTCAGGGGAAAACCTTTACCTTTTACTATTATTACATTTATTATTTTACTGCCTTTATTATTATTACATTTATTATTTCACTCTATTATTATTAAAAGGATATATAAGCACATTTACATTGAAGCTGAAAATAATGATTTAATCAGAGTTGAACAATCATATCTTAAATTACAGTTTGATGTAAAGATTCAAAAACATTTAAACTACTGATGCCTCAATTAATGTAATTTTATTGGTATCTTGGCTTATACGGGAGTCAATGTTTTCTCAGTTTTTTGTGGTAAAATTAGGTGCTTTGGCTTATATTCAGGTCGGCTTATACTCGAGTATATACGGTACTTTGTCACCACTTAATTGCCAATCAATGCATTTGCATGATAGGGTGTGTAGTTCTGCAAGTACTTTAGCCATCTCTGAAAAGAGGGCTGGGGCTTCACCAAACTTCAACTCCTAGGAATCCATAGCATTGAACCGTAGTACCTAAAGTGGGGTCATTCATTCGGTGACTTGTTCGGGCTACCAGATTTTTAGGTATGGATTCTATCCAAGGTCTGATCAACCAAATTTGGTGCCTTAGCATAGGAGACTACATTTTCTATCTGTCTATCCAATAAGAGTGAAAATACCGTGTTTCCCCGAAAATAAGACAGTGTCTTATATTAATTTTTGCTCCCAAAGATGTGCTAGGTCTTATTTTCAGGGGATGTCTTATTTTTCCATGAAGAAGAATTCACATTTATTGTTGAACGAAAAAATAAACATTTATTATATACTGCACAGTAGTTGTCATCACAAACCAGCATAACCAGACAAACTGTGAATCCTATCAAGAATTTCTTGTTCCTACCATTATTTCCATGTACAACACTCTGGTACGTACATTTACCAATCCTGCATGCTCTGGTGTTCTGTTTGGCGGGCATGCTTCCAAACAAAAACTTTGCTAGGTCTTACTTTCAGGGGAGGCCTTATATTTAGCAATTCAGCAAAACCTCTACTAGGTCTTATTTTCTGTGGATGCCTTATTTTAGGGGAAACAGGGTATGTACGTATGTATGTGAGCAGCAGTTCGAAAACATGCAAATGTGAGTAGATTAATAGGTACCGTTTCGGGCGGTAAGGTAGCGGTACTCCATGCAGTCATGCAGGCCACATGACCTAGCAGATGTCTCCGGATAACACTGGCTCTTCGGCTTAGAAATAGAGGTGAGCACCAGTTGCCTGTATTTGTACAGCTGTAGGTGAAGTTCTGCATCGTTCAGTTCTTCTTGAGTTTTGATACCATGATACCTTCTATGACATTTTCCATTGAGGCCGGGGTACATTTCCTGCCGGTATGGTTCATAGCAGATGGTTTCTGGAGTTAATGGCCACAGCAAACAAATTAGATGAAGGAGTTAGTGGACTCCCTGCCGCTGTTGCTTGAATGGAGAGGGCCTTGTTTTGATGCCATTGGCGTCAGCAGAAAGCAAGCCTTGCGCCGTCAGCTTTGCAGGGATGGCTGAGCGGGCCCCGGCCCCTCCTGCCTGGCAAAGGCTCTTGTTTTCCCTCCTTCGGCCATCGGATCATGTTCTTTGTCCTTTAGAAAATATTGAATCTATGTAAAGTATGCAGGCATGACTTACGTACTGCGGAAGGGAGGGCGGCCATTGTTCTGTGGCTGGTTCCTCCTGGCCTCATTCTCGACCTAGAATGTGCTTGGAAGCAATAAAACGTTGGCTCCTGCATACATTTTTCCCCACCCCCAAATGGATGGCTCAGCATTGCAAGAGAGCATAGCACCCCCAAGAGCCCCGGGTATCCTAGAAATAATCAAAAACATAAAAAACTAGTCGAGGATAGGGCAAAATGTAAACCCAGTTGCACCCAACCAATTGGTCTGGCCCGAAGTCTTGCACAGTTGCTTACCATAGCGTCAGAGAAATAACTCCTGTTAATATATAAATGTTGAAAGCTAAATGATGTGGCCTTCTGTGATGTCACTGGATTTGGACTGACTTGCTAGGTGAAGTTGCTAGGTGAAGTGACCCTCTGTGATGTCACTGGATTGGCCGTTGCCAGGTGAAGTATTGATTGTTGACCGGATGAAGTGGCCTCTGTGATGTTGCCAGGTGAAGGATCTGCTGTTGCTAGGTGAAGTGGCCCTCTGTGATGTCACTGGATTGGCTGTTGCCAGGTGCAAGAAGCCATTAACGACTGCCACCAATTTGTAAAGGACTAAGAACGACTAAGGTTCTTTCAGGCAGGGGGAATCTTTTTATCCCACCGCTGCCTCCAATTTGCGAAGATGCAACCACCAAAAGATTCAGAGAGGAGAACTTTTTTAAAAAAATGTTTTCTTTTTTCTTCTTATTCACTTTAGATGGTAATGCAACTTGGTCTATAATATAGGCGACAGAGGCTTAGATGTTGGAGGAACAATTACAAGTTTATTCAGGCACCGAGCTTAGTGGTTACAATATTGTTTTTCACTTAGAGGCATTTTTATTAACAGTTACAATACTAGAACGAGGTAAGACAAACTCCCTAAAGTGTCATTTCTTTTACTTAAAGTAGTTAGAACTTCTTCCTCTGCTACTTTTAAACCGCAGTCACCCTGTGATATACGATCACAGATTCTCTGTTCCTTGCCAGGACACAGACTACATTAAATAAGTCACCAAACTTATTTTAAACCAACTCAAAAATGAACAATTGAGTCTCCTTGATCCCCTCAACCTAGGATCAATCTTCCCTGTGCCTCATCAGAGCACAGACTGAATGCCTTTTTTAAACTCTGCACTTTTTCAACAAAACGGCAGTTGGCTCCACCTACTTCTCCATGGCAACCAGCCTCTGCGTGCTGAGATGCAATAACTGTAATACTTACCCTTTTAAAACACAAACACACAATTAAACATAACATCTGTAAACCAAAAATTCATACTTCATTACACCAGGTATGGGGCTGGCTGTTTCTATGTGAGGTGGCCCTCTGTAATGTCACTAAATCAGCTTTTGCTGAAGTGAGTGGCCCTCTGTTATGACACTGGATTGGCCATTACCAGGTGGATGGGCCTTTGCTAGATGAAGTGGCCCTCTGTGATAACATGGGATTGGCCCTTACCAGGTGAAGATGGGCTGTTGCTAGGTGAAGTGGTCCTCTGATATAACTGACTTAGGTTTTGCTAGCAGAAGGTTTGACCGATGGTTGGTGAAATTGCTCTCTGTGATACCACCTTTACTTTCACTGGCAACCTTTCTATTTGTTGAGGTTGTGTTTTGACAAGCATTTGTTTTGGAGTTGTGTTTTTAAACTTTTCTATCGCCGCCAGTGTTTTGTTATTGTTCTAACGTTGCTTTTGATTGTACTATTATTTATTTTTCCCATTTGCATAATCAATATTTTACCTGTGTCTTGTTGTTTTCTCTATTTTAATGTTGTAGTCCACTGACAGAATGGCGGGCTTTATAAATAAAATTGCATATTAAGACTCCGTCGATTGTAAGATGCACACCAATTTCAGTAGCACCAAAAGAAAAAAGAATCCTACGTACATCCAGTTTTAAGGGATGTTTATATGGTGGGAAGAGCATGAATTGGAATGGAAGAAATACAATTGATAGATGTTGAGATAGTTTCTGTATGAGAATGCACACAGTATCCAGAGACATTTACGCATCTTGATGTCACTCAGCCCATATTGGGGACAATGCGTATTGTTGCCCAACCCTGGCAGTTGGCTTTCCTGGCAACAAGCTGCCTCGTAGTGTTTTGCTGAACCAATTGTGAAAGTTTCTTCCTCCTTTTGGTGGCTCCTCTTGAAGCAGAATGCCTCTTTGAACAAGTGTGGGAAAGAGGTTTCGACATTTGAACGTGAAAGAGCCCGTGTTCCTCCTTCCTGGACACTTTGTTAGCATTTGTCATTGATTAAATTGTCTTGCGACTAAGCCTTTTGATCGTGCTCTGGGTTGTTTTGAAAGCGTTCCATGCGCATTATCAAGTAATCCTTGTCACAGTGCTGGAAAGTTGAGTTCAGGAGAGAATCTGCATATTTTTGTGTCTCATCTTCTCTTTCCTGATGCAGCGGCTTAAAAAGGCCAATGGGATTTTGGCCAGCATAAATAGGAGTCTAGTATCTAGATCCAGGGAAGTCATACTAGCCCTCTATTCTGCCTCGGTCAGACCACACCTGGAATCACACTGTGTCCAGTTCTGGGCACCACAATTGAAGAGAAATGTTGACAAGTTGGAATGTGTCCAAAAGAGGGCGACTCAAAGGATCAAGGATATAGAGAACAATCCCTATGAGGAGCGGCTTAAAGAGCTGGGCATGTTTATTCTGCAGAAGACAAGAAGGCTGAGAGGAGACATGATAGCCATGTGTAAATATTTGAGGAAAAGTTATAGGGAAAAGAGAGCAAGCTTGTTTTCTGCTGCCCTGGAGACTAGGATGTGGAACAATGGCTTCAAACTACAGGAAAGGAAATTCCACCTGAACATTAGGAAGAACTTCCTCACTCTGAGAGCTGTTCAGTAGTGGAACTCTCTGCCTCGGAGTGTGGTGGAGGCTCCTCCTTTGGAGGCTTTTAAGCAGAGGCTGGATGGCCATCTGTTGGGAATGCTTTGAATGTAATTTTTCTTTTTTCTTGGCAGGGGGTTGGACTGGATGGTCCATAAGGTCTTTTCCAAATCTAGATTCTATAAAAGAGTATTGAAATGGGATTTGGGAGACCACCATTTGGTACCAATTGCTGAACTGGGGAAAAGAGTGAAATGGATAGTCAGGTGTCCGTCTTGGGCTTTTTGCTGTTCAACATCTTTATCAATGGATTGAATGATGGAACAGAGGTCATGCTTATCAAAGTTACAGGTGACGCCAAAATAGGCAGGTAGCTAATATTCCAAAATGGCTTTTCAGAGCTGAATGAACAAAATTAACAAAATGGATTTTAGCAAGTATGAATATAAGATATTATACTTGGATAGAAAACAAGGAGCCCCTGGTGGTGCAGCGGATTAAACTGCTGAGCTGCCAAACTTGCTGACCAAAAGGTTGGCGGTTCGAATCCGGGGAACAGGGTGAGCTCCCGCTGTTAGCCCCAGCTTCTACCAACCTAGCATTTTGAAAACATGCAAAGGTGAACAGATCAATGGGCACTGTTACGGCGGGAAAGTAACGGTGCTCCATACAGTCATGCCAATCCCCTGACCTTGGAGGTGTCTACAGACAATGCTGGCTCTTCGACTTAGAAATGGAAATGAGCCCCAACCCTTAGAGTTAGACACAACTAGACTTAATGTCAGGGGAAAACCTTTACCTTTACCTTTTAGAAAACAAAATGAAATGCAATAATTTAGGATGGGTGACTCCTGGGCTGATAACATTCCACATGAGAGGGATCTAGGCATTTTTGTAAACCCCAAGCTGAACGTGTGCCGAAGGTGTGATACAGCAGCTAACAATGCCCAACACAATTCTAGGCTGTATTAATAATGTCTAGATCAGAGCTTTCTGAACGGTGTGTTGCATGAAACTCTTATAAGAAGTTGGTTAAACTTTCAGTTTGCCATTAACAACTGAATTACCGTGTCACGAAAGGTTGCCATGTCTAAAAAGTATGTCACCAAAATGAAAAGTTGGAAAGCCCTGGTCTAGATTGAGGGACATCATCACCTTCTCTGGAATCATAACCTTGTGTCCATTTCTGGGCATAATTCAAGAAGGATATGGACAAGATGGAACGTGTCCAGAGAAGGGCCACCAAAATGGTCAGTTATTTGGAAACCATACCTTATGAGAAGGGCCTACAGAGCTGGGTATGTTTAGCCTGGAAAAGAGAAGGTTAAGAGGTGACAAGATGACTATGTTTAAATATTTGGAAGGATATCATACTGACCTGGAGACTAAAACACCAAGCAGCGGATTCAAACTACAGGAAAAGAGATGCTGTCTAAGCATTAGGAAGAACGTCTTGAGCATCATAGCTGTCCAACAGTGGAACTCACTGCCTTGGAGTGTGGTGGGTGAATGGCCATCTATCTGGAGTGCTTTGATTGTGCATTTATGTCAAAACAGACTAAACCTTGAATAGGGGGGAAAACATGGACTTTACACAACCAGTACGAAGACTTATTGAGGATTCCAGACATGCTTAAAATTTTATATAATGCAATTTTATTTTGTAATGGTATCCATTTTATATGAATTGTTGTTTTATAGATTGTTTTATATGAATTGTTGTTTTTACAGTGTTTTTAGGCATTGAATTTTTTCCCTATTTATTGTAAGCCGCTTTGAGTCCCCTCTGGGAGAAAGGTGGGGTTAAAAGTGATGCAAATAAATAAATAAATAAAAGGATTTGTCCACTCAAGATGATTTGGCAGTGAAGTATTTTATCAAAATGGGATCGGCCTTGCTTTATGTAAAAACAAATCGGCATTTGCTGTGTGGTGGAAAACAACAACTGTGCCCCGCTATAGATCAGTGCTGTGCCTGTGCTTCATTAGGTCGTGGCTTCTCAGGAATTTATTTATTCTCAGGAATTTTTTTAAATAATAATGAATAAAGCAAATGATGCAATGCATTCTCCTGCAAGCAGCATCTTGAAAGAGGGGAGAGCCATCCCTCCGGCCCCATTTTTGAAGCTGGATTCAGTGTTGAAACAAGACTTGTGACATTTAGATCTGACCTATACATTTTTCCCCCAAAAAAAGTCCACAGCGTCAAGTCTTCTTGCATATGTTGATTCCTCTCTTTTTAAAAGCAGAGCTTTGCTCACCAAAAACGAGAGTGTCAGTAGCTTGTTATGCAAGAAAGGTAAACATGAAGCTGCTAGTGATCCACTCCGCAAACACCTGTAAATTATCCTGTTGCGAACAGGGTGAGTTTCTGCTGATCCTACCATTTAATGCTTAAATTCCTGAAATACTTTGGGTGCTTTCTATTGGAGCAAAGGAGAGAGAAGTAAATGTGAAATAAAAAAGTTGGGAAGATAGAATTCCAGAAACTAAATGGAATAGCATTATTATTTCTTCCAGAAGTTGGAGTGATTTTGTCCGCTCATTCTCCTGATTATTTGATCCCCTTGTGTTCGCTTTGACCTAATTTTTAGGCACGGAGCAGTTCTGTCTTGACGTAGGTTGAGAGAAAGCAGCTGAAGTGCATAGAACAGGGAGCGGTGTGTCGGGACCTCGGTCCCCATGTCCCCGATGTAGGATTTCAAACTTTGTGGCGGAGTTGGCTGTAAGAGTTGGGAATGTGAGAAATGGCTTGGGGCAGGGTGGAGGCAGATGCAGGGGGAAATGTCAGATAAATGTCAAGTGTTATCACCAGATGAATGCTGTGTCTTACAGATGTCCCAGTGACAAAAAAACTCAGTTTAGGTTGACTGTTTATTGCCTATGTTTTGTTTTGCACTTGTATTTTGTGTCACACCTTGAGTGTTTTGTGAGCCGTCCTGAGTCCCTCTGGGAGATGGTAGGGGGGATATAAATAAAGTTATTATTAATGTTATTATTACAGATTATTATCAAAATTTTGCTTTGTGAAGAATCTTCACAACACCAGTGGTTCCCAACTTTTTTTAGACCAGGAACCACTTTGACCATGGACCACTCACCAACATTAGTACCAAACGGGTTACAAACATGTTTTGGTCAACTTTCGATTTGGTTTGGTTATTTGGGGTGCCAATTCAGATAAATGCATTGGATAGACCACATCAGCTCTAGTTTCTGATACAGGGCATATCCCATCCAGTAGTTGCCATCTACTTGCCCACAGAAAATGTATTTAATAATCTAGAGATGATTTTCCCTGCATGTCCTGCGGATCTTATTTTAGGTCTCATGGCCCACCAGCGGGCCATAGCCCACAGTTTGGGAACTACTGATCTACACTGTAGAATGAATGCAGTTTGGCACCACTTTGACAGCTATGGCTCAATGCTGTGGAATCCTAGGAGTTGTAGTTTTACAAGATCTTGAGTGCTGGTGCTCCATCTACCTACCTACCTATCTAGTTTGTTTTGGATAGCAGAGGGAAGGGTTAACACCCCTGTAATATTTGTTTTGCTCTCTGTGCTCCTGTTCAGAAGATAGATAGATCTGGCTGAAGTTAGGCTTAAAAATGTACCTTTTCCAACTTACATATAAATCCAGCTTAAGAACAAGCGTAGAACCTATCTTGCTTGTAACTCAATGACTGCCTGTAGATGCCATTTAATTCTGTTTTGATGTCTGGAGATTTTAAATTGTATTGAAATGCTTTCATTGTAAGCCCTCGGTGGTGCAGTGAGTTAAACCCTTGTGCCGGCAGGACTGCTGACCTGAAGATTGGGTTGCTTACCTGAAGGTTGCCGGGTTCGAATTCTATCCAGGGAGAGCGTGGATTGAGCTCCCTCTTATCAGCTCCAGCTCCATGCAGGAACGTGAGAGATGCCTCCCACAAGGATGGTAAAAACATCAAAACATCCGAGTGTCCCCTGGGCAACGTCCTTGCAGACAGCCAATTCTCTCACACCAGAAGCGACTTGCAATTTCTCAAGTCGCTCCTGATGGGGAAAAAATTGTAAGCTGCTTTGAGTCTCCTCGTGGAGAGAAAAAGTGGGTATAAATAAACAATAATGATGATGCTGGTGGTTGTTGTTGTTGTTATATTATTATTATTATTATTATTATTATTATGACACAGCAAACAAGATAGATATGCTGGATTTCATATCAAAAAATCACAAGTCGAACACTTCCCAAGTGTCTAGGACTGTGTGATGTATTTTCGGATGATGCGCGCAGATCCCAGCAGGGTGGCCTTTTGCAGTTGGCAGATCGTAATTTTATCAATGTCTGTTGTTTCCAAATGCCGCTGAGATCTTTTGGCACGGCACCCAATGTTGTTGTTGTTGTTGTTGTTGTTGTTGTTATTATTATTATTATTATTATTATTATTATTATTATTATGTTCCTGAGATAGTTTGAGGAACTTTCTCACCCAAGCTTTTTTCTTGGTCATGCTAGCTTTCCATCGGCAAGGCATTAGAGACCTGGCACATAGATTTAGGTATATAGTCTTCTACCTGCAGAAGAACCCTCAGTGGCGCAGTGTGTTAAAGCGCTGAGCACCCGCTGTTAGCCCCAGCTTCTGCCAACCTAGCAGTTAGAAAACATGCAAGTGTGAGTAGAGCAATAGGTACCGCTCTGGTGGGAAGGTAACAGCGCTCCATGCAGTCATGCCAGTGGCCACATGACCTTGGAGGTGTCTACGGACAACGCTGGTTCTTTGGCTTAGAAATGGAGATGAGCACCAACCCTCAGAGTCGGACACAACTAGATTTAATGTCAGGAGGAAACTTTTACCTTTCCTACCTGCAGTCTCACATGGCGTAGTACCTGTGTTGTGCAAACTGGCCCTGTGTTTAAATGTCTAGCCAGTCTTATCTGTGTCGCCCTCCCTTGATAAGAAGTTTGCAACCTTCTAGTAAGAAATTACATTTAAATGCAACCTGGCACTCAACAGGAGAGTTTACTATGGTCTCCCTCGTAAAGTTCAACATGTACTCCTCAGGTATGCCTTCCTTTTGCAGAAAGCTTAAGCAAACCCTTATCTAAGCAAAATGACCTTTACAGTACGAGCCATTCTCTGCTGCCTTCACCCAGCAAAAGAATATTTAATTTGAAAAAGGGTTTTTTCTGGGGGGGGGGGGGGTTGAGGGGACGGCCAGCCATATCTCCCTTATTTTGATTAAATTCTGTGTGGAAAGCCTGCCTTAATCTCTCTGTGGGTGTTGTTCATCTCATTTTATTTTCCGTTTACTGGTTTGTGTGTTAAAAGGGTTGGTGGTCAGCCTAGTTAAGGGAAGAAAGGCAAACGCTGTTTAACAACAACAGAAGGGTGGTGGCGTTGGTTGGGGGGGAAAAAGGGATGAATTGGATTCCAGAGAAGCTATTCATCCTCAAGCATCTTGGAACATGTGCGCCTGGAAAAAGCCTTGCATATCGGCTGTGATGGCACATTCAGGGGAGCTGCGGGCGGCCTCTCTCCCTCCCATCTATGAATAGAAGCCTGCTGTATAGGATGGCAAGAGGATAGTTTGTGTGTGTGTATGTATGTATATATATGTATGTATATATATATTGGGATGGGTTGACTGTCTCTTTAAGTGGGTTTATAATTGGCTAGGGATTTTTGTCGGCTGTAGTCATGCAAGCATTGCTGGGCGGACGAGGAGGAAGAGGAGGAGGAGCAGGGCGATGGCGAGGAGGTGCGTGGGCCGTGGGGAGAAGCCACAAGCCCCAACCGTTAGAGGCCCTTGGATAAGGATGTGTCATCCCTAAGGAATGCATGTGAATAAAACATGCTGTGCGCCCAGCGGCGGCTGCAGCCGTTGGCCCCAAACACTGATGCATTCTTATGGCACGGCTGTGAGTCACATGGCAGCAGATGGATTGTTTCATGGAAAACCGGACACTCCTCCCACTTTCATAGATTTGGAAGAGACCACATGGGCCATCTAGTCCAACCCCATTCTGCCATGTGGGAAACACACAATCAAAGCAGTCCAGACAGATGGCCATCCGGCCTCAGTTTAAAAGCTTCCAAGGACGAAGCGTCCACCACACTCTTGAGGCAAAGAGTTCCACTGTTGAACAGTTTTTGGGGATCCATCTCACCCGGCATATTCTGTTTTTGAATTACAGTAGAGTCTCGCTTATCCAACACAAAACGGGCCGGCAGAACATTAGATAAGCGAAAATGGAGGAATTAAGGAAAAGCCTATTAAATGACAATTACGCTACGATTTTACAAATCATTTTATTTATTTATTTATTTATTTACAGTAGAGTCTCACTTATCCAACACTCGCTTATCCAACGTTCTGGATTATCCAACGCTTTTTTGTAGTCAATGTTTTCAATATATCATGATATTTTGGTGCTAAATTCATAAATACAGTAATTATAACATAACATTACTGCGTATTGAACTACTTTTTCTGTCAAATTTGTTGTATAACATGATGTTTTGGTGCTTAATTTGTAAAATCATAACCTATTTTGATGATTAATAGGCTTTTCCTTAATCTCTCCTTATTATCCAACATATTCGCTTATCCAACGTTCTGCCGGCCCGTTTACATTGGATCAGTGAGACTCTACTGTACATCACTTTTACCTCGCCTTTTTCCCTGAGGGGACTCAAAGCGGCTTACAATAAATAGGCAAAAATTCAATGCCTAAAAACAATGTAAAAACAACAATTCATATAAAACTATCTACAAAACAACAATTCATATAAAACAGATACCATTGCAAAATAAAAATCACATTATATAAAATTTTAAGCATGTCCAAGATTAGAATCCATTCATCCAGAATCCTCAATAAATCTTTGTACAGGTCATGTACAAATTACTTATATACTCAAGTATAAGCCTAGTTTTTCAGCCCAATTTTTAAGACTGAAAAAGCCCCCCTCGGCTTATACTCGGGTGAGGGTCCTGGTTGGCTTACATTTGGGTCAGCTTATATTCAAGAATATATGATACATTTATTTTTCTCTATTATTATTGCTACTATTACATTTATTTTACTGGATTATTATTATTATTATTATTATTATTATTATTATTATTATTATTAATACATTTATTATTTCACTCTGATCTTATTTTTATTATTGCATTTATTATTTTAATCTATTTATTATTACATGTATTATTTTCCTGTATTTATTATTATTATTATTACATGTATTATTTTACTCTATTATTCTTAAAAGGATACATAAGCACATTTACATTGAAGAAGATAAGAATAATGATTTGATCAGAGTTGGACAGTCTTATCTTAAATTTGAGCTTTATGAAAATATTCAAAAACATTTAACCTACTGATGCCTCAGTTAATGTAATTTTATTGGTATCTATTTTTATTTCTGAAATTTCCCACCCTCGGCTTATACTGGAGTCAATGTTTTGCCAGTTACTTTGTGGTAAAATTAGGTGCCTCGGCTTATATTCGGGTCGGCTTATACTCGAGTATATACGGTTAGCACCAAAACATGTTTTACAACGAATCAACAGAAAAAGAAGTTGAATTATGTAGTAATTACTGTATTTAGAAATTTAGCACCAAAACATTGCAAACTATTGAAAACATTGACTACAAAACATTGACTACTAAACATTGACTACAAACAAACATAGAATGCATAAAATGACCTTACAGTAACAACATTGTCGGAAGTTAAATCCATAAAAAGTTCAGTCCTTGCTGCCTAGAGGACGGGAGGCAGACTGTGTTGGATAATCCAGAATGTTGGATACGCAAAGGTTGGATAAGTGAGACTACGGTATTGCCAGCTGGCAGATGGTACAGGGTGACAAAGGCAAGGACAAACAGACTAAAGGATAGTTTTTATCTTAGAGCTGTGGCTAGGTTGAACTCTTGTGTTTTCGCATTGATGTGGCATTTGGGGCTGTGTAGCAGTGGTGGAAATTCAGAGGAATGGGTGTGTTGAGTGGTGTGTGCGGGTAGGCACGTAGTTTCGTTATGCAATAGCATCATGATAGATTCTATAGAAGCTCTTCTGTTCTATTCATACGGTCAGGAAGTTCTTCCTAATTTTCATTGGAATCTCCTTTTCTGTCATTTGAACCCATTGCTCGTAGTCCTAGTCTATAGGACAGCAGAAAGCAAGTCTTGCTCCCTTCTCCTTATGACACCCTTTCACGTACAGTAGAGTCTCACTTATCCAAAATAAATGGGCCAGCAGAACGTTGGATAAGCGAATATGTTGGATAATAAGGAGAGATTAAGGAGAAGCCTATTAAACATCAAATTAAGTTATGATTTTACAAATTAAGCCACAAAACATCATGTTATACAACAAATTTGACAGAAAAAGTAGTTCAATATGCAGTACTTACTTAGGCGATCCCTCGTAGCTCGAGGACGATTGTCTTCCATCTTGGGTGTGGGTTCTTAGGTGGCTGAAGAGACCAATTCTTGACCCGCATATTCTCCCGCAGTGAGGACATTGGTTTCCAGGTGGAAGGCGGTCCCGGTCGGGGTTAGCTTGACGCTCCTTCCTCTTGGCACGTTTCTCCCTTAAGCCCTCCGCTCGTGCCTCTTCGAACTCCGCAGCACTGCTGGTCACAGCTGACCTCCAATTAGGGCGCTCAAGGGCCAGGGCTTTCCAGTTCTCAGTGTCTATGCCACAGTTTTTAAGGTTGGCTTTGAGCCCATCTTTAAATCTCTTTTCCTGCCCACTAACATTCCGTTTCCCATTCTTGAGTTCGGAGTAGAGTAACTGCTTTGGGAGCTGGTGATACGTAGTAATTACTGTATTTACGAATTTAGCACCAAAATATCAAGATGTATTGAAAACATTGACTACAAAAATGCATTGTTTAATCCAGAACGTTGGATAAGCGAATGTTGGATAAGTGAGACACTACTGTATTTATACATTACTCTGATGTCTCCTCTCAACCTTCTCTTCTGAGGCTAAACAGACCAAGTTCTTTAAGATGCTCTTCAAAAAGATTCATTGTCTCCAAATCTTTCACCATTTTAGTTGCCCTCCTCTGGATACTTTCCAGCTTGGAATCAAAATCCCTTTTTAATTGCTTTGCCCAGAGTTGGACACAGTGTGATTCCAGATAAAGAAGTCTCACCAAAGCAGAATACAAAGGCACCATAACTTTCCTCGATCTAGATACTCGACTCCTTTGGATGCTGCCCCAAACCCCATTGGATTTTTAGCTGCTGCATCACATTCCTGTCTCATGTTCCGTTTGTTCTCCACAGACTCCAAGATCTTTCTAACATAATGGTTCGCTACCTGAGGTCCCCAGATGTTTTGGCCAGTTTACCAGCTGTTGGGATTTCTGGGAGTTGAAGGCCAAAACATCTGGGGACCACAGGTTGAGAACCACTGTTCTAACATGTCATTCTATTGTTGATCCATGCACCACCTATTCTGTCTCTTTGCATTTCAGTTTTTCTGCCTAAGTGTCGTATTTTACATTTGTCCCTGTTGAAATCCATGTTGTTAGTTTTGGCCAATCAGCTCTCTAATCTGTTACGGTCATTTTGAATTCTGATGAGGACAGATTGAAACTCCAAAAACAATAATGCATTGGGTATTTATTTTTTTTGCTTGCCATATCTGCTATCCAGGAATACAAAGGAATAAAACGGAAATTTATTGGTTCAGCTGCCTTTGATAACGAGATGCCTGGAGACCCAATGTAAATTGTTTGCGAACGTCGGAGAAGCCAGATGTTCCACCAAACAATCTGTTGCGTGCTAATCGGGAAAACCGATAACAATTTAAATGATGTGATTAATATGACGATGGAAAACACCACCAGGCTATTAGTCCAGGTATCTCACTGCTGGAATCAGTTCTTCCCTGCCGTGAATAGATCTTGCAATTTCATTTGCCTTTTCAGAGAACTTGGTTTTTTTTTCCTTCAAAAAAGAAACCAGCCTTCTCACCCAGAGGCTTTGATTCTTTCAATATTTAAAGTAAGATAGCTTATTAATAATGTGCCAGAATAAATAGGGCCTGGGGAAATGGCAGAGGGAGAGAAATATTAATAGAGTCAGAACCAGGGAAGGATTACAGCATGCGGATGATACCATGTTTTGCTGGAATTGAAATGGAGACGATTGATTTAAAGAAGAGCGGCACAGATTCAAAGAAGCGGGGATGGACATGCTTCCATAGCAGTGGTTCTCAACCTGTGGGTCTCCAGGTGTTTTGGCCTACAACTCCCATAATTCCCAGCCAGTTTACCAGCTGTTAGGATTTCTGGGAGTTGAAGGCCAAAACATCTGAGGACCCACAGGTTGAGAACCACTGATCCATAGGAAACATTGCCTTTGCCTAAGAAGAAATGTGGAATAAAATAGAAAGGTGCTGCATCCACTTGGGTTAGCTCCAACCAGAACAGACACATTGACTCAACATGAATTGTCGGGGCAAAAGTCATTGGATAGCTATTAGGAAACTAATACAATATCAAAACTGAGAGTGCGGATTACTGTCCGCCTTCCATGTTTGTGGGTTTGACTTTTGCAGATGTGATTATTGACATTGTTCTCTCAAGGAATCTGTGGCTCCTCCAGCCTGGTTCTGCGGCCTTGATCATAGAATTGCACTAGAGTACCTAAAGAATCCTAGATAGAACCGCTTTCTAGGAATCTCTAGGTCTCTCAGTGCCATTCACTGGCAAGTTTCCTGAGGAAGTTGGCCATAGAATTGCGCTGGAGGATCTAAACATTCCTGGAGATTTGTTGTTGTTGTTGTTGTTGTTGTTGTTGTTGTTGTTGCTATTCTCAAGGCGGCTAACATCTATCCACATGGTTTCTTGGATGGATACACGTTAAACAAACAAAGAAACAAATAAGAATAATTGGTTAAGGTTTCCAGGTTCTAGAGGTGTATAAACTGCCATGGGAGTTCATAACACATAACCATTGCCTAGCGTTATTGGTCTGTCCAGTTCTACATAGAGTAGGTTGCTATCAAATGGGCATAGCTTGTTTCTATTTTGTCAAAAGATAATATAAACTATACATTGGAAGCCAGGGTTTTTTTCCCATGAGTAAGTCACCAGTTTTGATTTCATGGCATTCTTGATAAAATGCATCACATCATTTGGATTTTTTCTTAAAACACATTTTTGCCTTGAGATTGTTCAAACTGCACTGAATGTTGTATTTCTTATGAGAATGAATCTCTCTCTCTCTCTATATGTATCAGCCAGTCTGTTTCAGTGCTGAAGTTTGCCAATTAGGTGGAAAACAAGACACGAATTTGACATAATCTGTGTGCGTCTAGGCAATATAAAGCACTGTTTGCAGGTACGTTCATTGTTGGGGCACCGATGTTGTTGTCAGACTACAGTACATGTATATAGTAGCGCTCTATAAATAGATATGAGTTTGAAGTTCCAGTTATGCACAAGATTGATGAGGCCTGGCCCGGTGAGACCGAAACAGAGCTTCCAGAACACATTCATAGTCACTATGCCTTGGCTGGTTTTTCCTTGTATTGACTAGTTTTGGATTCCTCTCCTTTCAGTCCTCTTTTAAAAAAAAGTATCCACATATTTACGTGTTTTCCAGTTCCCCAGTCATTTTTTCCACTTGTAAAATGACTCGCTTTTAGTAGTTGTCCAGCTCATTCTCTAACTCTGCCTGGTTCAGGAGGGACTTTTGGAGTCAAGGAGAGGAAACTCTTGACTTTTGCCTTTCCAGAATGTGCAAGAATTGCCGTGTTAATCCCAGAGGCAAAATGAGGAACCAGTTAGGCAGGGACTGAGCACTCCTGTTTGGCAAGCCAATTTTGCAGGTATCTCATAACTCCTTGGCATGGATAGAAACTCTTAATAACCCTCTTGGCTAGGGTAAGAGCAGCTAGCATGTCTCCATGACTTCTGGGCTATCCTGACCTTTGGGATGGACCCCATATTTATGCACACATTCCTTGCCATTTATCAGGGAACAAGCTCTGGGTTCCCAGTGGTTGGGAGAACCCTTATTTCTCTTGGCTTAGCTTCCTGTAATAAGCTTAAAATGAGTTGCATTTTGCTTGGGTTGTAGCAGGGACACGGTACGAGAGAACAGCTATCCTATAGAAAATGTGTGAGTCATTCAGCCAGATGGCCTTGTTCCACTCTGTGCGTGGAGGAACGCAATGTATTAAGTCTGTTTTTGGGTTGTTTACAACTTCCAGCGTCCTGAATTGATCAGTTTGCTTGGCTGCGGTTTCAAAGCCAGTCTATACTCTCTTGTGCATAAAAAATGGTGCATAGAGATTGCACACTTGTTTTTCTCTTGCTTTGCAACCTATACATTGCAGTTAGACAATATTTTGGACTAGTAGTAGACTGCATGAGACAAGGTCCAAGGCACTACTGTGGTCAAGTTGACTTTGAAATATGTGTAAAAATGGTGCATGGAAATCTCATGTTGGCTTTTCTGTTCCTTTGTAACCTATGTGTTGCAGTTAAGAGGTATTTTGAAAGCTAGCTCTAGGTTCCAGGGGACTAGGTCCTAGATACTATTGTTGTCAAGTCGACTTTGAATTATGGTGACCCTATGAATGAGAGAGGAACATTCATCTGCATAGGAGAAGATTGTGATGTTCTGTTGTTGGGTGAGGAGCACACCACTAAGATTGGGGAACAACGACCCTTCTTTTATTGGCCAACACTTAGGAGTTTTTGCCAAGTCTCTCACTATGTTGTTAACTGTCCTCAAGTTGGCTTCAACTATGGTTGCCCCATGAATGAGAGACCTCCAAACCAACCTAGAATCATAGAATAGAAGAGTTGGAAGAGACCTCATGGGCCATCCAGTCCAACCCCCCACTAAGAAGCAGGAAATCGCATTCAAAGCACCCCCGACAGATGGTCATCCAGCCTCTGCTTAAAAGCCTCCAAAGAAGGAGCCTCCACCACAGCCCGGGGGAGAGAGTTCCACTGTCGAACAGCTCTCACAGTGAGGAAGTTCTTCCTGATGTTCAGACCTGCTTAGATCCTGAAGATTCAGGGCCTTGTCTTCCTTGATTGAGTCTTCCATCTTCCATTTCATTTTTGGTGGCTAAAATTGTGCAGTATAATCTGGAATTTTTATGGACCATATTTTTACTAATCCAAAAAATGTTGGAGTAAGGGAGATAATGCTAAATTTCTTTGCTTTGAGATAGTTTAGCAATAATTTAGGTTGGTTTTATCTAAATCAAACTGTCCATAACTGTGAAGTAGAACATTTAAAGACTGGTCTATAATATATGGTCAGAAAGGAGATCAAGATTCTGATAAATGTTGTACCATTTGTCACTTTTGAATACTTTTTGTAACATTTACACACACACACACACACACACATATTTTGCTTGATAGGAAAAATTATTGTAAGTCACTATCGCGTCGTAGAGTCGGTAAGTTTTCTTCCAAATGGGACACTTCTTCCAAATAGACATTGACAAAATTACGATCTGTAAAATTGCTACTGTTGATTGGTGGATTTTATATCAAATAATTATGTTATAGTGACTACACTTTGGAAATAACAATAATTTAAAAATTCATTGCTACAAAAAAAGTAAAGGAGTGGGGACAAAAAAAGGATAAATAGTTTCATATACATTCTCAAGATTTAAGATGATATCTGGGTTGGATCTTCATCTCCGAAGTCATAGGGAAGTCATAGGGAGGAGGGAGCAAGCTTTTTTCCTGCTGCCCTGGAGACTAGGACGCGGAACAATGGCTTCAAACTACAGGAAGGGAGATTCCACTTGAACATTAGGAAGAACTCCCTAATTGCGAGAGCTGTTCAGCAGTGGAACTCTCTGCCCTTGAGTGTGGTGGAGGCTCCTTCTTTGGAGGCTTTTACTTTTTTTTTTTAAAAATAGATTTTTAATTGTGATTCCCTTTACCATATATCTTAATTAATTACCCCTTTAAACCCCCTATCCCACCCACCCTTACCACCCTCTTCCAACCCCCCTCCCACCCCCATCTGGGTTACTTGAATCAATACATTGATTTAATTGTCTGGAAGGCCTGATTTAAAGTTCTGTACCTATCTTTTCCTATGCCAATCTTGTCTTGACTGAGTATTCAAATATGTATTTTTCTTTTCATGGATGAAATCTTTAATTAAATATTCAGAGAGATACGACCACCAGGTTTTTAGGTCCCACCTTGTTTTATCTTTCCACCCTCTGGCAATTGTGGCATGAATAGCGGCTATCATAAATTTTAATATATCTGACCATTGGTTGTTCCCCTCCTTTACCCCTATGTTAAGGGACAAAAATCGAGCTTTATCCCAGTATAACTTTTGCTCTATCATTTCCTCTATTACTGCTCTAACAGTATTATAGTATTTTTGGATTTCAGAGCAGTCCCACCACATGTGGGAAAAGGTACCAATTTCCCCGCATTTATGCCAGCATTTGTTAGAAATGTTTTTCATAATGTGAGCCAATTGATAAGGGGTCCTGTACCATTTTGAGGTTATTTTCTTTTGTGTTTCTTTTATTTTTAGATGTTTAATTTTTTGGGTTTTATCGATCCAGGAGTTTACTAAGTGTTCATTGAAGTTTATATCCTGTTTCCAGGCCTCTACTAAAGTATGTTTTGCATTATAGGATAAGGCTATTAATTCCTTATATATTTCCCCTATAATGCCTTTCTCTTTTTCTATTTTCCAGCCAATTATTCTATCCATTGGGGCATCTAATGTTTCTTTCTTTTTTATTTTATGCGCTCTTTGTGACAGGCCTACCCAAGCTAACCAATACTTTAAACCGCATTTGTCCTTTATCATATCCATTTTTTAATATCTCCATTAGGTTCCAAGAGGTCTCCTACCTTCTTTGGAGGCTTTTAAGCAGAGGCTGGATGGCCATCTGTTGGGGGTGCTTTGAATGCGATTTTCCTGCTTCTTGGCAGAAAGGGATTGGACTGGATGGCCCACGAGGTCTCTTCCAACTCTGTGATTCTATTAAATGTTTGTTTTTCTGTCATACCATAACTCCTGAATCCTCCTCTACCTGGAAATCTAATTTCTAAACCTTGGAACCATTTTAGATTTGTGTTGCTTTCCTTTTTCTAAAGAACAACAAAACCAAACCTGTGCACAGTATGTGTAAGATGGCTGTTCTTCCTAGAAGAGGGTGAAGCATGCTAGGGCTTCAAGTAGTTTACAAAGCCTTCTTGGTGCTTGTGAGATTAAAAGGATTTTATGAATGTAAGTTATTGTTATTATTGACCTGATCAGACGGCACATCTATTAAGCATTTCAGCTCTGCTCCAGAGTTTCTCGTTATGGAAGTATAAATTAGCCAGGGAATAATGATAGCTTTGCGGGTAGAAAATATTACTTCCATTGCAGGCAAAACATTATAATTTAAAAGGATGGTGGATAGTTTTTACTCGGAGAGCACGTTGAAAACGGTAAGTTGCTTTGAATTCCCCTAGGAATTCATTTGAGAATACTCTGAAATGCTTTAAAAATAAATCAAAGGAGCTTTGTGTTTATTCCATTGCACCATGAAATGTTTTTTGCTTTTCTTCTTAAAGGAAGTGCAGAAGTAGTTTGTGTGTTCAGAAAAAAAAGTTGCTTGTGTCAAGGATGATATTACTTTGCAGATTAAGCTAAGCAAATATGGCATTCTGATTCTGATTAAATGCAAACAACCTCAGAGGGCTTGAAATCCTTTGCACACTCAACTTGCACTTTCCACTTTATTTTCATGGATGGTGGACGTATATGACTCTGTGTCATGCCACATGTGCTATATGTGCCAACATGGGATATACAGTTGTTGTGTTATGAGCTATAGAGCAACATACATCAATGATCCAAGGATGTCCATTTACATAGATCAAGTGGGACATGAATTTACTACACCATTCTGGCTCTTAATGGTCCAGCCTATGTTTCATTCCTCATGGTTTTTCGACTGAGCCATTTGTATGGTCAGTATATTTCTATATAGTTCCATAACGAGACATTCCAAGTCCAGTTGTATTTGTCAGTGTCAGTCACATGATGAAAACAATAGAAAGAACCTCCTGGTGGTAGCAGATGTTTGATGGTAGAGTTAACTTCTTCAGAAGGTAGTGGGCTCTTGGTTTTCTTGCAATTTTTATATAGAAGATGGATATCTGCTATCAGGAATGTTTTATCTATGGATGGTGGATATACAGAAGGTGAATGACCACCATCAGAAATGCTTTAGCTGTGGATGATGGTGGATATACAGAAGGTAGATGGCCACCATCAAGAATGCTTTAGCTGTGGATGATGGATATACAGAAAGTGGATGACCATCATCAGAAATGCTTTAGTTGTGGATGATGGTAGATATACAAACTGTAGATGGCCACCATCAGGAATGCTTTAGCTGTGGATGGTGGCTATACAGAAGGTAAATGACCACCATCAGAAATTCTTTAGCTGTGGATGTAGAATATATAGAAGGTGGATTACCACTATCCGGAATGCTCTAGTTGTGGATGATAGATATACAAAAGGTGGATGACCACCATCAGGAATGCTATAGCTGTGGGTGATGGATATACAGAAGGTGGATGACCATCAGGAATGCTTTAACTGTGGATGGTGGCTATACAGAAGGTGGAGGACCATCGTCAGGAATGCTTTAGTTGTGGACTACTGAGTTAACAGGTGTAGGATTGCAAATTTCCAAACTCTTTGGTTGTGACCTATCTAAATGGACAGTGGTTTTTCAAGTTGTTCGTCGTCTGTCCCACTCTTCTTGTAGAGATATGTTCTCCTTAGGCCATTTTGCATGTGAAGCTTGGATGTCGTTTCCCCTGGTCTGGGAGTGGCCACAGCTTGGTCAGCCTTACACTCTTCTGAAATATATTCTGTGTTGTATGAGGATGATGATACTGCTCTTTTTTGATATTCCTAACCCGTTCTTACTGTGAGCAATGTAAATGCATCATGTAATTCCTGTGTGGTTTTGGACTCCCAGATTGATACGGGAAGCATACCGGCCCACCAAGAATCTCTCCGAGACGCAACCTGGAGTGAATCGTGTGGTAGCTTGAGTTCTGTCCTCTGGCAATGTGACTCACCTGCGAGGAATGGGGACTCGCCCTGGGCAACCAGAGGCTGGTCCTGAGCTCTCCTGTGTTATGAGGAATGGAGTGGGTGGGCTCTTCTTCCAGTCGGCTTGTAAGAACCTGCTCGCAAGAGTTTGGGTCGAGTACAGTGTGGAGACAGCGTCTACCCGGGGCATTGCACGCCCCTTGAATTTGGATGGCACCCCGTATGACTACAGTACTTAATGTAATAGTTTCTTCAGGACTGTTTTATACTCATGTATAAGTCTAAAAGATTTAATTAAAAAGTCAGCCTGTAAAACCCAGATCAGTGTAGGGACTGAAGCTGAACTCATATCAACCAAGGAACCGTCCTTTTCTCTTAGCAGAGTGGTGAATGGTCCTCAACCTATCTGTGGGTGATATATACCTGACTTATACCAGAAGTGGATTTGCACATGAGTGTATGGTGAATTTGGAATTTGATCTTCTCCCCAGCCTTACATGCAAGAATCTTAACACGCCTTCTGTGTGAAGTGACCAACATGGGCTAGACATTTCTTCTTTGCAGTCTGTAATGTGTGCTTCCTACTTTGCATTTAAGGATATGACCATATGTCTGCATCTGCACTGTAGAATTAATGCAGTCTGGCACCACTTGAACTGCCATTAATAATAAGATCTCAGCCGACATTTGGAAACAATAGACATTGACAAAGTTACGATCTGCCAGCTGCAAAAGGCCACCCTACTGGGATCTGCGTGCATCATCCGAAAATACATCACACAGTCCTAGACACTTGGGAAGTGTTTGACTTGTGATTTTGTGAAACGAAATCCAACATACCTATCTTGTTTGCTGTGTCATACAATAATAATAATAATAATAATAATAATAATAATAATAATAATAATAAGGTTTATTTATATTCTGCTTTTTCTCTCCACGAGGAGACTCTCAAAGCAGCTTACATTAAAAGCATTTCAATACTTTCAAAACTTTTCAAAACTTTCATGGTTCAGTTCTATGGAATCCTGGGAGTTGTAGTTTATTACTCATCCTCGTTTCTTTTATGATACTCAATGTAGCCAAAGATGTATGCAAATCAGACAAGTTTGGCAAGGTGGGAGGCAGGAATAAGCGAGCCCTTCCCTGTTTGAGTCGAAGTCCATCAAGAATCGGCTCTGTCACCGTTGCTGTTCATACTATGCATGGACGCAATCGCCTAAGGCATACAGAAACTGCATCCTTGGATGCTACTGTATGCCGACAATGTTATATTAGCCACGGAGTCACTGGTAGAGTTGCAGACCCATATGCAAGTGTGGAAAAATCATCTGCAGTATTTTGGTCTATGGCACAACATCTCAAAAACCGAGTTCATGGAATGTGGACCAATGGTAAAGGATGGCTTCATCAATATCAATGGCACTGACCTTAACAACGTGACAAGCTTTAAATACCTTGTCTCAAAGATCACCTCCGTCGGCGACGTACTGTCGGATGCCTGTAAATGCTGCATGGATGAAGTTGAGAGCAACAACTCGAGTAATGTGTGATAAGAAGATCCCAATCCGCCTCAAATCAAAAATCTACAAGACAGTGGTGAGACCGGTCATGCTATACACCACTGAGTCCATCAAGCAAAACTGCACGCTATGGAAATGCAGAAGGAAATCCTAAAGGACAGGATTCCACATTTTTCAGTGTGCTCTATCTTCGGAGTTGAGAAGATGAAGGAATCCCATCTGAGATGATTTAGACACATACATCACAGTGATGAGAGTTCTGTGGTGAAAACCATGCTGAATATGAAAGTTGCAAGCTCCAGGCCACGCTGTAGACCCAAAGCGTGACATGGTTGAAACAAGACTCAGAATGAGAGGAACAAGTGGAGAACAAGAAGCAAACAAACGGGCCTTGCTCGTGGGACAAACGCTACAAAGAAGAAGAAGTAGCCAAAGATATCTTGAGCAACAAATATTTGTAAATATTGCCTGGCAGTTGGGTACGATGCAGTTGCACTTCCAAATGATGAGTGTATGTATCTCCTTGTGGTTTCATTGTTGAAATCCTTTCCTTGGGACATGAGAAAACTTTCAACACACAGGATAATCTCGGGCTCCTAGTTGTCAGCACCTAAAGGCCCGGGCAACTCTGTGCCACATTCCTTTCTGGCACCATAGGAAAAGGCATGGGTGCCTTTGGACGGAGGAGCGTCTCTGTTAGCTCACCGTCTGGAACGGCGGGCTATTTAGAGTTGTTGAAAGGCTGTTGCGGGTCTTAAATAGGTTGGAGGGCACCTGCTTGTCGTTTCATGGGAGCACAAGATTGGGACTTGGTCTCTTAACTGCCCATGTTTACTTTACTTCCTGCCATGTTTCTGGAGACAATCTTATTAAAATACAGGCACTCCTCAGGTTATGAACAAGAAAGGTTCTGCAGGTTTGTTCTTAAGCTGAGTTTGTTCGTAAGTTGGAACAGGGACTTTTAAAAGTGTAACTCCAGACAAATGGTATCATTATTTGTTATTACTCTCATATGTCCCTGTACACATTGGAGTACCCCTCTGTCCTTCACACTCTGGGTTTTATCTTTGTGTTCATGCGGCCTGCTCTTGTTTGACTGTTTCTTGATTTCTTGATGTGATGTTTATTATTATGTTTTGTATTATTTTTAATTATGTTATGATATGCTGTTTTATATTTTATTATATTGTATTGCTTTGGGCATGGCCCCATGTTAGCCGCCCCGAGTCCCCGCTGGGGAGATGGTGGCGGGGTATAAATAAAGTTTATTATTATTATTATTATTATTATTATTATTATTATTATTATTATTATTATGTTTATTCATACCCCGCTTTATCTCCCCAAAGGGGACTTAAAGTGGCTTGACATAAAAGGATTGGTATCCAATTTAAAATATAGAATTAAACAAACATTAAAACAGACTTAAACACAAACAGCATTAAAAATGTCAGTTAAAAACCATCAAAGCCATAGCAAAGTTAGAAACCGCATGGGTGTGTGTATGGAGCCCCTGGTGGCGCAGAGGGTTAAACCACTGAGCTACTGAACTTGCTGACCAAAAGGTCACCAGTTCAAATCTGGAGAGAGGTGAGCTCCTGCTAATAGCCCCAGCTTTTGCCAACCTAGCAGTTCGAAAACATGCAAATGTGAGTAGATCAATAGGTACCACTCCGGTGGGAAGGTAACAGCGCTCCATGCAGTCATGCCGGCCATATGACCTTGGAGGTGTCTACGGACAACGCCGGCTCTTTGGCTTAGAAATGGAGATGAGCACCAATTCCCAGAGTCGGACAAAACTAGACTTAATGTCAGAGAAAATCTTTACCTTTACTTATATATGTGTACACACACACAGAGAGAGCTTGGGATAGCATAGGGAAGGGTTCACACCCGTGTGAGGTTTCCTTTGCTGACTGTGCCCCTGTTCAGAAGATTCCTCCCCATTTTCTGCCCCTGTGAAAATTGAATTTAGGAAAATTTGGCTTCTTGTGGAAACAAAGATTGGGGACAAACCTTCAGTGGAGACCCCTTTTCCCCATGCTAATAAGTCTTCCAGGAGCGAATTAAAGGTAGATTTCTTTCCTATTGTCTCACGTCCATTCTTAACAACAAGTCATTTGTAAGTCAGGGACTGTTTGTAGTTGAAAGGCAATTTGGCAGAAATGTGGTTTTCAGGGCCAGGCATCCTGAACATGCTTGGTTTGGGGATGCAAGGCAATTAGGATCTGCTGATTTTTGGAGGGGGAATTCATTCCACCTTGGGTCAGATCTTTCCTGAATTTTCGGGAGAGTTATGGATTAGATTCCACCCTTCTTGCGGGGCTGCTTTCTCTTTGCTGTGTCTGCTCAGCTTTCTCTTTGCTGCCTGTCTGCGGTGTTTTGTGTGTGGAGATGTGCTGGGTGTGTTTGTGCGCAGGCGCACAGCGTTCCGCAGCACAGACACCCAAACAAAGGCGCAGGAGCGATAGATAGTGTCTGGCTGGTGGCGGCAGGAGGTGAGCGGCTCACTGTGGTTCCAGGTCGCCTTGCCTTTTCTCTGACTTACGCAGATAAAAGCATTCATTCGTTGATGCCGAATAATCAGCAGAACAAAGCCAAGGAGGCATTTTAAACCAGCTTCTTTCTTCTCTTAGGAATCAAAACCTACAAATTAAAACAAAAAATGCTTTTATGTAACTTACTATTCATAGGGAACACTCTCACTCTAAAAGCGACATGTTTGCCTTTTGTATCAGTAAATATGTTTCATTTGAAACACCATGCTAAGCTTGTATCTTGACCCAACGGTGGGAGAAATGGCCATATTTCTTCGATTCCATCTCTGTTTTTCTGTCTCCAGACTCTTTCCAAAAGATAAATGTATTAATTTGCTGCAGTAAAACGGTAGCATAAGTATTTCATCACTAGCAAGTGACTCATCAGGCTACTTCAATGGATAAAAAATAAAATCAATTTATTTGATGAACATTTCTGAACAACAGATCCTTTTTCTAATTGCAGTGAAGTTATGCAGCCATGGAAATATGCAATAAACTAGGCATTTAATTAATTAAACACAGGTTTTGACAGGAATATAGGATACTAACTTTGCCCGGCCACGCGTTGCTGTGGCTTATGGAAATCCTTTGTTGGCCAGGTGGAATAGCAGTGAATAGCCTTGCAGTCTCAAAGCCTGGCCATTTTCTGGAATAGCTGGAGCTGTTTGTTGTATGAACATAGGGGCATGGATGAGGGGTTGTGCTCCCAAGTTTAGTGTTTCTGGGATGTGTAGTTTTGTTGTTTTGTCCTAGGCCGAAATTTCATTACCCTTTTATATATACAGTAGAGTCTCACTTATCCAACGTTCTGGATTATCCAACGCATTTTTGTAGTCAATGTTTTCAATACATCGTGATATTTTGGTGCTAAATTCGTAAATACAGTAATTATTACATAGCATTACTGTGTATTGAACTACTTTTTCTGTCAAATTTGTTGTGTAACATGATGTTTTGGTGCTTAATTTGTAAAATCATAAACTAATTTAATGTTTAATAGGCTTTTCCTTAATCTCCCCTTATTATCCACAATATTCGCTTATCCAACGCTCTCCCGCCCATTTACGTTGGATAAGCAAGAGACTACTGTATATAGATACCTGAAAACTGAAGAATGTACGACAGTAAGGCACACAGAGTACAATAAAATACTATTCAATTTGTAATAATTATATTACCAAGGTAAAGGTAAAGGGTTTCCCCTGACATTAAGTCTAGTTGTGTCCGATTCTGGGGGTTGGTGCTTATCTCCATTCCTAAGCCAAAGAGCCGGTGTTGTCCGTAGACACCTCCAAGGTCATGTGGCCATTGGCATGACTGCATGGAGCACCGTTATCTTCCCGCCGGAGCGGTACCTATTTTTTAAAATATATTTTTATTGCAGTTTTACCTTATAAGATAGAGTAAATTAACATCAAAAGAGTGAAAACATTTGATTGTATAGAAAGTAGGAAAACTGAGATTAAAAAAGGATCAAAAAGGGAGATAGAGAGAAAAAAACCAAAAACCAAAAACAAAGCTAAAGTGTCCATATTTATATAAAAAATAAAAAATAAATAAATCTGAACAAATGGCGATATAAAAATGCAAAAGTACTTGGCAAAGAAACACACCAAAAAACAAAAAGCATTAGTACTGGCATTAAACACTTCGAATAAAATCGCTAGGTAAGAAGCAACTGACATTGGTAATGTTCTAGGTCATTTTACTTAGATAAGGGTTTGCTTAAGCTTTCTGCAAAAGAAAGGCATACCTGAGGAGTACATGTTGAACTTTAAGAGAGAGACCGTGGTAAGCCACCAAGAACTCTCCTGTTGAGTGCCGGGTTGCATTTAAATGTAATTTCTTACTAGAAGGTTGCAAACTTCTTATCAAGGGAGGGCGACACAGATAAGAATGGCTAGACATTTAAACACAGGGCCGGTTTGCACAACACAGGTACTACGCTATGTGAGACTGCAGGTAGGAAAGGTAAAGGTTTCCTCCTGACATTAAGTCTAGTTGTGTCCGGCTCTTGAGGGTTGGTGCTCATCTCCATTTCTAAACCAAAGAACCGCCGTTGTCCGTAGACACCTCCAAGGTCATGTGGCCGGCATGACTGCATGGAGCGCCGTTACCTTCCTGCCGGAGCGGTACTTATGGATCTACTTATATTTGCATGTTTTCGAACTGCTAGGTTGGCAGAAGCTGGGGCCAACAGCGGGAGCTCACCCTGCTCCCCGGATTCAAACTGGCGACCTTTCAGTCAGCAAATTCAGCAGCTCAGTGGCTTAACCCACTGTGCTACCGGGGTCTCCAGTATATTACCAAACCCTTTGCTATAACTAATTATGGTAAATAAAAAAAAATATGTATCTACCATTGTTATTATAATAAGTTAATAACTTTTAATGTAAGTTATTATATTAAGTTGGGACCTACCCAGAATTGCTTCCAATGCTGATTCAACAGCCTTGGATTAAATAATAAATAAATAAATAAAAAATCTTTTTTTATGCTCCGCCACCATCTCCCCATGGGGACTCGGGGCGTCTTACATGGGGCAGAGGCCCAAACAACATAGAACAAAACATAGGCAACATAATACAAATCACACTATAAAAAGATAAAACGGTAATACAATATATCAATTAGAACAAAAATACAGGATAAAAAATTGCATTTAAAACACATAAATGGTAAAATCATAATACAGTAGAGTCTCACTTATCCAAGCTAAACGGGCCGGCAGAAGCTTAGATAAGTGAATATCTTGGATAATAAGGAGGGATTAAGGAAAAACCTGCATGGTTATGATTTTACAAATTAAGCACCAACACATCATGTTATACAACACATTTGACACAAAAAGTAGTTCAGTACGCAGTAATGTTATGTTGTAATTACTGTATTTACGAATTTAGCACCAAAATATCACGATATATTGAACACATTGACTACAAAAATGGCTTGGATAATCCAGAAGCTTGGATAAGCGAGGCTTGGATAAGTGAGACTCTACTGTAATTAGATTAGATTGGATGAGATGACTTTCTGATGGAAATATCGATCTAGTTTTTGCAATGGGTACAAGAAAGGACACAAGCAAAGCGATATGTTCTATTCATGCGTCTTGAAGCTTCCTGTCTTTGTCTCGTCCTCAGTACCTAACACTACGGCAATGTATGTCAGTCAGTAATGAAAAAATGAGGTTTTTTTCTCCAGAAAGCTTTAGCTGTCCTTTAGAAAAGACATTCCTCTCCCCACTTTGAGCATTGTCAAGAAGGCTTTTGTCGTTTTGCACTGTGTTTGTAGTTTTGCCTGGCTTTCCTTCCCAGACAATGGAGGGCAATCTTTTTGTGAAGGTGCCCCCCCTTGCATCTGCTTTGAATGACCCCTTTCTTGCAGATAACCCTTTTCTTGCCTGGCGTTAATATGTAACTTCAACTCTCTCTCACCTTCTTTTCCCCTTTTGGAACCTGGGCTTGGTTGTGTGCATGTGTGTGCGCATAGACATACATTTCCTCTCCCAGGCTCACTCTGTCTTTGAGGCCAAGGGTCTTGGACATGTTAGCTATTGAGAAAATTGTATATTGGTGTCTCTTGTTCCATAATATATGCATCATAACTTCACTTTGATGGCCTTGGTTCCATTCTGCGGAATACTGAAATTTGTATTTTTGGAGTATTTAACATTCAGTGTCTACTAAGCAGCAATCCACTGGATTCCACAGGATGCAAATGTGGAGTTAAAGTGGATTCATACTGTTCCAGTTGCCCCTGAAAGTGACATTTCCAAACATTGCTTGTTATCAATATATGGTTTATTTTGGAAACTTTAGGGTTTTTTGTTTGTTTGTACTTTTTATTGACAGTTCTGTTGATTATTAGGATTGTGCATCATGCTCACACTGGGTATGCTTAGCTTTGCACTTCATTGACTATTTTAGCTCTGAAACTACCTCTCCCATGTTGAAGTTTTCTGCACTTTGGCCCAGATCCGTGTTTTAGCCTCCCGTTTTTAACATTTTATGCTGTATGCTTTTATGACTGTTTTACTGATGTCGATGTTTTATTGATGCGAAATTTGTTTTATTGTCTTATTGCTGTTACTGTATTGTTGTGTCGGGCATGGCCCCATGTAAGCCATTCCGAGTCCCTCCGGGGAGATGTGGCGGGGTATAAAAACAAAGTTATTATTATTATTGTTGTTGTTGTTATTATTATTATTATTATTATTATTATTATTATTATTATTATTATTATTATAGTATAGTGGCACATTATGTATTACAGGGTTTCTATTACTATTTAGACTCTTGCTCCAACACTCAAACCACTACACCAAACGGAGCCATTTGGGTACAAAATACAGGCAGTTCCAGAGTTAAAAACATCCGACTTACAAAAACAGAGGAGAGACAACAGGTAGTGACAAATCTTATCTCTCAGAAGGGAAATCCACTCCTGGAAGAGTTATTATCAGGGGGAAAGGGGGTCTCCAATGAAGCATTCTCTCCAATCCTTGTCTCCACAAGTCACATTTTCCAAAATCCCATTCTCACAGAGAGAGAAAGAGAGGTGGAATCTTCTGAACAGGGAAACAGACAACACAGGACTTTCTTTATCTAAGGCAGTGGTTTTCAACCTTCCTAATGCCAGGACTCCTTAATACAGTTCCTCATGTTGTGGTGACCTCCAACCATAAAATTATTTTGTTGCTACTTCATAACTCTCATTCTGCTACTGTTGTGAATCGTAATGTAAATATTTGATATCCAGGATATATTTTCATTCATTGGACCAAATTTGGCACAAATACCCGATACGCCCACATTTGAATACTGGGGGACTTGGGAAGGGGATTGATTTTGTCATTTGGGAGTTGTAGTTGCTGGGATTTATAGCTAACCTACAATCAAAGAGCATTCTGAAATCTACCAGTGATAAGAATTTAACCAATCTTGGCACACAGAACTCCCTTGACCAACAGAAAATACTGGAAGGGTTTGGTGGGCAGTGACCTAGAGTTTTAGAGTTGTAGTTCACCTTCATCCAGAGAGCACTGTGGACTCAAACAATGATGGAACTGGACCAAACTTGGCACGGATATTCAATATGCCCAAATGTGAACACTGGTAGAATTCGGGGAAAATAGGCCTTGACATTTGGGAGTTGTAGTTGCTGGGATTTATAGTTCACCTACAATCAAAGAGCATCCCGAACCCCACTAACGATAGAATTGGGCCAAACTTCCCAGACAGAACCACCATGACAGGCAGGGATATCTTCAGCCTCCTCTGCCAAACACCATCAGAAATATGTGTTTTTTGTTGTCTTTGGCAACCCCTCTGACACCCCCCTCGCGGCCTCTCCAGGGGTCCCAATCCCTAGGTCAGTGATGGCCAACCTATGACATGCGTGTCAGCACTGACATGCCTAGCCATTTTTGCTGACATGCTGCTACATGCAGATTGATTGGATGACTATGTCTTTTGTGGCCAAATTTGGTGTGATTTGGTCCAGTGGTTTTGTTGTTTATTCCATGGGAATTATGCACATTACATTTATATATATTTCTATTATTATTGTAATATATTATCATATTATTACTATTATATTATTATTATATTATTCATTATTCATGACTACATTGAAACTAGAATAGAGAGAAATCAGCATGGAAACTGCAAGAGGTACCATAGATTGTTGTACATGGAAATAATGGTAGTAAATAGTTTTTGATTTATTGAATACAGTTATATATTACAACTAGCTGTGCCCGGCCACGTGTTGCTGTGGCAAAGTGGTGGTGGTATTGGTTAAAAATTGTTGTGTAATTTTTATTTGACTTTATTTGCATTTTTTAATTAATTTTATTTTAAGTTATATTTTTATTTATTATATTTTATTATTTTCTTGTATTATTTTTAGTTATTTTCTGTTATTATAGTATTTTATTGTATTAATTTTTTAGTGTTTTTATTATTTTTTATTGGGTTGCTAGGAGACCAAGTTGGAGGAGCTTAGCCTTCTAACTGGTGGCAATTGGATAAAAGCAATTATTCCTCTCTCTCTAATTAGGACTTTATTTTTCTTTTCTTTTTGTTGTATCAACCTAGAGGCGTGGATGATGGGTTGTGTTGTCAAATTTCGAGGTTGGGGGGGCCTGTAGTTTTGTTGTTTTGTGGGTCGCCGTGATGCCATCACTCTTGTATATATATATATATAGATTATATATTTTTGTTATTTAAACTACACCTATTGCGAAATTATGTTTTTTTCCCTCAAAGTGACACACCCAAGTCATGCTAGGTTTTTTGGTGAATTTTGACACACCAAGCGCAAAAGGTTGCCCATCATTGCCCTAGGTTGAGAAACAGTGATCTAGGGATTTGAACAGAGATAAAGCTGATTCTTGTCCCAGGAGATGTCCATATGGCCAGTTCAATTACAGGATCGTTTGGGATGCATTCACTGCGCTTTTTATTCTGAACATACAGTTGCTTAAGCTCCCAGCCAACGAAGCATGTTTTCCCAGGCAAAGCTGCCACAGACAGGCCTTTTTCTGGCACTTCATTTTTTCTCTATCTTAATGAAGCACAAAGGTTAGTTTATATAGTAATAAATATCCTTATCGGAGTTGTGGTTTTAGCAACATTAAATGTTTCAAGTGGCATCATAATGGCCTTTGTAAAGCACTTTCTCTTTTTAAAAAAACGCTTAACATTACGATCTTTATTTACTAGGGAATGCCTGTTGCTTGGCAGTGTGTGTGCATAACAACAATACAGCCGTAAACCTCCTCGACTTACTTCCCATGGAGTTCAGTGTGGGATGTACTCGGTAGGGAATGCATATAGGATTGTGGCTTACAAGTTGTGTGGAACATTGTGGGCAAAGTACATGGAGTCCGTATCCTCCTACCTGGCAGTGGCAGAGAAGAAAGGGAAGCAAATCTCGTTGATTCATCAGAACTCAATGGGAAGGAAAGTCTTTGCTTCTGGTCGTCTATGGGATCCATAGAACTCTCCTCCAGCACCATATTTCCATTGAGTTGATTTTCTTCCTCTTAACTTTCCTCCCTGTCCAGTTTGACAACCACATGTAGAAATTGGAAATGCGATGACATGGTCAATTCTGGTCTTTGTATTCAGCAATATATGTAACTTTATTTGTTGTATCTTCTTGTAATTTGCATGTCCGCTGCCTTGAACCATGTACTCTTAGACAAGATATAAAATTGTTGTTGTTGTGCATTATCCCTCTGAAAAAAGAGTCCCAGAGTGGCTAATAGTGAAGGTTCCTTTGTTCTTTGGTTTTAGTCTCTGCTTTGCAACACTTGGATCAATGTTCTCCACCATATTCTCATAATTGGCCTGTTTTTGCAAGACTTGGCACTTAAATGCTGCTCCGGGTATTCTATGCTGAACACTGACTTGAATTTGAAACTCATCATATGCAAGAAAAACAGTGAATTTAGTGAAATTTCATTGACTAGTGGGAGCGTTTTACATTTGTTGTTGTTGTTGTTGTTGTTGTTGTTGACATAAAAACAGTATGACATAGCAAACGAGATATATATGATGGATTTCGTATCAAAGAATCACAAGTCAAACACTTCCCAAGCGTTTAGGACTCTGTGATGTTGTTGTTGTTGTTGTTATTAAAGATAAAGGTTTTCCCCTGATGTTAAGTCTAGTCGTGTCCGACTCTGGGGGCTGGTGCTCATCTCTATTTCTAAGCCAAAGAACCGGTATTGCCCATAGACACCTCCAAGGTCATGTGGCTGGCATGACTGCATGGAGTGCTGTTACCTCCCCGCCAGAGCGGTACCTATTGATCTACTTACATTTGCATGTTTTCGAAATCCTAGGTTGGCAGAAGCTGGAGCTGACAGCGGGAGCTCACTCCAGATTTGAATTGCCGACCTTTCGGTCAGCAAGTTCAGCAGTTCAGCCATTTAACCCACTGCCCCACTCGGGTGCTGCATCATCATCATCATCATCATTATATCTTTTTATGCCCCGCTTTTTGTCTCCACAAAGGAGACCCACATTAAAAGCATGCCGATACATTTTAAAGTCCAAAAAATATACAAACATTAAACTAGAATAAAACATCAATGGTATCAATTAAAATAATAGTTAAAATGCTTAAAACTGATTTAAAATGTATTGAAAACTCAAACCACAGTACTTTTGTATTGTCAGCTTCATCTGCCTCGCAGCATTGTTTTAAGTTCCTTGAAGAATGTGAAATGCTAATATTTCAATTTTTCCTCCCCATCCGTTTCCTCCAAGGAATTAAATATTCCTGAGCTGTTCCCACATGACAAATTACTCCTGCGGAGATTGGAATGAATAGAGATTTAATTTGCATGTGTAATACCCACCCTTTTGCCCTCTGCCTACACCTTTTTCCGTGCTTGATGATTAGCTTCTTTTAGTTAAACTTCAGAGGCTTCTAATTAAATATGGCTTTTATTATAGGGATGTTTACTGTCCCCCTACACATTAACGGGGAAGATACCACCTCCTAAGTAGAGATGTATCATAAGAAAATTACTATTTTCATTAATTTTAGAGCCTGGGAATCATAGTTTTTACTCTGGCGTTGGAATCGCCCATGTCACACGAAAACACCAGGATAAGCTTAGATGTTTTGAGCACCCGAGGAAGAAAGTTTAGGTGGCGCTCCCCATAAGATATGTGCTCAAATTATGACTGATATGACCAGGATTGTAGTAAGTATGCATCACATTCTGTAAAGTCTTTCCAGCAAATCTGCATAAGTGTAAAAGTGAAAATATGGACATATGTTTGTTTTTCAAAGGCTTCTATATGGCTTGATGGATCCGGACCAAACTTGGAATACTTACCCTTCACAATCCAACTTAAAATACTGATGGGGCTTAAACTTTTAAAACCCCACCCTTCATTTTTTAAATGACATACATTGGCAGGCCATGAACTTCACGCTGCAGTGCTGAGACTCAACCGCAAGAGGGCAGAATATATAGAGAGAAAGGCAACTCAGACAGAGAGATGACGGATGGAAAAGGCCACGAGCATCAGCAATGAGATGTTGTAGGAGTCCTTCTCAGAGATACAGAGCATTGCCAGGAGGATGTTGTTGTTGTTATTATATTTATTTATACCCCGCCTTAGCTTCCCAAAGGGGACTCAGAGTGGCTAAAGTGTTCTAAAGGGATGCCTTCTCAGAGGGAAGCAATGGAAGTGAGCTGGAGAAGAGAGAATAATAATAATAAAAGGAGGTGGACAACGGCCCCTCCGACCCAGCTCTGGAAAGGCAGAAAACATGGGCAAATAACAGGAAGGGATACCTGGGTGAGTTATCTGTGCTAGTGAATGGATAAGATTCACATCCTGCTATCTTTCTCCTTTGTGGAGACAAAAAGCGGGACATAAATAGAAATAATAATAATAATAATAATAATAATAATAATAATAATAATAATAAATAGGCTCAAAAATGTGACACTGAAGAAGGAGACAGAAGGCCTGATCCTTGCAGCCCAGGAACAAACCATCAGAACAAAGGCAATTCAGGCCAAGATTGAAAAATCAGCTGATGACCCAAAATGCAGACTGTGCAAGGAAGCTGACGAAACCATGGATCATATCCTCAGCTGCTGTAAGAAAATCGCACAGACAGACTACAAACAGAGGCACAGCTATGTGGCCCAAATGATTCATTGGAACTTATGCCTCAAGTACCACCTCCCAGCAGTAAAGAACTGGTAGGATCACAAACCTGCAAAAGTATTGGAAAATGAGCACGCAAAGATACTGTGGGGCTTCCAAATCCAGACTGACAAAGTTCTGGAACACAACACACCAGACATCACAGTTGTGGAAAGGAAAAAGGTTTGGATCATTGATGTTGCCATCCCAGGTGTCAGTCGCATTGTCGAAAAACAACAGGAAAGATTCAGCCGCTATCAGGGCCTCAAGACTGAACTTCAAAGACTCTGGCAGAAACCAGTGCAGGTGGTCCTGGTGGTGATGGGCACACTGGGTGCCGTGCCAAAATTTATTTATTTATTTTATTTACAGTATTTATATTCCGCCCTTCTCACCCTGAAGGGGACTCAGGGCGGATCACATTATGTACATATAGGGCAAACATTCAATGCCCATAAACACATCGAACCGAGACAGAGACAACAGACAGACAGTCACAGAGGCAATTTAACCTTCTCCTGAGGGGATGTTCGATTCTGGCCACAGGGGGGAGCAGCTGCTTCATCATCCACTCTGATGGCACTTCCTCATTCCAACGTTGTAAATTAGTTAAACTTGCCTCCCCATTTTTTATAAGTGGTACCTTATTTCCTACTTGATAGATGCAACTATCTTTCGGGTTGCTAGGTCTGCAACGAGCAGGGGCTATATTTTATTTTTAATTGGCGGGTGCTCACCCTGGCCACGGGCTGGCCTCGAACTCATGACCTCATGGTCAGAGTGATTTATTGCAGCAGCTGTTTACCACCCTGCGCCATAGCCCGGCATTTGGAAGCAATAGACATTGACAAAATTACGATCTGCCAACTGCAAAAGGCCACCCTACTGGGATCTGCGCGCATCATCCGAAAATACATCACACAGTCCTAGACACTTGGGAAGTGTTTGACTTGTGATTTTGTGATACGAAATCCAGCATATCTATCTTGTTTGCTGTGTCATAATAAAATAATAATAAAAGTCAGATGCTCAATGAAGTTCAATGAAGTTCTTCTACCAAAAGCCATGTGTCCCTTATCGTAACTGTTTTAGTTGAATATGATGTTTTACTTGCCACTCCTACCTGTTTGTTGCAGCGTTCTGTCATTTTCAGGGAATATTTGCCTGGCTTTTTCCCCCCATAAGGCGTTTGCTGCCTCCTTTTTGAATGCCCCAAAGAAACGCTTCGCCTAGGAGAAAAGGAGGTGGCTCTGAAAGCGTGTGATCTGCCCATGACAGCCTGTTTCCTTCAGTTCATTAAATAAATTGGAGCCTAATGTGGGATGAGTGGCAATTTGAGGATCAGTGTGCGAAAAGGCCCAAAGGAAGAAAGGGAGCCGCTCAAGAACTGCGTTCTTTTGTTGGGAACTGGCAGCCGGTTGGGTCTGAAGGAAAAGAGAGTACTCCTTGAGCAAGTCTCCAGCCTAGCAGCCAAAGCACAGGAGTTATTATTATTGTATGACACAGCAAACAAGATAGATATGTTGGATTTCGTTTCACAAAATCACAAGTCGAACACTTCCCAAGTGTCTAGGACTGTGTGATGTATTTTTGGATGATGCACGCAGATCCCAATAGGGTGGCCTTTTGCAGTTGGCAGATCGTAATTTTGTCAATGTCTATTGTTTCCAAATGCCGGCTGAGATCTTTTGGCACGGCACCCAATGTGCCGATTATATTATTATCATCATTATTATTATTTTGTTTGTTTATATCCTTTTTCTCTCCATAGGGGACTCAAAGCGGCTCCCAACTAAAAGCAACTTAAAATATACAAATATTAAAACAGTATTAAACAACATTAATATTAAAACAGTCAAGGTTAAAACCATAATAAGTTGGAGGTGTGTACCGTCTTTTGAAATCCCTTGCTTACGGAAACACACAAAGCGTTGCATCCACACTACATCGTTATAGTGCTATGATACCTTACTTCCTTACTTAGGTGATCCCTCATTGTCCGAGTATTATAGCCTTCCAAGTGTAGTGCCTTGGCGGTGGATACATAGGTGACTGCAGAGCCCTATTCTTGACTCGCATGTTCTTCCACAATGAGGACATCGGTTTCCAAGTGGATGGCGGTTCCAGTCAGTGTTGGCTTGGCATGCTTTCTTCTTGGCACGTTTTCCCCTTTTCCCTTCCATTTGTGCCTCTTCAAATTCCACAGCACTGCTGGTCACAGCTGACCTCCAGCTAGAGTGCTCAAGGGCCAGGGCTTCCCAGTTTTCGGCCACGGCTTTTAAGCTTAGCTTGAGCCCATCTTTAAATCTATTTTCCTATCCACCAACACTCCATTTTCTGTTCTTATATATCTGTGGAATCTCCAGGGTGGGAGAAAGAGTAAGTAAATGGACTAATGGGATGGGAGGTACGTCTTTGCAAGCAAACATTTGTCTGCATTATTTTGAATTGGGCCGTTTGCTAATGTCCGTATCCAGGAATAGGCTGGTGTTCGTAAAAAAAAAAAAAAAGGATCTAGCAAGGTGGGACCAATGCACATCAGAACTGTGACTCATTTGGATCCAAACCAGGTCAAACCCAATGTCGTCCTTGCTATTGTCCCATTGCACATCTATCTGCACAATTCACGAACAGGATTTCTCAATGTATAGGTTATGTAGCAAAAATATATCCATCAGGTTACCCTATCCATGTGTCACATCAAAATTCGTAATTCTGGTCCCCAAAACTTGTCGTGGACTTATATATAAGGTTGACTTACATATGAGCATATATGGTACAGTAGAGTCTCACTTATCCACCATAAATGGGTCGGCAGAATGTTGGATAAGCGAATATGTTGGATAATAAGGAGAGATTAAGGAAAACCCTATTAAACATCAAATTAGGTTATGATTTTACAAATTAAGCACCAAAACATCATGTTATACAACAAATTTGACAGAAAAAGTAGTTATTAATAATAATAATAAAAATCGAGTAAAATAAATGTAATAGTAGCAATAATAATAGAGAAAAATAATAAATGTACCATATATTCTTGAGTATAAGCTGACCCAAATATAAGCCAACCAGGACCCTCACCCGAGTATAAGCCGAGGGGGACTTTTTCAGTCTTAAAAAAAGGGCTGAAAAACTAGGCTTATACTCGAGTATATAAGTAACACACTGAGCCTCGGTGGCTTAGTGTGTTAAAGCACTTTGCTGCTGAACTTGCAGACCAAAAGGTCCCAGGTTCAAATCCCGGGAGCGGCTTGAGCGCCTGCTGTTAGCTCCAGCTCCTGCCAACCTAGCAGTTCAAAAACATGCAAATGTGAGTAGATCAATAGGTCTACTACTACTACTCTGGCAGGAAGGTAACGGTGCTCCATGCAGTCATGCCAGTGGCCACATGACCTTGGAGGTGTCTATGGACAACGCCGGCTCTTCGGCTTAGAAATGGAAATGAACACCAACCTCCAGAGTCGGACACGACTGAACTTAATGTCAGGGGAAAACCTTTACCTTAACACATATATATATATACACATATGTACATATATATGTGTTTATGTATATGTATGGCTCGGGGACTGCCTGTGCTTTCTTTTCTTTCTCAGTGGACGGGTTCCAAAGCATTCCAGTCTCACCTTTATCTGCAATGGGTTTATTTCAATCCTTACTTATCCTGTTCCAGACACAGTGACCAGAACACCGTGTCTCTCCTGTTTGGCTCGTCATATACTTGCAAAGTTAGTGTGTGCCTAAGTGTTTTCTCTGCAAATGCAGGTTCTTTTACAGATATATCTGTGTGTGTGTGTGTGTGTGTGCCTGACTTAACTTTTAGTGTGGTCTTTGAAGTAGAGGGTGGCCTGTAAGCAGTAATGCTTTTGCTGCTGGAATGATGTTGCCACCTCTTGCGCCTACGTGAGGCGGGCGGGGGCTTTAGGAAGGATTACGGATGTTGTTGTCAGGAACAGAGATTCCGGGAATTCCTTAACCGGGCTCTTTTTAATTCCCCAATAATGTTTCCTTCTGGCGAGCTGTGTGATTGTGTCTACTGCAGAGGCTGTGGTGCTGTTTGGGTTTTTAAAACTCGTAAAAAGCAAACAAAACGATAAAAACTTAACGGCAGGGAAAAAACCCCTTAATGTCTTTTCAGCTGTAGCCTTTTCTCCCAGGAAGATGGCAAAGGAGTAGCTTTTACTGGAGAGATCTCAAAGAGAGGAAAAACCCCACAAAAACAAAACAGAAAAAGAATTGGATGGTTAGAAATGAGCACGCTATCGTTTCACCCATCCTTATTTTTATTATCCTTATTTAATTCTGTATAAGGAAACAATAAGGGCAATAATAATAATGAAAATACCAGCAAGCATAAGGTACCATCAGATGAAACATGCAGAGTTTGGAACGAGGATTCTTTTGGACATCGATATCTAGAAACCTATTACTGGCTGAGGATCTTTGGGTGTAGTATTCCTAACAACAACTACTATTTTCTGGTACCGCAGAACGGTGAATTATCCTCATAAGTACCTGTTAATACATAGTCTGATCTAATTTTGTAATGATTACGTTTTCCCCATAGCGATTACAATGTAGCTATGGGGAAATGTCTGAACCGGGGATGCTTTGCAATGTTTAATGTATTTTAATAGGCTTTTAATGATTTTTTAATAGCTTCATGTTTGGTTCTGTTTTAGTGTCTCTATCTTGTAATTTCACAATTGTACATCATATTGTTTTTCGCATTGTTAGCCGCTTTGAATGTCTTTCAAGAGACAAAAGTGGAATATAATAATATTGATAATAATAACAATAATAATACAGTAGAGTCTCACTTATCCAAGCCTCGCTTATCCAAGTTTCTGGATTATCCAAGCCATTTTTGTAGTCAATGTTTTCAATATATTGTGATATTTTGGTGCTAAATTCATAAATACAGTAATTACAACATAACATTACTGCGTACTGAACTACTTTTTCTGTCAAATTTGTTGTATAACATGATGTTTTGGTGCTTAATTTGTAAAATCATAACCTAATTTGATGTTTAATAGGCTTTTTCTTAATCCCTCCTTATTATCCAAGATATTTGCTTATCCAAGCTTCTGCCGGCCCGTTTATGTTGGATAAGTGAGACTCTACTGTAATAGTAACACCAGCAAGCGTTTGGTACCATCAGATGAAATGTGCACCACTTGGAATGATTTTTTTTTTACATTGACACCTAGAAATCTATTCCTGGCTGAGGATTTTTGGGTGTAATATTCCTAACAACAACAACTTTCCCAACTTCTCTCTGTATATGCCTTCATGCATAGACTGTGGGACTGAGTATAGCATTCAGCTTAAGCACCAAAGACTTCAAAAAGCAAACCATGTTCTACCATTTTCTGCTTGTTGCTGTTTTTCCTCATTTTTTATTTATTTATACCCCGTCTTGGTGGGAAATGGCAACCTCTCAAACCTACGCTATTTGTTGATGTATAGATTTGCTAACCTGTATTCTATGTGTATGTTGATTTGGCAATTTGTCTTACCTCTTTGGTGTGGGAGGAGTTATAGAAATGTGATTGTACTGAGCATGTTCAGACTCAGGACTCCATTTAGCATTCAGTGTGATTATGGACCTCAGTGTTAGCAGACCTATTGTGCACATCAATTTCCCCCCGAAAATAAGCCCTAGCAGGATTTCTGAGGATGCTCAAAATATAAACCCTACTTCAAAAATGAGCCCTAGTATAGTTCATTTAAAAAGTCAATTTGGAAAAATAAGACATTCCTTGAAAATAAGCCCTAGCACTTATTTTGGGCAAAAAATAATATCAGACCCTGTCTTATTTTCAGGAAAACGGGATCACCATATGACATGAATCTAATGTACACCCTAATATTGGCGAGGTCATTTAGTCGAAAAAGTTGAGCATTAGATTTGAGTAAATAGGTTAACATTCTTTCCTTTTCCTAACATTCCAACATTGCTGGCAAATCCAGCTAAATGGAGGGTTTTTTTTCTATTTTGCTCTTTAAGCTTAAGTGATTGTGAACACTGCTGTTTGCCTTGTATCCGTAAAAAAGCCTTTGCAAAAAGGAACTTCCTTTTCTTTGTTAAGGCTTTGTTAACTTCAGTCTCTTAGATAATTTGGACTTTAAGCCGTCGCAGAGAATTGAAAATATGAAGTCTGTGCCGGAGAGATCTTGGAAAGCAAAATAATTATTCATTGATTTAGGGCTGAATACGCTTGGAAAAGGGATAGTTTTCACCTTTGGAAGATGGGCTTTCTTGGTACTTTGTGTACCATAAATTCAATTCCGTTTTTTTCCTTTTCAACGATGGGTGTTGGTTTGGAGATAACGAAGAAGGAAGAGGATTACGGATTATAATTAATTGCTGCCTGGTCTGTGCTATAGATAGTCATGAAGCATCGCGGTGTGTTCAGGGACGGCTTGGCTACCTGTAAATAGAAAAATAATCCAGGAAAGCACCTCACCTGACATGTAAAGTTTGTCAATAAAGGAGCCATGTCTAGTCAGGTAAATCTGATCAGAAAGGCTACTTTAAAACAACAACAACAACAACAACATCCCAAACTTACTTTGCATGCTGTAAGCAAACTGAGCCGGTGAAATAAGTTTGCAAAGTTTTCCTCTTTCTCAACATGCTTTTAAAGAGTTTCCCTTCTTAAACGAAATACAGGAGTGGTTTGCTTTAAAAGACCCCATTCATTTTTGGCAGTTAAGAAAGAAAACAAAACATCTCATTATATTGGCAGTTAAATCAGTTATGCTGTTGCACTTGCACTTTGCATAGGCTGGTATGTGTCTGTTTGAAACAGCGTATTGTTTTTGTGTTGGTATGTATCAGAGCTTGTAAATAACTGGCTCCGCAGCATTGAACCATGGTCGTTGAAAGGGTATCAAGCTGAATTAATTTGGGGATTCTGTGGTAACAGTTTATATATTTTAATAGGTTTAACTATTGATTTTTTAGGGTCTCATGTTTAATTCCATTTTGGTGTTGATATGCTTTAGGTTTTAAATTGTACGGTGCATTGCTTTTTTAGAATTGTTTGATACTCAAGAGTCTCTTTGAAGAGAGCAAAAGCGGCTTTTAATAATAATAAATTAATAATAAATTTATTTATATACCGCCCTATCTCCTCAATGGACTCAAGAGGGTTTCCAATACAACAGAAAACATACAACAAGTTAAAAGCATACAGCAATTAGGACATGAAACCACATGAACATAAATGCATAAGACATATAATCAGTTAACAAAGATTTAAAACCTAATGACAAAAACCACATCAATAAACCCAGATACAATGACCAGGATTCAGCGTTGGAAGTATTTGGCTGCTGGCAGACAAAGAGGAAGCAATTTGGACTGAGAGAACGGACTGTGGCCACGGAATAGTAAGACAACCTATTATTATTAATAATAATATATTAATATTAATATTATTAATAATAATTGTAATAATTATTAGGTAAAGGTTTTCCCCTTTCCCCTGACATTAAGTCTAGTTGTGTCCGACTCTGGGGGTTGGTGCTCATATTAATTTCTAAGCCAAAGAGCCGGCGTTGTCCATAGACACTTGGGGTCATGTGGTCGGCATGACTGCATGGAGCGCTGTTACCTTCCCACTGGAGCCGTACCTATTGATCTACTCACATTTGCATGTTTTCAGACTGCTAGGTTGGCAAAAGCTGGGGCTAACAGCGGGAGCTTGCTCCGCTCCCTGGATTCAAATTGCCGACCTTTAGAATAATAGAATCATAGAATAGTAGAGTTGGAAGAGACCTCATGGGCCGTCCAGTCCAACCCCCTGCCAAGAAGCAGGAAATCGCATTCAAAGCACCCCCGACAGATGGCCATTCAGCCTCTGTTTAAAAGCCTCCAAAGAAGGAGCCTCAGGTGCAGTAGCTCAGTGGTTTAATCCACTGCGCCACCGGGGGCTCCATTATTAGGCTCCCCTAAATCCAGTGACAATGTTTACTCCTGATGTTTTCTCTCCTAAAGATAGTATGTTTAAAGGGGAACATCTGAAAATATCTCAAAAACAATTTTGCTCACTTATGACATCCTCTTGGATCTGATTTTTTGAGTTTATTTTTTTTAAATAAAACCAGTTACATAAGCCCATGAGTTTGCTGTTGGCTACAGTTGCTTTTGTGCGTAACCGTGTGTGCATTTTGCCGAACTCTCACAACAGGGACCCATAGAGAGGAGAACTTTCCTCGGAGTTGCTGCCCAGGATGAGCCATGCCCAGTTGCATTCCAAGGTCCCTGTTCATCAGCTCATCTGTTTTATAATTACTGTTTATTTTTGAGAGCCTCTCAAAGCCAAACTGGAGAGGAGATGAATCATCGGGGCTCCTGGTCTTTGCAAAAAGAAACCTTTTTTTGTGTGTGAGGCTCTTAAGACGAAGTTTGGCCAAAGTTTGTTTTCAGGCTGGCAGCAGGAGAGGCGCGGTGTGCCGTTCTTGCGGTGCCTGCCTCTTTTAAGTGTTGTCGTCTGTGCAGATATACTCATATCACAGAGCAGAGCTTTCCAAATTGTGTGTCGGGACACACTACTGGGTTACCTGAAAAATGCTCCCTCCAAAACAAAGGCAATGCTGAGAGACCCCCAAAGGTCATCCAGTCCATCCCCTTCGGCCAGGCAGGAAGACAGTCAAAGCCTTCCCAACAGACAGATATCCAGCCTCTGTTCAAGAACTTCCAGAGAAGGAAATCCCATTGGAAGAGACCCCCAAAGGGCATCTAGTCCAGCCCTCTTTGGACAGGCAGGAAGACAGTTAAAACCTTCCTAATGAATAGACACACATCCAGCCTCATTTCAAAAACCTTCAGAGAAGGAAATTCCACTGAAAGAAACCCCCAAAGGGCATCTAGTCCAATCCCCTTTGGCCAGTCAGGAAAACAGTCAGAGCCCTCCCAAAAGATAGTCATCCAGCCTCACAGAAGAAAGCACCACTGGAGGAGACTCCCAAATGGAATCTAGTCCAATCCTTTTCAGCCAGGCAGGAAGACAGTCAAAGCCCTCCCAACAGATAGACTTCCATTGGTATGTTTACGTCTTGAAATACTAGAGCTGCAGCTTATTTATTTATTTATTTACTACATTTCTATCCCGCTCTTCTCACCCCGGAGGGGACTCAGAGCGGCTTACAAATCAAATGTACATGTATTTATTTATTTATTTACAGCATTTATATTCTGCCCTTCTCACCCCGAAGGGGACTCAGGGCGGATCACATTACACATATATGCAAACATTCAATGCCTTTTAGCATAGAACAAAGACAAGACAAACATAGGCTCCGAGCGGGCCTCGAACTCATGGCCTCCTGGTCAGAGTGATTCATTGTAGTGATTCATTGCAGTTGCTCTTCAGCCTGCGCCACAGCCCGAGCCCAATATACATACAATATATTATTAGCATAGCACAATATATGCATTAAATTACTATATTGTACTATATCATTATATGGTAATATTATATGTAGTAATATTACATTTAATATATAACATATAATTAATATTATTATATTATATTATTATTAGTATAATATTGTATTACATTATAATATTATTATCAATATTATAAGTATATACAATATTATAAGCTTGGTTGGTTTCAAACAGTTGGACCTAATTGTTGGGCTTTAACATTGTGCAGATGAGATGAATGACAAACTAAACTCATCTACTGCCTGGCAAGTCCCCAATGACCCACTGATTTCATCTCGCTCTTGCAAAGTGGGCCACGAGATCTTTTTGAATGCCGATGTATATGGACATGGGCTGTGCGTGGCCCCTGTTTGCTCAATAGGGCTGTGCAAAATTATCGTTAATCCTCGTAAGTCATATCAGATTTGTCAAATTCGCACTTACGATGCGATATTCGACTTGCGGGCATGGTCTGTGCCAAAAACTTAAGAATCTAAATTTACCCAATACTTTTTTGTTTGAATTTTGTAATTCTCGGAATCCTCCCAAAGTCAGTTTCATGTTCAGCGCAAGGAAACAAAGCAAAGCAAAGCCAAAAAGGCTGCCTTTCCTCTTTAAATAAATGGTCCCTTGCCATGAGGAGAGGGAAGCAGCAGGGAGAAAGCAGAGTTTACTGGGAAACAGAATGAGAAAGCACAGAATTCTGGGAAATGTAGTTTTAAAATTCCCTAAAATTAGTAGATTTGTAGAGCCTCACTTATCCAAGCTAAACGGGCCGGCAGAAGCTTGGATAAGCGAATATCTTGGATAATAAGTAGGGATTAAGGAAAAGCCTATTAAACATCAAATTAGGATTTGATTTTACAAATTAAGCACCAAAACATCATGTTATACAACAAATTTGACAGAAAAAGTAGTTCAATACGCAGTAATGTTATGTTGTAATTACTGTATTTATGAATTTGGCACTAAAATATCATGATATTTTGAAAACATTGACTACAAAAATGGCTTGGATAATCCAGAAGCTTGGATAAGCGAGGCTTGGATAAGTGAGACTCTACTGTATATGAATATTTCTGAAAGTTGGGGAGAATGATCCCCTGTTATCTTGTGTCATTGTATAGAAAATGTGACTTTTTTGTTGTGCTGCGAAATGGCGTTGCTAAAGAGATGCGCCTCCTCCTGCTGTACCCTTTTTATTATATTTTGTTCTTTTTTAAAAAGAGCTTTTGTAGCAGCACAGAATTTTTCTTTGAACAGCTTTAATGCTTTTACTGAATGTGTCAGGATTTAAAACATCTGTCAAAGTAAGAGCCAGCTTTGGAAGTTTACCTGGATGCCTTTCATCACCTGGCTCATCCAAATCCGGTGTTTTGGAAAGGCCGTGCCACTAGATTTTACAAAATAGAGTATATTAAACTTTGATGCTGAAATGTTATCCTCTCTGTACTTTTATTATAAGGTCTATGGGAAACTGTTCTACATTTTCTCTTTGTCGGCAAAGCATGCTAATCGTCCTTTGTGAATCTCTGGAGGCATCTCTATAAAGTGTTTTCGTACTTCAAGGATGCTCAGCTGCCTTGCGACTGAAAACTGCAGCAGCGCCTTTGAGAGCTGCCCGTGTCCCGTTGTTTTAAAAGGGAAACAGAATAAACCAAACAGCTCAGTTTCTGCCCGGAAGAACAGGTTTTTATTACGCCCGCCTTGCTTTTTCCAGGCCGCTATGAGCTGTGGCTTTGTTTTTAATGCTTTCCAGTTATATAGCTAACAACAGACACAAAGCCAAAGGGCCAACATGTTTTGAGCTCCAAAAAGCTTACTACACATGCTTATTTATTTATCGTGTCAGAAGCGAACTGAGGGCACAAATTGTAATTTATTTGAAAATAGTAAGTTAAAAAAAACACAACAGCAGCAGCAACAACAACAACAACTTGGCATTATACTAAATGTCCTTTGACCAGTAGCTGACCACTTGGAGTGCCTCTGGTGTTGCTATGAGAAGGTCCTCCGTAGTGCATGTGGCAAGTCTCAGACTGCATTGTAGTAAGTGGTCTGTGGTTTGCTCTTCTTCACACTCGCATGTCGTGGACTCCACTTTGTAGCCCCATTTTTTCTGCATCTCGTGGTGCCAGAGCGCAGTCTGTTCAGTGCCTTCCAAGTCGCCCAGTCTTCTGTGTGCCCAGGAGGGAGTCTCTCATCCGGCGTCAGCCACTGATTGTGGTTCCAAGTTTTAGCCTGCCACTTTTGGACTCTTGCTTGCTGAGGTGTTCCTGCAAGTATCTCTGTAGATCTTAGAAAACTTTTTCTTGATTTAAGGTGTTGGCATGCTGGCTGATACCCGAACAGGGGATGGGCCGGAGATATCAAGGCCTTGGTCCTTTCATTGCTGGCTGCTACTTCCCGGCGGATGTCAGATGGTGCAATGCCGACTACGCATGCTAAGAAAGCTGTGCATTTGATAAAGACCGGTGTATGAATTAGGAAGTATTGTATTATAAAATCCTATATATGAGTTGGGATGCACTGGTCAAAGCAGTGAGCATTGTGAGCATTGCTGCATGCACAATCGGTGTAATAGCAGCAATAATAAAAATAATTTATATCTGGCTTTTATCTCAATTGAGACACATAGTGTCACATAGTGTCTCAATGGTTCATTTTGTCTTCAAAGTATGATAAGTCGATCAATATATTATATGAAATGGGAAACGTCATACATGGATTTCACAGTTTCATATTTTCAATGTTTTCTTTTCTGTTAGAGAATAGACTTTGCGGAAATGGGAAAATACTCTGCTGAACCAATGTGGCCAAATGCTGTGAGCCTTAGACTACGATTCTGGAGACCGGGGTTCAAATCTGAACTTGGCATGAAAGCCTATTTCATCAAGTCACGCTCTCTCAGCCTCCGAGGAAGAAAACAAGCCATTCTTGCCAAGAAAACACTCTGATTATAAATCATTTGAAGGCACAAGAGATGCTCAGAAGTCAATATGTGCGGTAGTTCCTCTGTAGCATTGTATTCTGAAGTTTGGCACCACTTTGGATGCCGTGTCTCTATCTTATAGTATCATGAGAGTTGCGGTTTGACAAGGCCTCGAGCTTTCTTCATCAGAGAATGCTAGTGCCTCTCCAAACTATAGCTCCCAGGGTTGTGTCACATTGAATTATTTGCAAGTACAGAAAAGAGACTCTAGGAAGAGGTGCCCCTTTGGTTGCCAAGTCTCAATGCAATTAAAAACAATTTAAAACTTTCTTGCGCTTGTAAGCATATAATGAGAAGGAGAAATGAAATATTCAGATTGGCTTGGAGCATGGAAATGGCTGCTGCCTTGGTTTTATATCCTTTAATTTTTTTAAAAAAAATGCTAATTTAAAAATGTAAGTCTTGATGTTAAGTCTAGTCGTGTCCGACTTTGGGGGCTGGTGCTCATCTCTATTTCTAAGCCAAAGAGCCGGCGTTGTACGTAGACACCTCCAAGGTCATGTGGCCGGCATGACTGCATGGAGCGCCGTTACCTTCCCGCTGGAGTGGTACCTATTGATCTACTCACATTGGCATGTTTTCGAACTGTTAGGTTGGCAGGACCTGGAGCTAACAGCAGTTGCTCACGCTGCTCCCGGGGTTTGAACCTGGGACCTTTCGGTCTCCAGCTCCGTGCTTTAACACACTTCGCCACCGGGGCTCCTATTTAAACTATACATAGTGCGAAATTATGGTTTTTTCTCTCGAAGTGACACACCACCAAGTCATGCTAGGTTATTTGGTGAATTTTGACCCACCAAGCGCAAAAGGTTGCCCATCATTGACCTCGAGCATCTTTGGGAGCAAAAATTAATATAAGACACTGTCTTATTTTCGGGGAAACACGGTATGGAGTCTTGTCGGTTAAAGCATTGTCGAACCCCATTCCTTCCATAGTGTAGATGTGCCTTTCATCTTCCCAGAGACGGTGCTCCAAATGCTAGGGAGGACCGGTCCAGGAATAGCTGCACACGGTGACTTTTGAGCATCTATTTGATGCCCCCTCGGGCACTTTTCTTGAACCTGCAGTATGTGACAATAATTATGAAAAATTCAACCTAAAATCAGGGTGTAGTATTCTTTTCGGAGAGAGAGACAGAGGGGAAGGAAAAGGGCAATGGGACCCTTGGAAAACACCTTGCTGGGAAAGCGACGGGGCCGAGCTCTGAACCGGGGGCTTGTTTTGTCTCCTCCCCGCTTCCTTCCACCCCTTTGCTGGGGCCCTGTGCTTGTTCAGGCCGCTCCAGGCCCTGGAAGGCAAGGCGCGTCAGAGAGGCACCTCCAAGGGTGGCCGAGGTTGCGCTGGGAGGACGGAGGGTGGCCGGGTCTCTCCGTTCACGCACCCAAGTGCTTAGTAATACAGTAGAGTCTCACTTATCCAAGCTAAATGGGCCTGTTTGGATAAGCAAATATCTTGGATAATAAGGAGGGATTAAGGAGAAGCCTGTTAAACACCAAACTAGGTTATGATTTTACAAATTAAGCACCAAAACATCATGTTATACGACAAATTTGACAGAAAAAGTAGTTCAATACACAGTAATGTTATGTTGTAATTAATGTATTTACGAAGTTAGCACTAAATATCGTAATATATTGAAAACATTGACTACAAAAATGGCTTGGTCCCACTTGGAACTGCCATGTAATGGCATCGTGGGAGTTGTAGTTTTCCAAGGTCTTGCGCCAAAGAGTGTGCTGGTGCCTCACCAAACTACCAAACTATCCTCCCTTTCTTGTACTAGATTCTACTTTCCTTGCAATTTCCGTTTTGGTCTATCAGGCTGAGATGCAGCTACAGCAAGATTGGTTTCGTGTACAATACCATTCTTTTCCAGCAAAGGTTTCATTTATTTCATTTACTGCAATGACGCTTGACCCTGATGGAAACCTGGGCATGATACCTCTGAACTCTACCTACTTTTTGTTTTGTTTTTCACGTTTTTGGTTTCCTAGGCTGCATCTTCACTGTGGAACAAATGCAGTTTGACACCACTTCAGCTGCTATGGCTCAATGCTTATAGTAGCATAGGGTATGTAGTTTGGTAAGGCCTTGCAAAAGCGACCATTTGGCATCATGGGAGTTGTAGTTTTATAAGGTCTTTTGCCTTCACTTCCATAAAGTACTAAACTGCAGCTCTCAAGGTTTCATAGCACTCAACCTTGGAGGTTAGAGCGGTGTGAAACTCTGTTAATTTAGCAGTATAGATGCACCCCTTGGAGAGCTTTTCTCCTGCAAATTGCCGCCTTTTCGGACCTAGCTGTCTGGCTATATTTTGGGCGAAGAGGGGGACAGTTGCTAGTGTTAATGTTTTGAGAAGATCGCACCTAGGAATAAACACCCAAATGTGAAATGCCAGCCAGCCTCCCCGCTAGTGGAAATTTCCCCCAACAAACATGTTGATTTATTTGAGGAGGAGGAGAGGGGGGAAAAAAGGTCCATGTCTCCGTTCAGTCTGGTGCATTGATAAGCGGCTGAATTTAGAAGCGTTCGTTTTCCATGTCCAAGCATCCCTTGGTGTGTTTATCACACAGGCCTTGTATTTATAAAAAGAAGCTGCAGCTTTGGGGCAGCAAAAAGAGTAAGGAGAATGCGGAATCCGCTGGACAGACCACGCTTTTCATTTCAGGGCTCGTATTCATTCTGTTGATCGCGTCAAAGTTTGAAGTGCGCAAGTCCTTAAGGCGCAAGTCTGGACCAAACTTGTAGTTGCTGGGATTTATAGTTCACCTACAATCAAAGCGCCCCTTGAACCCCACCAAAGATAGAATTGGGCCAAACTTCCTACCTAGAACCCCCATGACCAATAGAAAATACTTGAGAGATTTGGGTTCCTAAGACCATAAGAAATATGTGTTTTCTGATGGACTTTGGTGACCCCTCTGAAACCCTCCTCACGACCCCCCCAGGGGTCTCAACACCCAGGTTGAGAAATGCTGGTTTAAGGTGTTTTACTAACCACTCTCCTCCTTAACTTTGAATTTGTTTTAATGATTTTTAACTGGGAACGTTTTAAATACTGTTTGTATATTTTAAATGATAATGCTGATGCTTTTATTTTGAGTCGTTTTGAGTCCCCTTCTGAATAGATAAAGCGGGGTATAAATAAATATGAGCTCCTGGTGGTGCAGTGGGTTAAACCCTTGTGCCGGCAGGACTGATGACTTGAAGGTTGGGTTGATGGCTGAAGGTTGCCCGTTCGAATCCAACCCGGGGAGAGCACAGATGAGCTCCTTCTATCAGCTTGCTCCAAGCTGGAACATGAGAGAAGCCTCCCACAAGGATGGTAAAAACATCAAGACATATGGGCATCACCCGGGCAACGTCCTTGCAGATGGCCAATTCTCTCACACCAGAAGCGACTTGAGGCTCCTGAGGTGAAAATTATTTTATTGTATTACATAGCAAACAAGATAGATATGCTGGATTTCGTTTCACAAAACCACAAGTTAAACACTTCCCAAGTGTCTAGGACTGTGTGATGTATTTTCGGGTGATGCGTGCAGATCCCAGTAGGGTGGCCTTTTGCAGTTGGCAGATCGTAATTTTGTCACTGTCTATCAGGACCTCAAGATCGAACTTCAAAGACTCTGGCAGACACCAGTGCAGGTGGTCCTGGTGGTGATGGGCACACTGGGTGCCGTGCCAAAAGATCTCAGCTGGCATTTGGAAACAATAGGTGAAAATTATTATTATTATTAATAATAATAATAATAATAATAATAATAATAATGATGATGGCCGCAATCAAGAGTAGTGAAAAAAGTACTAACATGGCACCAATACAGGCAGCATCAACATTGCACCAAAAAGAAAATAACAGCTTTCAAAATAGAGTCCGGCTTTACAGCTTTAACCTTTTGATCCTAACTTCTCATCTTCTAGACTCCTGAGCAAATAAACGTTGGGACAGTCTAGTATGTATACTCTAAAATCCTAAAACCTGACCCTTATCATCTTTGATTAGTGTCTCCATGCAATGTTTGGAGACGTATTCAAGTGACCGATCCTTTTTGGCTCCTAATTCTTCACTTTGTAGACTCTCCTGAGCAAATAGTTTTGTATGTCTTGGGTATCTTCTAAAATCTTAAAACCTAGTCCAGTGGTTCTCAACCTGTGGGTCCCCAGGTGTTTTGACCTACAACTCCCAGAAATCCCAGCCAGTTTACCAGCTGTTGGGATTTTTGGGAATTGAAGGCCAAAACATCTGGGGGGGGGGGGGACCCACAGGTTGAGAACCACTGACTTAGTCCTTATCATCTTTGATTGGTTTGTTCATTCAAGGCTTGGTAATATGTTTGTATGACTGATGCTTTTTATGTCCTAACTTCTCATTTTCTGGATGGGAATTGTAGTCCTTTTACATGTGGGAGAGCCCTGTGAATCCCACCAAGGGATCTGAATCAAACTCAGCACATAGATCCTTCACGATCCATTTCATCAACTCTACGATTTTATAAATGATCCCATTACACTATGTAACAAACTTTGAAAAAAAATTGGTTCCTGGTTTGAAAGTGTTATTTCTTGTTTGTGCGATCCTTACTTTGCTCTACTCCAGAAACTTCATTTTTGTGCCACAAACTATGGTGAATTGGCTGAGACTCCGTGAGATATTAATTGGAAAACTAGAGCAAAATGTGCTGCAGAATGTTTCGTAAAATTGAACGTTTTTGCAGTTTATTAAACTTTTTACATGTTTTATGATCAAATGAATTAGGACATGACATTTATAAACCAGGAACAAAAATCATGTTATTTAGTGTTGGAGAATTGGGCATTTTCTAATGGATCTATTCATAAAATCCAAAACCAAATAATGAATATTTGTAATAAATAGTATCACAGAATACCTAATCCAGGGAACATAGGGTTCGTAAAGCTAGTATCTTCTAAACCAGGCATGGGCAAACATCGGCCCTCTAGATGCTTTGGAGTTCAACTCCCACCAGCTCTTAGGAATTGTGGGAATTGAAGTCCAAAACACCTGGAGGGCCCAAGTTTGCCCATGCCTTTTCTAAACACTTTAACCTGGAACTTACCTTTTTGTGTGTGTGTTTCATGCGTACAGTTTGTGCAACCTTTTGGTTCTTAACTTCTCATTTTCTAGATTTTCCTGAGAAAATAAACTACCTTGGAGATGTTCCAGCACACATCTCCTAAAACCTTAAAGCTGGTCCTTGCGTGTGTTTTGTGCACACGATGCTCTGCTATTGTTATTGGGAAGCGAAGCGATAGAGGAAACGCTGTGTAAACCCACTCCGGCGGAATTCCTCTCTCATGACATAGAAGCACCTCGGGTTTCAAAACTGAGCCCTCCTCTCTATAGCGCCCAACTTCCCCAACGCATTAAATTTGAGTCACAAACTTCCACATTTCTTTTGCAAACTAGGCTTCTGAGATGTGCCCAAGCGGGATAATAGTGAAGGGTCGGGCTTGGAGGACGAACAAACCCTTTCCCTGCCAGCAAATCTGTTTTTGCTTTTCGAAAACAGAAACCAATACTCCTTCCTCTCTTTCCAGTTCTGGCTTCTTCCCTCCTTCCTCTGCTGAAATCTCCAGAGCAGCCATTTGTGAATGAGGCAGCCATACGAAGAAGGGAATTTCTGATACTATAACGGCCTGGCACTCGCTTTCATTCAGTGGTTTGTGAACTAGACAATAAACCACTGTGTTTTTTGTTTTCTTGTTCATTTTTATTTTTAGTTGATTCCTGGTGCTGCTGTTTAACAAGAGCGCCTCTTCCGCACACTTCACTCTGCATCCAAACTGGCAACGTGTGTATAGGTTGCATAACCTCCAACTCCCCAGATTAAGTCTTTTTATTTTAAATAGCCCAGTTTCTCTCCCTCTTTCTCCCCAAGTTCTGCAGCCTTTAGTGGCTGCAAAGTTCAAAATGTGGAGTGGAAAGGGATGCAATCTTGTCCTTCCGAGTTGTCCCTCCGGCAATAGAAAACCTTTTGTAACTTTGGAGTATTCCTTCAAAATCCCTCCTTACCCCCTTTCCCAGTAGTCTGTAAAGAATACAGTATTTGTGAACTTTCTGTACACAAATGATGCTGCCAAGCAATTGTAGGACTTACTTGGATTTTGGGGTGTCATTGTCCAATCTGTTCGTCCAATGATAGTTTGACCCTCCAACTCTGTTAGCACTAAACCAATAATAATAATAATAATAATAATAATAATATCAAACAGTCCTAAATGCTTGGGAAGTGTATGACTTGTGATTTTGTGATACGAAATCCAGCATATATATCTCATTTGCTATGTTATAATAAAATAATAATAATAATAAATTTATTATGGTCAACAGATAAGATACAAACCAACAAAAACAAGTAGAACCAACCAATATTATAACACGATTATATAAACACAGGTAAAAATTCCCAAAGCCAACACCTAGTTGCCAAAACTGGGAATCTAGTAGGGTTTTGCTAAAAATGCTATCAGCTAAAGTGATGCTTGAATAGAGTCAAAACTGAAGTTGTATCCAGAATCAGAATGTGTTGTTTGCCTTCCTGTTGTTTCTGACATATAGGGGACTCTAAGGTTTTCTGTTTTGAACATAGGTTCGAACCCTGGTCTCCGGAATCATAGTTCAATGTTCAGAATCCAAGCCATGGAAGATACACCAAGAACCATCTGGTCCAATTTAGTCCTAAAGTACGTTTGAGCAATGACTGTTTTTCCCTTTTTATAAATCCCTGAAAAAGGAGAGTCTTTGGAGGTGGTTGGTTCCATTTAGTTTATTTTAAATGCCAAGAATGTTTTCTTTTTAAGACCCTTGATAACCCAACTCGTAATGTGATTAGTCGACCAAAACGAGGCAGGTATGTGGATTCTTTGGTTGCAGATTGGTCCTAGAACAGAAGGTGGTCCTAATATTTTAGGTCCAGTGAATGTGGAAGAAATTTCCTAAAGGGTAAGGGTCCCGTGGGTAACCAATACTTGATTTCCCTACCTACTCATTGCCTGCATTGGACTGCCTGTTGTTTGTAGCACTTCAGTCTCTTCCGCTGCCCGCAACCAGACCAAAATTTCTCCCTGAGACAATGGCACCCGGGTTTCCTATTCAGCTGGCGCAATGAAGAGGCCGACCATTGTTCTGGGGCATAATCGAGCCTCTGTCGGAGCAACAACACAAAGAGGTGGGCAGCCCAGTCGAAAGCTGGTTGTTCGAGCCTCCTAACAGTGCTGACTGCATCAGGCGAGAAACCTAATTACCGACAATAAACTCTTTGATGTAGGCAATGGGTCCCCCCTTTATAGATAAGGACCTGTGGGAAACAGCTCAGCTTGCCTTCCAGCACAGCACAGATAATGTGGGTTGCCACTACTAATTTTAGTAAACAACAATGCCCCAGCACACCTTGCACATTAGGGACTATTGCTGTCTTGAATTCCTGATTGGAGTTAAATACAAAAGGGGGTTGGACTAGATGGCCCATGTGGTCTCTTCCAACTCTAGGATTCTATAATTCTTATTGCATCCGGATAATGGAACAGTACTTATTATTATTATTTTATTATGACACAGCAAACAAGAAAGATATGCTGGATTTTGTTTCACAAAATCACAAGTCGAACACTTCCCAAGTGTCTAGGACTGTGTGATGTATTTTCGGATGATGTGCGCAGATCCCAGTCGGGTGGCCTTTTGCAGTTGGCAGATCGTGATTTTGATAATGTCTATTGTTTCCAAATGTCGACTGAGATCTTTTGGCACGGCACCCAATGTGCCCATCACCACCAGGACAACCTGTACTGGTTTCTGCCAGAGTCTTTGAAGTTTAATCTTGAGGTCCTGATAGCGGCTGAGTTTTTCCTGTTGTTTTTCGTCAATGCGACTATCACCTGGGATGGCAACATCAATGATCCAAACCTTTTTCTTTTCCACAACTGTGATGTCTGGTGTTGTTGTTATTATTATTATTATGGATGACTATCAGGAGTGCTTTGCTTGTGCCTTTCCATGGTAGAATGGGGTTGGATTGGATGGCACATGTAGTTTTTCTCTTCCAACTCTATGACGTATGTTGTCCCTAAATCCCATCTCTCTATCTTTTTTTTTAACTATAGTTTTTATTTCTTTCTTAAGAATGGGAATACATAGAAAGTGGGGTAACAAAATAGATAGCGAAGAATAGTAGGAAAGAAGAGAAAGTGAAGAAGAGGCAAAGAGAAGGGGGAAAAAAGGATTTGTGCTTTGACTTCCCATCCATGCTTCAAAGACTTCTTTCGTCTTCTCCGACATTTTCTTTCATTTATTCTAACCTCCATCTTATTTGTTTGTTTTTATATGCAAGACAGATCTATCATGAAGTTTATTTATTTATTTCTCACATTTATATCCCGCCCTTCTCACCCAAAGGGACTTAGGGCGGCTTACAATAGTGGCAACAATTAGATGCCCATACAAATCAATATAAAAACAGCGCATAAAACAGTTAAAACTATTAAAATACATTATGAATTACAAAATATAAGTTTCAAACATAAAATCAGATCCGTTCATCCTCATGCTTTGTCCATAGTTCTTCTTTCTCTCAAGAAATTTACGACCTTTGTCCAATCTGTTTTATTCTTCCCTTCTCTTATCTTTTGTGTCAATATGTCCATATATATAATGTCTAATATTTTAATCAGCCAATCTTCAACATTTGGAGCTTCTTCCTTTTTCCATACTCTTGCTAGAGTCAATCTTGCTGCCGCGCTAATGTGGAGTAATATTCTATCCTCATTTTTATTTAATGTTGTAGTTGTGAATCCTAGTAAGTACTTTTCTGGTTTTAATTTAAATTTGGTTCTTAACATTTTTGCGTCATTTTATGTGCTGTCTTCCAAAATTCTTTGATTTTGGACAGTCCCACCATTGGTGGAAAAGGGTTCCTGTTTTTCCCCCCCACATTTCAAGCATGTTTTGGAGGTTTTTAAATTAAATTTTGCTAGCCTTTCTGGGGTGTAATACCAGCGGTATTGCATCTTATACCAATTTTCTCTAATATCAGTTGCTGCTGTACTTTATTTTTTCCTCCAAATCTCTTCCCAAAGATCCAAATTTAAATTATAGCCTACATCATTTCTCCATTTTATCATACATTCCTTAATTTGTTCTTTTCTGTTGCCCAGGTTAATAATTGTTGATAAAGTAATTTCATTAATTTTGTGTCTTTTTTCATTACAACTTCCCACGGTCCATTTTCCTGATTGAATCCCTTTTTAGCGTCCTCCTTGTAACATGTTTGTACTTGATCATATTGGTACCATGATATATGTTTGTGTGTTTTTTAAATTTCGGTTTGCGTTTTGATCATGAATTTTTGTTATTTTGTTTTTTTTAATAATTGGTGATATGTCAGCAAATTCTCTTTGCTAAACTCTCTTTTGTGTTTCGCTTCTATGGGTGAGATCCATAGAGTGGTTTTGTTATAGAATCTGTCTTTATATTTTTCCCAAATTTTTATTACTGAGGCTCTTATAAAACGATTGCTAATTTTTTCCCCGTTTTTCTTTTGTTGTACCATATGTAATCATGCCAACCTGATCTAAGGTCATGGCCTTTCAGAGTTAGCAGTTTCCCATGTTTTAGGGTAGCCCAATCTTTCATCCATATTAAATTGCATGCTTCATAGTAACATTTTAAGGTTTATATTGATTCTAACTTTTTTTTATTTTTCCATATGAATTTATTTATATCCTTTGTCCAGATTTTGAATAAATGGTCTGTTCTTATTATTGGTAGTGATTGGAACAGAAATAATAACCTAAATCCCATCCCTTAATGTGTTTTTCTGGGCATGATTTGTTCAGAGGGGATTCCCTCCGAGGCTGAGAGAGTGTGACTTCCCCAGTCCATGGTTGAGTGGCTATCTAATCCCTTATCTCCCATTGTCCTGCTCCAACACTCAAACCACTACACCAAACTATTTGGCTACAAAACACTCACAGTTCCCGAGTTATCCGGCCCCCAATTGAGGGATTTCTTCCCAGCCCAGAAAAGAGATATGCCTCCTCTTTGCAGATTCAACCATTCTTTTGAACTCTGGCTGGCTCCTGTGGTGGAGGGACACATCTCCTCCTCTCAGATTGGGGCTTCCCAATGCTGAGCAGAATTCTGGGAAATATAGTTCACAGAAGGGCCTTTTACATTCTCTAGCATAGGGCTCCTTGCCTTCCCAAACTACATTTCCCAGAATCCTGTGCTTTCTCCATCCCTTTCCCGGCAAACTCTGCTTTCTCCTTGCTGCTTCCCTGTCCTAATGGTGAGAGGCCATTCATATAAAGAGGAATGGCAGCCTTTTTGGCTTTGCTTTGCTTCCTTGTGTTGGACATGAAAGGCTTCCGAAGTTTACAAAATGCAAACCCAAAAGTATTGGGTAGCTTCCAATTCTTATATTTTTGGCACAGGCCATGCCCACGTGTCGGATATCGCGTTGTAAGTACAAATTTAACGAATTTGATATGACTTGCGATGACTAACGAAATAATTGCACACCTCTAGTGCCTCTGGTGGCACAGTGTGTTAAAGCGCTCAGCTGCTGAACTTGCGGTCCGAAAGGTGCCAGGTTCAAATCCCGGGAGTGGAATGAGTGCCCGCTGTTAGCCCCAGTTCCTGCCAACCTAGCAGTTCGAAAACATGCAAATGTGAGTAGATCAATAGGTACTGCTCTGGCGGGAAGGTAACGATGCTCCATGCAGTCATGCCGGCCTCATGACCTTGGAGATGTCTATGGACAACACCGGCTCTTCGGCTTAGAAATGGAGATGAGCACCAACCCACAGAGTCGGACACGACTAGACTTAACATCAGGGGAAACCTTTACCTTTTAGTGCCTGCAAATAACTTTTCCAGTCTCCCCTATCTTAGAACTTGCCCAAGCCACTACTCCCCATCCACCATGCCTTCCTTTACTGGGGTGTTGGTCAGTGTTTACAGTGTAGATAACCTTTCTAACCAGCAAGTCATATTACTGTGAAGTATCTCTATTTCAAGCTATTTTTTGTGCATCTGAGAGCAGCCTGAGCTAATAACTTGGCTCCCCCCCTTGTTTTCATCTTCTAAAGATTTGTTGAATCCATATTTTGAGTGTAACTAAAATATATCTGGATCTCCCCCCATGGTACTGAATGAGGCTGTTTTGACGTAACACAAAAAACACGGCTTTGCAGTTGACACAGGTTGACTTGCGTTTCTGTTATCTCTTGGTTTCTTAATGGGTGCTTGATCGCTTTGTTATAGTTTGTGTTGAAGCAGACTTTTGGAACCGGTTTCTTAGAGAGACAGAACAGAAAAGTGAGGTTAATGGATGAGAAGTTGACTTACCCATGGCTAGGACTTATTAAGGACGTTCATCACGTTGTGATGAATTTTTTTAAAAACTATTCGCTCTCCCAGTTTTGTCTATTCTCACAAAACCCAACTGGTCAAAGACAGCTCCAGTAGAGTTAATGCTGTAATTCCTGTGTGCCTTCAAGGTATCTCTGACGTAAGATGCCTTGTTTTCTGACTATGTTGTGCTCTGCCTCAAGCTTTGAGGAAAGGTGGGTAAGAAAGAAAATTACTACAGTAGAGTCTCACTTATCCATCACTCGCTTATCCAATGTTCTGGATTATCCAACACATTTTTGTAGACAATGTTTTCAATACATCATGATATTTTGGTACTAATATCATTTTGGGCTGTGGTGGAGGCTCCTTCTTTGGAGGCTTTTAAGCAGAGGCTGGATGGCCATCTGTCGGGGGTGCTTTGAATGCGATTTCCTGCTTCTTAGCAGGGGGTTGGACTGGATGGCCCATGAGGTCTGTTCCAACTCTACTATTCTATGATTCTATGATTCTAAATTCGTAAATACAGTAATTACTACATAGCATTACCATATATTGAAGTACCTTTTCTGTCAAATTTGTTGTCTAACCTGATGTTTTGGTGCTTAATTTGTAAAATCATAACCTAATTTGATGTTTAATAGCCTTTTCCTTAATCCCTCTTTATTATCCAACATATTGGCTTATCCAACATTCTGCCAGCCCGTTTATGTTGGATAAGTGAGACTCTACTGTACTACTATTATTTTCTCTTCCTCGTCGTCTTCTTCCTCTTCCTTGTCTCTTCCTCTTGCTGTTGCTGCTGCTTATTGTTGTTCCTTCCTCCTTCTGCCATATTTTCCCACAAGGCCTGCGAGTGAAGAAAGTTGGCACCAACAATGTTTGTGTCGTTTTTCGATTGCCCTAATAAAGCTATCATTGCAGCATGAACTTTGGAAGTGTTTGATCTGGCTGTAGATAGAAAACACCGCACTATTTACCAGTAATTGAACAGGGGTGCATCCACAGTGGAGTAGTGATGCACTTTCACATAATTCGAACTGGCGCAGTTCATGGAACATCGAGAGTTGAAGTCCAAAATACCTGGAGGGCTGAAGTTTGCCCATGCCTGCAATAGTGTCTCCAAGCGAAACAGTTCCAAATCTGCACCAAATGCCTGTCTGTTCAAGGTGGCCATCCAAAATGCCTATGGGTTGTTGTATGTTTTCCGGGCTGTATGGCCATGTTCCAGAAGTATTATCTCCTGACATTTCGCCCACATCTATGGCAGGCATCCTCAGAGGTTGTGAAGTATGGAGAAACTGAGCAATGAAGGTTTATATATATGTGGAAAGTCCAGGGTGAGAGAAGAACTCTTTGTCAGTTGGAGGCCAGTGTGAATGTTGTAGTTAATAATATTTAATATTTTATGCAGTATATTGATTTTTATGACTGTTTTATTGATGTTGATGTCTTATTGATGTGAAAAATTGTTTTTACTGTTTTTTTGCTGTGATTGTACTTTTATGTCGGGCATGGCCCCATGTAAGCCGCTCCGAGTCCCTCCGGGGAGATGGGGCGGGGTATAAAAATAAAGTTGTTGTTATTATTATTATTATTATTATTATTATTATTATTAGTTATTCACCTCAATTAGCATTGAATAGCTTCATATCCTGTCTTCTTCCTGCCTGGGGGCATCCTTTGTTCTGAGTCGTTAGCTGCCCTTGGTTCCCATGTCTGGAACTCCTCTGTTTTCAGAGTGTTGCTTCTTATTTACTGTTCTGATTTTTGAGTTTTTTAAATACTGGTAGCCAGATTTTGTCCATTTTCATGGTTTCCTCTTTTCTGTTGAAGTTGTCCACATGCATGTGAATTTCAATGGCTTCTATGTGTAGTCTGACATGATAGTTGTTGTAGTGGTCCATTATTTCTGTGTTCTCAAATAATATATTGTGTCTAGGTTGGTTCATCAAGTGCTCTGCTATGGCTGTTTCTCGAGTCAAGGAGCATGAAAGGCACTGCAGACTAACTCAACCAGAGAAATCAGCCATAGCAGAGCACTTGATGAACCAACCTGGACACAGTATATTATTTGAGAACATAGAAATGCATGACCACTCCAACAACTATCATGTGGAGTTGTGGACAACTTCAACAGAAAGGAGGAAACCATGACAATGAACAAAATCTGGCTACCAGTATTAAAAAACTCAAAAATCAGAACAGTAAATAAGAAGCAACATTCTGAAAACAGAGGAGTTCCAGACATGGGAACCAAGGGCAGCTAACGACTCTGAACAAAGGATGCCCCCAGGCAGGAAGAAGACAGGAGATGAAGCTATTCAATGCTAATTGAGGTGATTAACTACAACATTCACACTGGCCTCCAACTGACAAAGAGTTCTTCTCTCACCGTGAACTTTCCACATATATATAAACCTTAATTGCTTAGTTTCTCCATACTTCACAACCTCTGAGGATGCCTGCCATAGATGTGGGCGAAAAGTCAGGAGAGAATACTTCTAGATCATGGCCATAGAGCCCGGAAAACATACAACAACCCTGTGATACCGGCCATGAAAGCCTTCGACAACACAAAACGCCTATGTTAGCTAGACCGCCAGCATCGTAGATCATGGAGCCTCCGGTGGCCTAGGGGATAAAAGCCTTGTGACTTGAAGGTTGGGTTGCTGACCTGAAAGCTTCCAGGTTCAAATCCCACCCGGGAGAGTGTGGATAAAGCTCCCTTTATCAGCTCCAGCTCCATGTGGGGACATGAGAGAAGCCTCCCACAAGGATGGTAAAAACATCAAAACATCTGGGCGTCCTCTGGGCAACGTCCTTGCAGACGGCCAATTCTCTCACTCCAGAAGCAACTCCGGTTGCTCCTGACACAAAAAAAATAATTGTAGATCATTGCAGGATTCTGCAAGACTGACATGTCCCCCCATGTAAACATTTCTACAAAGAGAAAACGTCCCACTGAAGGAGGGGGAAATGGCTCATAAAACATTGGACGATTTCCGCCGCTTCCCCAACTTTGCAGGGACTTCTCCAAGCGGTTGTTTCCTGCGGAACCGGTTGGTGGATTGATGCCCTGCCATCCATCCATGTCCAAGTAAGTGTGATTTCCCCAATTGCTCCCAAGGCCACCTTTGTCCCTTTGCACCCTGGACCTGTCCCTCCTTCCCCGCCTCCGTCCAACGCCCCTCTCCATTTTTATAGTTTTATTATTTCCTAGAATGTGCATCCACTTGGAAACGAAAACAGCTGCAGAACAGGAGGCCTCCTGTGCGCCCTTCCCTTCGCCAGGCCCCCTGACGGGCAGGGCCATCTGAAAAGCAATGCGCCGGGGATGCGCGACAGCGTTAACCCCTTCCTTGCTCCCTCCCGTGCCCCATAAAAGCCTTTCCAAGTCTGCTAGGAAGGGAAAACAGCTAAAGGCATGGCGGTAGTAGCCCTTGATAGGCTTGGGAATAAATAAGTGAAAGCTAATTTATCAGCAATAGAAAAAAAAGGCAACAAGCAGACAGCATTTATTTATCATGGTGCATTACTGATTTTAATATAGTAGAGTCTCACTTATCCAAGCTAAACAGGCCGGCAGAATGTTGGATAAGTGAATATGTTGGATAAAATAAGGAGAGATTAAGAAAAAGCCTATTAAACATCAAAATAGGTTATGATTTTATAAATTAAGCACCAAAACATCATGTTATACAACAAATTTGACAGAAAAAGTAGTTCATTACACATTAATGCTATGTAGTAATTACTGTATTTACGAATTTAGCACCAAAATATCATGATACAGTAGAGTCTCACTTATCCAAGCATCGCTTATCCAAGTTTCTGGATTATCCAAGCCATTTTTGTAGTCAATGTTTTCAATATATCATGATATTTTGCTAAATTCGTAAATACAGTAATTACAGCATAACATTACTGTGTATTGAACTACTTTTTCTGTCAAATTTGTTGTATAACATGATGTTTTGGTGCTTAATTTGTAAAATCATAACCTAATTTGATGTTTAATAGGCTTTTCCTTAATCCTTCCTTATTATCCAAGATATTGGCTTATCCAAGCTTCTGCTGGCCCGTTTAGCTTGGATAAGTGAGACTCTACTGTATATACAAAATCCAGGAATCCAGTAAAGTAGGAGAAAAAGTTCTGGGTTTTGTTCACAACATATAGATGCTTTCTTTGCTCTATAGAAAATCCAAGAAAGTAGGAGGCAGAGTTTTGGGTTTTGTTTACAACGTATAGGTGCTTTCTATGCTCTATAGAAAATACAAGAAAGTAGGAGGCAGAGTTTGATGTTTAATAGGCTTTTCCTTAATCCTTCCTTATTATCCCAGCTTTTTGCTTATCCACGCTTCTGCCGGCCCGTTTAGCTTGGATAAGTGAGACTCTACTGTATATTGAAAACATTGACTACAAAAATGCGTTGGATAATCCAGAACATTGGATAAGTGAGTGTTGGATAAGTGAGACTCTACTGTAATTATTATTATTATTAATGATTATTATTATCTTCTGAGTGTGACTGGGGACGGTGGAAGTTGGAGCTTGAGAAAGATGTTGTGGGAGCCAAGGAATTTGAAACAGTAATGTAATAGTCTAAATCTGGCATGGGCCAGCTTCGTCCCTCCAGGTGTTTTGGACTGCAACTCCCACAATTCCTAACAGCCGGTAGGAGGGCCGAAGTTGGAGGGCTGAAGTTGGCCCATGCCTGGATAATGTTGTTTGGCACCGCTTTAAAGCAGCAACAACTCTGTCTATATAAAAGGGTAATGAAATTTCGGCCTAGGGCAAAACAACAAAACTACACATCCCAGAAACACTAAGCTTGGCAGCACAGGCCCTCATCCATGCCTCTACGTTCATACAACAAAAAGAAAAGAAAAATAAAGTCCTAATTAGAGGGAGAGGAATAATTGTTTTTATTCCAATTGCTGCCAGCTAGAAGGCTAAGCTCCGTCAGGGGAAAACCTTTACCCTTTACCTTAACTTATCGCTGCCCTGAGTCCCCTGTTGGGTAAGAAGGGCGGGATATAAATATTGTAATAAATAACAATTAATAAATAATAAAATACCGCCAATACCTCAATACAGTAGAGTCTCACTTATCCAACATAAACGGACTGGCAGAACGTTGGATAAGCAAATATGTTGAATAATAAGGAGAGATTAAGAAAAAGCCTATTAAACATCAAAATAGGTTATGATTTTACAAATTAAGCACCAAAACATCATGTTATACAACAAATTTGACAAAAAAAAGTAGTTCAATATGCAGTAATGCTATGTAGTAATTACTGTATTTACGAATTTAGCACCAAAATATCATGATATATTGAAAACATTGACTACAAAAATGGCTTGGATAATCCGTTGGATAAGAGTGTTGGATAAGTGAGACTCTACTGTAATTATTATTATTAATGATTATTATTATCCTCTGAGTGTGACTGGGGACAATGGAAGTGGGAGCTTGAGAAAGATGTTGTGGGAGCCAAGGAATTTGAAACAGTAATGCCCGAAAGACATACAACAACCCAGTAATGTAATGGTCTAAATCTGGCATGGGCCAGCTTCGGCCCTCCAGGTGTTTTGGACTGCAACTCCCACAATTCCTAACAGCCGGTTGGAGGGCCGAAATTAGAGGGCCGAAGTTGGCTCTTGCCTGGATAATGTCATTTGGCACCGCTTTAAAGCAGCAACGACTCAATTCTATATAATCTTTGGATCTGAAATTTGGTGAAGAACCGACAAGAAAATTGTGAGAGTTGAAGTCCAAAAAACCTAGAGGGACAAAGTTTGCCCATATCTGCACTATAGGGTTTACATAAAGACATATTTGTTGGTAACGTTGTTTTAAAAAATGGGAATAAAAGGGAACCAGGACCTTTTTTGCCCGCCCTCTTCCACCCTCTAGAAAAACATCAAATATTTTGTTCCATAAATAATTGCAGTAGGATGCGGCTGCTTTTCCCAAACAAACAATAGCCGGATTGTGTCATGTTTTGCCCTGGGCCAAAGCAAGGGAGGGGGAGAGGAAAGGGAGGGGGGCACACAAAGGACTGCTTTCAGGGCCTGGGGTCTCCGGGAAAAGAAAACTCCCCTCCGCTCCAATCTCCTTCAGGGATCCGCTCTTCCCTCCCCACCTCTGGCTGTGACTTTTCCTACTTTTCTTTAGAAGTTTATGAAAGAATGCTTTAAAAACGTTTGGGGTTTTCTTTTTCCAGCCCTCGTAGAGTTGGCTTCCGCCTAGAACAGCAACTAAAAGTCCCCCGTCCCGTCCCCGAGAAGCAGGCTTGCTAAATCAGAACAGCTTTTCGATTCAGATTGACGGAGGAGATGATGTGATTCAATTCACAAGGGCATAAAATGCATCTCTTTATAGTGTGTAAACATGGTGATGTTGGTAAAAGAATTCCACCCAGGGTCCACTAATGGCTTTTTGGTATTGTCCCGTTTGCGGTTGGGATGGTGAAGGTAGTGTACCTTTAAGTCTTGCACTCAATGGAGCCGTGGGTTCAAATGAGAGGAAAGAAAGGAGATTCCACTGAAGATTAGGAAGAATTTCTTGACTGTAAGAAGAGCTGTTCAACAGTGTTACCATCTGCCTCGGTGTCCAGTGGAGGCTCCTTCTTTGGATGGCTAGATAGCCATCTTTCAGGGGTGCTTTGATTGTGCTTTTCCTGCAATAAGGCATAAGGGGGTTGAACTGGATGGCCCATGTGAATAATAGGATTCTATTATTATTATTATTCTATTATTAGTGGAGCCCCGGTGGCGAAGTGCGTTAAAGCACTGAGCTGGAGACCCGAAAGGTCCCAGGTTCAATCCCCGGGAGCAGCCGCTGTTAGCTCCAGCTCCTGCCAACCTAGCAGTTCGAAGACATGCAAATGTGAGTAGATCAATAGGTACCGCTCCGGCGGGAAGGTAACGGCGCTCCATGCAGTCATGCTGGCCACATGACCTTGGAGGTGTCTACGGACAAAGCCGGCTCTTCGGCTTAGAAATGGAGATGAGCACCAACCCCCAGAGTCAGACATGACTGGACTTAACGTCAGGGGAAAACCTTTACCTTTTATTATTCTTCTGCAAATCAAATCAAATCACGTTTTATTGATTAGCCCATCAGCCGTATCAAAACATTTAACACATAGACATACATACAACATACAACATACAACCCGCGATAAAAAAAGAAGTTAAAATAAACAAGCTGTTAACAAGACCCCGTTCAGGTCAAATATCTGCATCACCTCCACAGTTTACCCCAATTGATTCCAAATATGCAATTCTCAGCTGTGTTGCTTTGAATAGGAAAAGGGCTGTTTTGTGTGTTATTTTAGGATTCTGGCCGGCCAACAAAAATGAAATTTTAATATGTGGGTCCCAGTGTGTTTTGTGAATAATGTATGGCCCGAGGCATTGGTCTCTCTCTTTCTTATACAATTCACAGCTGAACAAAACATGTGCGATATCCTCCACCTCTGATGCTCCACAAATACAAAATCGTTCGTTGAATGGAACTTGATTAAACCTTCCGTGTTTGACCATTGTATCCAGCTGCTCAAAACTGGCTTTTTATTATTCTTATTATGCCCAGATTTTATTTTTATTTATTTATTTACAACATTTTTACCCCGCCTTTCTCACCCGAGGGGACTCAAGGCGGCTTACAACAACTGGCAAAATTCAATGCCCCAACAAAATCAATAAAAATCAACACTACATTTAAACAATTAACAATAATTAATAAAAACACATTATACAATCTTAAAACATATACAGTAGAGTCTCACTTATCCAACATTAGCTTATCCAACGTTCTGGATTATCCAACACATTTTTGTAGTCAATGTTTTCAATACATCATGATATTTTGGTGCTAAATTCGTAAATACAGTAATTACTATGTAGCATTACTGCGTATTGAACTACTTTTTCTGTCAAATTTGTTGTATAACATGATGTTTTGGTGCTTAATTTGTAAAATCATAACCTATTTTGATGTTTAATAGGCTTTTCCTTAATTCCTCCTCATTATCCAACATAGCCGCTTATCCAATGTTCTGCCGGCCCGTTTATGTTGGATAAGTGAGACTCTACTGTAAATACTTAATTCAGTTCTTCCAAAAACCTTGCATGTTGACCTTAGTTCAGACCATGTCAAATATAATGTTTACTCAATTAAATGCTTGCACAGATAATGGAACAGTACTTGTTGTTGTTGTTGTTAAGCTGGGACTGGATGGCCATCTGTCAGGAGTGCTTTGATTGTGCATTTCCTGCATGAAGGCAGAAGGAGGTTGAACTGGATATCCCATGTGGTCTCTTCCAACTCTAGGATTCTATTATTCTTATTATGCCCAGATAATGAAACAGTACTTGTTATTGTTATTATTATTGTTATTATTATTAAGCAGGGACTGGATGGCCATCTGTCAGGAGTGCTTTGTGCTTTTCCTGCTTGAAGGCAGAAGAGGGTTGAAATGAATGGTCAATGTGCTCTCTTCCAACCCTAAGATTCTATTCTTCTTCTTACACCCAGATAATGGAACAGTATTATTATTATTATTATTATTATTATTATTATTATTATTATTATTATTATTAAGCAGGGACTGGATGGCTATCTGCATGGAGTGCTTTGATTGTGCTTTTCCTGCATGAAAGCAGAAGGGGTTTGGTTTAGATGGCCCATGTGGTCTCTCTCTCTTCCAACTCTATAATATACACCGTCCCTAAATCCAATCTCTAATGGGTTTTTCTGGGTACGATTTATTCAGAGGGGGGTTTATTCCGAGGCTGAGAGAGTGTAACTTCCTCTGTGGGTTACTGCCGAGGTGGCTATCTGATCCCTGATTTCCCATTGTCCTACTCTGACACTCAAACCACTACACCAAACCAAATGGCCAGTTAGTAATTCCTAGCCCTTAATGTTGCAATAAACTGGGAGGTTGAGCTGAGATGACACTGTGGCCTCGTAGCTTTTCTTGATACCCGAAAACAGCGTCTTTCTGCCCCCTTCGCCTTCATGTTTGAATAAATCTCTTAATGTTTTCCGACTGTGAAAGAGGGAATCAGAGGAACCAAATGAAGATAGATTTGAGATAAAGGGGGGGGGGGGGTGGATTGCCAACAAAAGGATTACAGTTCGAGCCTTAGAAACTCATTATTTGTTCCAGTTCTCCGTGTGACTTAAAGTGATCGCTCCTATGTGCCGGTAACAGGATCATGCAAATAGACTTAGAGTAGAATTGATCTCTCTCCCCTCTTAGGACTCCAGCACTACATTTTTCCAAGTGTAACCTTGTCTGATCTTCCTCCCATATATTTGTGTGGATGTGTCTGTCTGTCTGGTTCCCAGTCAAGTAATCCTCTTAGGATATTTTCTGTTTGGCAAGTACATCTGGAAACCTCTCCAACGGAGTTGTCATCCCTAATCCATCTGAGTGATCCTGGGCAAGAGAACGGTCAGAGGTCTCCAGATTCTCATTTTTCATAGTTCTAAGCCTTGTGGGTCCTTCAAAACAGGGCTGGGATTTTTTTCTCACCTGGAACACTGATGCTTTTTATAATATACAAGTGTCAGAGAGGTGGCTAGCTCTTTATTATTATTATATAAATGTATTTGTACATAACAACACAGTACATACGCATATTATGTCCAAGTGTTTAGACTTTGTCTTTGAATATCAGGCTCTTCCCAAGGACCTAAGATATTAGAGGTATTATTATTATTATTATATTGTACTATTATTTTATTATGACACAGCAAACAAGATATGCTGGATTTCCTATCACAAAATCACAAGTCGAACACTTCCCAAGTGTCTAGGACTGTATGATGTATTTTCGGATGATGCGCGCAGATCCCAGCAGAGTGGCCTTTTGCAGTTGCCAGATCATGATTTTGTCAATGTCTATTGTTTCCAAATGCCAGCTGAGATCTTTTGGCATGGCACCCAGTGTGCCGATCACCACCGGGGCCACCTGCACTGGTTTCTGCCAGAGTCTTTGAAGTTCGATCTTGAGGTCCTGATAGCGCCTGAGTTTTTCCTGTTGTTTTTCGTCAATGCGACTGTCACCTGGGATGGCAACATCAATGATCCAAACCTTTTTCTTTTCCACAACTGTGATGTCTGGTGTGTTGTGTTCCAGATCTTTGTCAGTCTGGATTTGTCAGAAGTATTTTCCAATACCTCTGCAGGTTTATTATTATTATTATTATTATTATTATTATTATTATTATTATTTACATGTACATAACAACACAGCACATATGCACATTAGGTCCAAATGTCTGGGCTTCATCTCTGAATATCAGGCTCTTCGCAAGGGCATAGCATATTAGAGGTATTCATTATTATTATTATTATTATTATTATTATTATTATTATTATTATTTACATGTACATAACAACATAACACATGCACATGAGATCCAAGTGTCTGGGATTCATCTCTGAATATTGAGTTCTTCCCAAGGGCCTAAGATATTAGAGGTATTATTATTAGATGATGATGATGATGATGATGATGGTGATGATGATGATGATGATTATTATTATTAGATGATGGTGATGATGATGATTTACGTGTACATAACAACACGGTACACATGCACATTAGGTCCAAGTGTCTGGGATTCGTCTCTTCCCAAAGGCCTAGGATATTAGAGTTTGTTGTTGTTGTTGTTGTTGTTGTTGTTATTTACATGTACATAATAACACAGTGCACATGCACACGAGGTCCAAGTGTCTCTGAATATCAGGATTTTCCCAAGGGCATAGGATATTAGAGGTATTTTCTCAGAATGTGCGTTGTTCCAGGAAGTGCTGCCTTCCTTCTGCAGCATGTGCATTGATGTTCTGTCCAAATTAAGGCTTTTCAAGTGCTTTTCAAGGTTTCTTGGGATGCCACCAAGAACACCAACCACTATTGGTACCACTGTTGTTCTCCTTTGCCACAGTCGTCCAATTTCCATTTGGAAGTCCTTGTATTTCGTGATCTTTTCCAGCTCTTCATCCTCTACTCTACTGTTCCTGGTACTGCAATGTCTATAATAAAAACACGTTTGTTTTTCAAAACCGTTCTATCTGGTGTGTTATGTGGCAGATGTTTATTTGTTTGGATTCTAAAATCCCAGAGTATTTTTGCTTATTATTAGCTACACAATAAAATTAGTACATTTCAAACATGACCACTGCTGGCTTTTGTATTGCATCACACGTCGGACACTTCCCAAATGTCTAGGGCTATGTGATATATCGGCAAATAATGCATGCAGATCCGAGTAGGGTGGCCCTTTGAAGCTGACAGGTGGTAATTTTGTCAGCGCCAATTGTGTTTAAGTGCAGGCCAAGGTCATTAGGCATTGCACCCAGTGTACCGATCATCACTGGGACCACCTTTCCTGGCTTGTGCCAGTCTTTGCAGTTTGAGTTGCTGCTGCTTCTTCTTTTATTATTATGTTTCTTTATATCCTGTGTTTTCTCTCCATAAGGAGACTCAAAGCGGCTAATATTAAAAGCATTACAGTACAATCTTTGGCTTCCTATTATAGTCATTTGTAGCAACAGTAATTCATATTAATAATAATGATGATACAGGCACTCTAAGTTAGAAACAAGATAGGTTCTGTATGTTTGCTGAAGAAGCTGTTTCTCGATTTAAGTCCTCGGCATGGTGGCTGATATCTGAACAGAGGATAGGCTGGAGATGTCAATGCCTTGGTCCTTTCATTGCTGGCTGCTACTTCCCAACAGATGTCAGATGGTACAATACCATAATAATAATAATAATAATAATAATAATAATAATAATAATAATAATAATACAAAATCCAGCATATCTATCTTGTTTGCTGTGTCATACAATGTTGTTGTGACAATAATAATAATAATAATAAAAATAATAATAATAAATACAATAAGCAGGCTTTTCTTCTGCCAACCTAGCAGTTTAAAAACATGAGTAGATCAATAGGGGGGAAGGTAACGGGAAGGTAACGGCGCTCCATGCAGTCATGCCGGCCACATGACCTTGGAGGTGTCCACGGACAATGCCGGCTCTTTGGCTTAGAAATGGAGATGAGCACCAACCCCCAGAGTCAGAAATGACTGGACTTAATGTCAGGGGAAACCTTTACCTTTACCTTAAGCAGACTTTTAAGCAGAGTCTGGATGGCCATCTGTCGGGGGTGCTTTGAATGCCATTTTCCTGCTTCTTGGCAGAGGGTTGGACTGGATGGCCCATGAGGTCTCTTCCAACTCTATGATTCTATGATTCTAATAGTTTTCTCATGGCTCAAGGCAGGTTACAGCATTACTAAAACATAACCAAACACATAATCCTTTTTTGGTTTTATAGTCTGATTAATGGATGGCATTTATTACATTGTCTATTTTAGTGATGTTGTGAGCTGCCTTGAGTCTGTCGGAAGAAAAGCAACATCAAAATTCCCAAAATAAATTAAAATAAGAAAGAAAAAAACAATCTTTTTAAAACACTCCCTAAAATACACATATTAAAACATACCTCCATAAAATATGTATCAAAATACACAAAACGAAAGCCAGGTGGAGTAATAATAATAATAGCCTCACAGCTATTCACAACTTTTCTGTGGATGTTCTACCTGCCGAATAGGTTAAGAAATGTGGTTTTGAACGATCCTGTTCTCCTTTTGTCTCGTTTTTTTGTAATTCGAAGAAAGTGTTCCCCTCTCCCAAAGGCAAGTGGCTTCAAGGGAGGAGGAAACCCTATATGCGTGTGCCGCTTAGCATGTGACTTGCTGAGAGGCCCTCCGAAAAGAGAAACAACATCTGGCTGTTGCAGAACAACAAGGGAGAGTCTTGAAGGGGGAAAGTTTTCTTTTTTTAACAAATGTCAGATCATATGTTGAATCTATTTTCAGCTCCCCCGACGAAAACACGGCTATTTTTGATTATTATTCATCATTATGTATGCGTTGAAAGAATGTGGACCTTCTTGTATAAGTTTAGCCTATGTGAGTTCCTTTAAAAAAAAAAAATAGCGTGCAACCGAAAAGTGTTTTGGAATATACGGGCTTCACTTGAGTTTGTGTACAGTTTATGTCTCTTTCTCACTAACCTTTTTCATCTCAGTTTTTTGTGTTTTTTATCTTCTCAATTTTTTTTTTTTTTGCATTTGGTTTCCAACTTCTTTTCCTTGTTGGAAACTTGAAAACTCTTCCCCATATTGGGCGCACGGATGGAGATTTCCCAAACTCTTGGGTTGCCTTTTTGTCTTCCAGATGTGTGAGGTCTCCAGACTGGAGGTGGGGGGAAGCGGGTGGGATTTGAGATGCAAAATAGGAGACGGCTTCATAATAAAGTGATGTCACGTCCAGCCAATGGGAAAAGCCAGCCTCAACTTCCCTGCTGAGACACGTTTTGCATTCCCTTGGAGAGAGAGACGGCCCGGATCGTATCGTCTTCCTTTCCCCTGCCAAACTGGTTTTGGAGACATGGGCTATTCTGAAGCTGCTACTTGGAGATCTTGCTGCTCTGAAGAAATAAGGCGTCCCGATCTTGGACTTTTTCTGTTGTTTTGTAGCATGCTGAATATAGGAAGTAGGAAAAAATAGTCAAGTATTAAGTAAAGGAGAAAGTTTTCCCCTGATGTTAAGTCTAGTCGTGTCTGACTCTGGGGATTGGTGCTCATCTCCATTTCTAAGCCCAAGAGCTGGCGTTGTCCGTAGACACCTCCAAGGTCATGTGGCCAGCATGACTGCATGGAGTGCCGATACCTTCTCGTCAGAGCGGTACCTATTGATCTACTCACATTTACATGTTTTGAAATAGCTAGGTTGGCAGAAGCTGGAACTGACAGCGGGAGCTCACTCCGCTCCCCAGATTCAAACCTACAACCTTTCAGTCAGCAAATTCAGCAGCTCAGCGGTTTAACCCACTGTGCCACTGTATCAAAATCTGTTTTGACATGAGAATTAGCCATTTTCCTGAATGCTCACCTTGGAACATACCTTATGAGCCCCATGGATTATCTCAAATAGAACAGAAAAAGTTCATTTTTATAATAATAATAATGATGATGATGATGATGATGATGATGATAATAATAATGGAACTTATGCCTCAAGTACCACCTCCCAGCAGCAAAGAACTGGTGGGATCACAAACCTGCAAAAGTATTGGAAAATGAGCACGCAAAGATACTGTGGGACTTCCGAATCCAGACTGACAAAGTTCTGGAACACAACACACCAGACATTACAGTTGTGGAGAAGAAAAAGGTTTGGATCATTGATGTTGCCATCCCAGGTGACAGGAACACAAGAATTAAACCGCTAGGGACGTTTAACAATGCTCTATTGCAAACAATTAGAACGTGTTATGTGGATTTGGAAGTTCAAATAACTCCTGCTTTGTGTAAACACAAGTACTACATTCAAATACGTGTGTGAGAGAGCATATCTGTTTGATCTCTGTTTTGTGTGTTTTAATATGTATTTTGTAGAGATACGTTTTGCTGTGTAACTTTTATGAAGATACATTTTTGTGTGTGTATTTGTAATGTTTTTGCTGTGCTTCTGTATTTTAATTGTTTTGTAACCCGCCTCAAATCATGAGGAGAGGCGGGTGAGAAATAAAATTATTATTATTATTATTTTATTTTATGACACAGCAAACAAGATAGATATGCTCAGCATCTTGTTAGCCTATAGAGCAGTGATTTGCAATGTGTGGGTCCCCAGATATTTTGGCCTTCAACTCCCAGAAATCCTAACAGCTGGTAAACTGGCCCCAGATGTTCTCAAACCTTGTTATCTTTTCCATTGACTTTTTGAACAATAATGATATTTTTTGGATATCTTTGGAGTTGGTGATGATGATGATTGCTTGATCTAGGTCTATCATATGGATGAAGAACCAGTGTTTTGTGCATATTGTTGTGCTACAGCCTCCATTAGAGGCTTTTGTATTCTGCTTTAGTTAGATCTCACATGGAAGACTGTGTCCAATTCTGGGCACCACAGTTCAAAAGAGATATTGAGGAAGAGGGAGACCCACAGGATTAACGGAATGGAGACCATGAATCCTTTTGAGGAGCGTCTTAAAGAGCTAGGTCTGTTTATCCAACAGAAGACAAGGTTGAGAGGATCCATGAGAGCCATGTATCTATATGTGAAAGGGTGTCATAAGGAAGAGCGAGCAGGCTTGTTGCCTTCTGCCCTGGAAACTAGGACTCAGTGGAGCCATGGGCTCAAATGACAGGAAAGGAGATTCCACCTGAACATGAGGAAGAACTTCTTGACTGTAAGAAGAGCTGGTCAGCAGTGGATCTCTCTGCCTCAGAACGTGGTGGAAGATACTTCTTTGGAGGCTTTTAAATAGAGGCTGGATGGCTATCTGTCGGGAGTACCTTGATTGTGCTTTTCCTCATGGACTGGATGGCCCATGTGGTCTCTTCCAGCTCTATGGGAGAACAGGAGAAGCCCCAGAAGATTGGAGGAGGGCGAATGTGGTCCCTATCTTCAAGAAGGGAAAAAAGAACGACCCAAACAATTACCGTCCGGTCAGCCTCACATCGATACCAGGCAAGATTCTGGAAAAGATCATCAAGGAAGTGGTCTGCGAACACTTAGAAACAAATGCGGTCATTACTAATAGTCAACACGGATTTACCAAAAACAAGTCATGCCAGACTAATCTGATCTCTTTTTCGATAGAGTTACGAGTTGGGTCGATACAGGGAATGCCGTGGATGTAGCGTACCTGGATTTCAGTAAGGCCTTCGACAAAGTCCCCCACGACCTTCTGGCAAACAAACTAGTAAAATGTGGGCTAGACAAAACTACGGTTAGGTGGATCTGTAATTGGCTAAGCGAACGAACCCAAAGGGTGCTCACCAATGCGTCGTCTTCATCTTGGAAAGAAGTGACAAGTGGAGTGCCGCAGGGTTCTGTCCTGGGCCCGGTTCTGTTCAACATCTTTATTAACGACTTAGACGAAGGGTTAGAAGGCACGATCATCAAGTTTGCAGACGACACAAAACTGGGAGGGATAGCTAACACTCCAGAAGACAGGAGCAGAATTCAAAACGATCTTGACAGACTAGAGAGATGGGCCGAAACTAACAAAATGAAGTTCAACAGGGACAAATGCAAGATACTTCACTTCGGCAGAAAAAATGGAATGCAAAGATACAGAATGGGGGACACCTGGCTAGACAGCAGTACATGTGAAAAAGACCTTGGAGTCCTCGTGGACAACAAGTTAAACATGAGCCAACAATGTGATGCGGCTGCTAAAAAAGCCAATGGGATTCTGGCCTGCATCAATAGGGGAATAGCGTCTAGATCCAGGGAAGTTATGCTCCCCCTCTATTCTGCCTTGGTCAGACCACACCTGGAATACTGTGTCCAATTTTGGGCACCGCAGTTGAAGGGAGATGTTGACAAGCTGGAAAGTGTCCAGAGGAGGGTGACTAATATGATCAAGGGTCTGGAGAACAAGCCCTATGAGGAGCGGCTTAAAGAACTGGGCATGTTTAGCCTGCAGAAGAGAAGGCTGAGAGGAGACATGATAGCCATGTACAAATATATGAGAGGAAATCATAGGGAGGAGGGAGCAAGCTTGTTTTCTGCTGCCCTGGAGACTAGGACGCGGAACAATGGCTTCAAACTACAGGAAAGGAGATTCCACCTGAACATCAGGAAGAACTTCCTCACTGTGAGGGCTGTTCGGCAGTGGAACTCTCTGCCCCGGACTGTGGTGGAGGCTCCTTCTTTGGAGGCTTTTAAACAGAGGCTGGATGGCCATCTGTCGGGGGTGCTTTGAATGCGATTTCCTGCTTCTTGGCAGGGGGTTGGACTGGATGGCCCGTGAGGTCTCTTCCAACTCTACTATTCTATGATTCTATGATTCGATGACCTTTTGAATGAGAGACCTCCAAGTCATCCTGTTATGAAGTCTTGCAAATCCAAGACCATGGCTTCCTATAATGGCGTTTCCATGTTTTCCTACTGCCTTCCAATTTGCCAGGCAAGGAGTCCTGTCACGATATGCCACTTCTTTTCCCGCAAGTGATTTACTCACTCCTTGAAATGCCTCCGTCCACCCAGCCTGTAGTATGGTGGAACTGACGAAGCTGCCATGAGCATGCCACATTGCAAACCTTATTAAACACCTTGGATTGTAATAACAGATCCCTGCTCCCTGTCCACAGAATACAGATTCTTTCATCGGAATCGGCACGAAGCGAGAAGCACACTTGATATAAAAACCAGCGTAGTTTTTCTTTTCATCTATTTGCCAGCTGTCAAGGAACTTGTGTTTCTCACCTAAGGATGGGGGCTGTATAACTAGTAACAAACAGGGTTTATACTTCCAAAAATGGGGCATCAACCACCTTTGATTTGGCTTTCTCTTTCATTCCAGACTGATGGACAATCCCGAATGCAACCTGAAACAGTCACGTCTTCTAGTAATGCCCAATAACTCCCATTTCAGCTTAAGCTTTGCCTTTCCATCCATTCAGTCTCACTTTTGTTCCTTTATTTTTAAGAGATATTTTGAAAGCTTGGTAATCTCATGGTAACCTAATATAGGAATTTCCCTTATAAAGATGCTGAAATCCCAAATTGAGAGTTTGGGGTCTGTTGTATACATGCTAATTTGGTTGTCTGGTGTAAAGAGGGAATACAGTTTCACTTTAAAACAATCCTGAGAAGGGATCCAACGTGTGCTAGCTTGAAACTGATTTATTTTATGTTGTATATTTGCCATTATATGTCATGCCATGGCCAGTTCTGTAGCTGTTAACAATGAATAGTATAAGATTGGTCCATAGACAGTCTTAAATACAGTTTTCATACTGAGATTCTAATGTAGAAGGACTAATTTATAACCTGGAACTTGTAAAAATGCCAAACATTTCAAACTTGTGACTTGGACAAAGAAAGTTGGAACTAAATAATAGAAACTTGGGTGTCTTCAATGGGTCTCCCACACTTTTACATCGTTCTTCTCGTGAGAGGTCTTCCTTCAAATTGATGTTTCCAAATTAGTTCAGAGTTAATTGGAATATTATTGAAGACCATTTTGCTCTGGTATAAAAACATTACAATACAAGGAGCCTTGCTGGCAAGGACCGGCTCGTACATACGGCTGTAGCGTGGCCTTCTAAAGAGAAGATCCAGTGCCTCAAGGTAGAAAAACATTTTCCAAAAAGGGCACAATTTCAAAGGCTGAGGTTCTGCGGAAGGGACCTGGTGCCAGAAATGTAACCTGTTTTTCATAAACATGGTGGCTGGTTGCAGCCAAAACAAACAACAAGGGTCCTCGAATGAACCCAAGTGAAGAATGGGTTGCTGTAGCGGATGGCTTGACATGTATAATGCTAGTTAAATCTGCTCTTGAGAAGGAGAAAAACAACAACCGGGACTATATGTATCTCTTGAAGGCTTTGTAAACTGGGATTACTTATTATTGTTGTTATATTTAGGTATTTCAGTGGTTAAAAGATGTCCCGAAAGAGGGGATGCATGAGTCAGTTCTTAGCTCATTTGTTGTCTTTACTTGACATCTGGAATTGTACAGCAATACAGGTATTGTTGAACTTCAGTTCCCATCATCCCCCGCCAGCTCAACACAGAATGAGGCATGTTGGTTAGTTACAGTTTAGGAAGAGCTCCATGGTTTATGTGAGCAGAGGATGTCATTTGGCGAAGGAAGGAAACCCAGCGTGACCTGCCAACTTGGATACGTGTGACAGATAGGTCTGGAAATAGCAGGTGCCAAAACGTTTGACCACGACATGGGACAAACATGTTGAACCTGGTGTGTTGTGTGTTGTGATACACCTTTACCTACAGTACCATTCATGACGCAAATGTTGAAATGTGGGTACAAATGAGAATAAACCTTGCATTTCTGAAACCCTTTGAGCCAGAGAATGCCCATCCCCAGCACAAGTCTTGGAGGTGTTAGTCTTGGACCCACAGATGCGAGGAAAGTGATTTTAAGCATGTGTGAAGAAACAAACATCATGGTTTTGGTTATTTATGAGCTGTTGCAGATACTGGGCTCCTACACCACGGTTTGTGTCCCATAAATACCTCATCAGGGAAATAGAAATGGCTGGCTTCTTTGGAATTCGCCATGGCTGGGATTCCTACAGATGTGTCCTGTTTATCTAACTTTACCATGAGCGTCTCTTCGGTAGCCAGGAGGAAGGATCTCTCTTCCGTCGCTCGGCTTTGCAAAGCCTCATTAGCTTGGCTTGGGTTTGTGTTTGATTTAAAGAAGAGGAAGCAAAATAATGCAAGCATAAACTGAAAGAAAATGTAGTTAAGCGCAAAGGAGGTGGTAACGGGACACCCGAGAAAGGATGCCAACTGTGGTGCTTGTCTAAAGTGTTCCCTTTCGAGCTAGCAAGAACCTTTCAGGCTAATACACACACACACACACACACTTCAGTGTTGGGATTGTGGTGCATTCACGTAATGGCTTCCTTTGTTTTGGAAAATAATACATACATTTCGTACACAAAACAATTACTAACTATCTTTTTAGTTACAATGCCATGTCCGAGGATTTATTATTTTTAGTTTTGCAGTGTATAAGAGGCTTAAATAGGAAGAAGTCCAGTGTAGTAGCTTAAATGACTTGGTTAGGAAATGCCAAGCATGCCATAGCGCATACCTTTGTGGTGAGCTCTTCCTTGGATGGGTTGGGGGCGGGTTAAAGGCCTGTCTTCGGAAAAATATAAAATAAGGCAGCTAAATCCGAATCCTCTTCAACAGGGATTGCGGACTAAAACAGAGGTGGAAAGATTGAGTGGATTTCTGAAAGCATCTTGTTTTCCCCATCCAAATGCGGCAAACGTTGGTTTTTTTTTTAAACAGAAAGTTGTTTTTTATGTTGGGTGGAAGGGAAGGAAAGAGACAATCATTGTTTCAGTGGGTGCCAAATCCTTAGACAACAATTGCACTGTTGTTTGGCTATAATTCCCGTTGCTAGAAAGTAACTCGAGAGCAAAACAGGCATACTGGATTTCACCAGAAGTGATATTTTCTGTCCTGGCAAAATGTGTCCTGTATTTTGAGTTTATACAAGGACTGCAACATATGACAAGCTGGTTAATAATCGGAAGAAGGAACAGTAACGATTTCGTGATATGCAGATGACACCATCTTATTCGCAGAAAGTAGCCAAGGTTTTGAAAACCTCTGGTGAAAGTTTAGGGAGAAAATGCAAAATATCAGAAAAACAGAAACAGTGACCACAAGTGATTTGCTCAACTTTACAGTAGGTGATGAAGAATCCTTTAGGACGTTCCACCCTCAGTCATTAAAACAAAATGGTGATTGGAGTGAAGACCAAGAAAGGTAGCTTTAAAACAGTGGCTCTCAACCTGGGATCCCCAGATGTTTTTGGCCTTCAACTCCCAGAAATCCTAACAGCTGGTGAACTGGATGGGATTTCTGGGAGTTGTAGGCCAAAAACACCATCATCATCATCATCATCATCATCATCATTTAATTAATTATTAATCGCCCTCCATCCAAGATGCTCTAGGCGATTTACAAGCTAAATTGTAAAGGATAAAAATACATACATACAAATATTGATAAAATTAACCTAGATCAAAAGCTCTAGTAAAAAGCCAGGTCTTGAGTGCTAGGGTAAAAGGCCCTAACTCACGCATGGCTCTCATCTAGGGCGGCAAGGCATTCCATAAGGCAGGGGCAGAAAGAGAAAAAGCTCTGCGTCTGGTCCTTTCCAAGTGCACTTCTCTAGGACCCGGTATATAAAGTAAGTCGTGTTGGGATGGTTGTTGCGACCTCCGATGATGGGAGAAGGAGAGACATCTATCACTGCTTTAAAGGAAGATCCTTCTTCCAGATTCATGTTGTTCATAGAGGCTCAGTAAATAAAAATTAATTCGTCAACCCATGCAGACACCAAAATGAAGGTGGTCAGAAGAGAGGATTTGGTGAACTTTCTTGAGTTTTTTTTTTTTTTTTGGAAGTGCTGTGGGTCTAAAACTGGATCTGAAAGTATAGCTCTTTGGGGATGGTTTTCAAGAAATGTTTCCATCAATGAATCGCCAAAACCCCTTGCTGTGACTTCTCCAGTTTAACAGACACTACCAGTACCTTCAGAATGAGCCACAAAATTGCTGAAATGGAAACCAGAAGTAACAGAACATGATATCACTATAATGTGTGTGTGTGTTATACATATATGTATATCAGCACACAAATATTGGTCCCCTCAAGAGTCCCCATTGTTGTTGTCACATATAGATAAGGCTTTGTAAGAGAATGGTCCAAATTTTGACACAATGTCCATGGACTTGGAAGTTCCTCTCTTGTGAATTAGAGGAAGCCTAACACAGGACTTTATACTAGGCAGCCCATTTTCTTTGACAAAGAGAATATCTTTTTTTTTGTGTGTTGTCGAAGGCTTTCATGGCCGGGATCACAGGGTTGTTGTATGTCTTTCGGGCTGTGTGGCCATGTTCCAGAAGTATTCTCTCCTGACGTTTCGCCCACATCTATGGCAGGCATCCTCAGAGGTTGTGAGGTATGGATAAACTAAGTAAGGAAAAGAAAGAATATATATCTGTGTAGAGTCCAGGGTGTGGCAAGAGTCCTTTGTCACTGGGAAGCCAGCATTAATGTTTCAGTTAATCGCCCTAATTAGCATTGGAAAAGTTTTTGTCTCTTGCCTGGGGGCATCCTTTGTTAGTCATTAGCTGTACTCTGCCCTCAGAGTGTTGGTTCCCATCCACTGTTTTGATTTTAGAGGTTTTTTTTAATACTGGTACAAATCTTTTTTTTTTTTTGGTTAAACATTAACAAAAGATAGTTTATAGCTGCTCAGTGGATTTCAAGCAATTCTCGCTTTTTATGTGTTCCAAATAAGAAAACATTTCTCAAGTGTGAACAAGCAAGGAGTTCCGTCCAAGACTGTCGTTGACAAACAGACGCGTTTCTGGTTGACCTACGTTTTGTCAGTTGCAATAAACTAGCAAGATAATTGTTTATTAAATCTAAGATGTACTTAGGTTGTGACCAACAGCCAAAATGAAACTAAAACTCAACTGGATGTGCAGTGGAAGGCAGGGGCTTGTGGATACGCGTTAAAAGCAAAAAACATGGGGTGACATATTGAAAAGACAATAGGAAGCTGGTGTTGAATTATGTGCATTCTAAGAAATGTTGGAGGTGTGAAGTTCATGAAGGTCCTATTACCATATGTGGTGGATCTGCAAAAAAGTTCAAAAATGTGGACACAAATTCATGGAGCAGTGCAATAAATTCTTAAGATAAGAATCAGCTTCAAGACAGATCTCATTAATAAGAGTTCTGTCTTGAATCTGAATCTTATCTTGAGAATTTATTGGATTGCTCCATGAATTTGTATCCACATTTTTTTGAACTTTTTTTCGCAGATCTTTGGAAGGTCAAATAAAAAATGGAACATCGGCGGATACTGCAGAATATGTTAATAGCAGCAAAAATTCTCTATGCTCGATGATGGAAAAAGACAGAAATATCATCCATGGAAGACTGGACAGTGAAGATGTGGAAGCCATTTATCTTCAACTTCATTGAAGGATAAATGACTAGACACATTCTTAGGTCCCATCTACACTGCCATCTAATCCAGTTTCAGAATGCAGATTAAATGCTTTTAATTGGATTATATGAGTTGTGTATATGGCAGTGTAGATGAGGAAACCTTTCTTTCAATATAACTGAGGGATATGAACAGACAATATTTGGAAATAGAAATTGGGATATTCATTTGTTAATGTAAAAACAAACAGAAGTAAATAAATATTTGGATATAAGGAGAAAGAAAAAATGTTAAACTGTAGAGAATTCAACAAAAAGGGAAGCTGCATGTATGAAATTTAGATGTAATTAGAGATGTATGTTGGTGAGATTTACATATACTGTATATACTCAAGTATAAGACAACCCGAATATAAGCCGAGGCACCTAATTTTACCACAAAAAAACTGGGAAAACATTGACTCCAGTATAAGCCGAGAGTGGTAAATTTCAGAAATAAAAATAGATACCAATAAAATTACATTAATTGAGGCATCAGTAGGTTAAATGTTTTTGAATATTTATATAAAGCTCAAATTTAAGATAAGACTGTCCAACTCTGATCAAATCATTATTCTCATCTTCTTCAATGTAAATGTGCTTACGTATCCTTTTAATAATAATAGAGTAAAATAATACATGTAATAATAATAATAATAATAATAATAATAATAATAATAATAATAAATACAGGAAAATAATACAAGTAATAATAAATAGAGTAAAATAATAAATGCAATAATAATAATAATATCAGAGTGAAATAATAAATGTATTATTAATAATAATAAAGACAGAGTAAAATAAATGTAACAGTAGCAACAATAATAGAGAAATTAATACATGTAATAATACCAATAATAATAGAGAAAAATAATAAATGTACCGTATATTCTCGAGTATAAGCTGACCCAAATATAAGCCAACCAGGACCCTCGCCCGAGTATAAGCCGAGGGAGCCTTTTTCAGTCTTAACAAAAGGGCTGAAAAACTAGGCTTATACTCGAGTGTATACAGTAATTAGAGATGTATGTTGGTGGGAGGCATTTTGTAGTTAGTGGTTGTTCAAATACAGTAGAGTCTCACTTATCCAAGCTTCGCTTATCCAACGCTCTGGATTATCCAACGCATTTTTGTAGTCAATGTTTTCAATATATCATGATATTTTGGTGCTAAAATACAGTAATTACTACATAGTATTACTGTGTACTGAACTACTTTTTCTGTCAAATTTGTTGTATAACATGATGTTTTGGTGCTTAATTTGTAAAATCATAACCTAATTTAAAGTTTAATAGGCTTTTCCTTAATATCTCCTTATTATCCAACATATTCGCTTATCCAACATCCTGCTGGCCCGTTTACGTTGGATAAGCGAGACTCTACTGTATGTTTATGTATATATTGGCCCTGCTGTTTTCTTTGCGTTCATTCCTGTTCCATGTGTATATGTCTGTTTTGGGTTCAACGCAAGGCCCATGATCCATGTTAGTGTATGAAAAAGTATCCTGGAAAAGCCAAAGCCTTAATGCATCGTCATTCTGTTGCAGAACCTATGGCAAGTGAAGGAAGAGCATTCTGGGTCCGTATGTTGGTATTTTAAGGGATGTGGTTGCTAAATATAGTCTGGTTTATGATTCTCAAATTATTCCTCAGTTTCGCTTAAAAGACCCTAAGCAAAAACAAAAAGTCATGTGGAAAGACAGTGATGGCGGCAAACTTGGAAAGCGAAGGCGTGTTTGCCTTGCTTTGGGTCTCTTCTTCCTTTTGCCACAGAGTTAACCAGCCGCCTGGAGATGTCGCAGATTCTTATTTTGGGTGTATAATGGCCATGAAAAGGCTCTCAAGTGGATTGTGGTTTAGCGCTCCGAGCAATACGATAAAAGGCACGGAGCCATTGTGCAGTGGCCAATCCGTTATCCGTCCAAGATTAGTAAGTGGGGAGTGTCAAGTGTAATTTCATAAGCGTTTTCCAGAGCACGGAGAGAGGCGCGTGCTTGGTTTTGCATGAGTTTCCAGCGAATTTGCATCTCGCCTTGGGTTTTACAAGGGAACCGAAGAGCCTGCTGTGCAAAAAGCATTACGGCAGATTTAAAGCATTGCCTTTCTCTGCGTGGTGTTTTGGAGTGGGCCGGTCCACCATGTGCACTGTGAGATTCCTTTCAGAATACAAATCAAATTGGGCTTGTGCATACATGAAGGAAAGGTTATTTACTCTTGGTAGGAGATGAGAAGGCTGATGAGTAGGAATATTTCCTAGAGTGCATCTACACTGTAGAATTAATGCAAGTTTGGAAGCACTTTCACTGCATTATTATTATGATGGTGTTTATTGTATAGCTCAGTGCTATGGAATCCTGGGAATTGTAGCTTCTCAAGGTCTGGGAATTGTAGTTTTATAAGATCTTTAGCTCTTTCTGGCAAAGAGTGCAGGTTCCCTACCAACCTGCTACTCTATTAATTCAATAGCTTTGGGCCATGGCAGTTCAAGTGGTGTCGAACTGCATCGATTCACAGTGAAGATGCTCTCTTCTTCTCCAATCTTCCCTCTCCGACTCTATCCAAGATAGAGGAAACATATCAATTAACTGAAGTGCTTGACAACGATTTTCTATTGACTAAATCTGATTGTTGTAGAGTGCCCATCTTTTGTGAGCAATAGGATAAAATAAGTGTGTCTGTGTTTGCGTGCCTATGCATACACATGTCTTCTCCCAAATTGTTTTTGCGCCTTAAAAAGTGCTTTTCTGGAATGTGGGTTTCATCTCTTTCTCTTTATTCTTGCTTTGGAAGAGAAAAGTAATGTCAGAGATGTATCGAAAGAGAAGCGCAAATGGCAAGAGGGACAAATGGATTGTGCTCATTAAGGAGAAATCTTTGGCTGCAGCTACACTGTTGAATTAATGCAGTTTGACACCACTTTAACTACCATGACTCAGTGATATAGAATCCTGAGAGTTGCAGCTTGGAACTCCTTGGCAGTGAACATGAAAGACTTGTAAAATTACAGATCCCATGATTCAAAAGCATTGAGCCATACCAAGTTAAACTGTATTGTACAATGTACATGCATCTTTTGACTAACATTTAAGAAACAATGGGATTTGTTTATTACTTTTTCACAATAACGACAGAGTGCAATTTTCCATTGTGGAAATTGTGAAATAGAGTATTACCAAAAGTAATATAATACCATTTACAGGGAGTAGAATAATAAGGGATGAAAACCATCCGGTAGTGAGTATGAGGTTTGGATAATTGTTTCCTTATTTGTTGGTTTAGTTTGTGTGTGTATATTAATGTTTTGTGTAAATTGTAGGTTGTAGCTAGAATGGAGCTGTTTTACTGTTATATATCAACAACATATCTGAAAATTTGGCTTCTTTGTTTTACTGTTGTGTTTTGCTAAGTTAAGGAAAAAGCCTCTAAAATGGAACTTTGAATGGTAATACAGTAGAGTCTCACTTATCCAAGCTAAATGGGTCGGCAGAAGCTTGGATAAGCGAATATCTTGGATAATAAGGAGGGATTAAGGAAAAGCCTATTAAACACAAATTAGGTTATGATTTTACAAATTAAGCACCAAAACATCATGTTATACAACAAATTTGACAGAAAAAGTAGTTCAATACACTGTAATGTTATGTTGTAATTACTGTATTTATGAATTTAGCACCAAAATATCACGATACAGTAGAGCAGGGGTCCCCAAACTAAGGCCCGGGGGCCGGATGCGGCCCTCCAAGGTCATTTACCTGGCCCCCGCCCTCATTTATAATATATTTTTATATCAGTTTTAATAATATAATATATTATATATACATATGATATTGATAATATGATATTGATAATTACAATGTTATACAATGTAATACTAATAATAATACCATATAATAATATTAATTACATGTTATATATTATATATAATATTACAGTATAATGGTATAGTTCAATATAGTAATATATAATGCTAATATTGTGCTATGCTAATAATATAATATATTGTATGTACATGCAGCTGCTCTGAGTTCCCTTCGGGGTGAGAAGGGTGGGATATAAATGTAGTAAATAAATGTAGTAAATGAATAAATAAATAATTTTAGACTTAGGCTCACCCACTTGACTTGAAGGCACACAACAACAACAACAACAACAACAACAACAATCTTAATTAACTTGACTATGTCATTGGCCTGATAGGATTATGTTGGTTAAAACTGTTTTCATTTTAAAATATTTTATTGTTCTTTCATTGTTGTTGTTGTTTTGCACTACAAATAAGACATGTGCAGTGTGCATAGGGATTTGTTCGTATTTCTTTTTCAAATGATAATTTGGCCCCTCAACAGTCTGAAGGATTGTGGACCGGCCCCCTGCTTAAAAAGTTTGAGGACCCCTGCAGTAGAGTCTCACTTATCCAACGTTCTGGATTATCCAACGCATTTTTGTAGTCAATGTTTTCAAAACATTGTGATATTTTGGTGCTAAATTCATAAATACTGTAATTACTACATAGCATTACTGTGTATTGAACTACTTTTCCTGTCAATCTTGTTGTATAACATGATGTTTTGGTGCTTAATTTGTAAAATCATAACCTAATTTGATGTTTAATAGGCTTTTCCTTAATCCCTCCTTATTATCCAACCTATTCACTTATTCAACGTTCTGCCAGCCCGTTTATGTTGGATAAGTGAGACTCTACTGTATATTGAAAACATTGACTACGAAAATGGCTTGGATAATCCAGAAGCTTGGATAAGCGAGGCTTGGATAAGTGAGACCCTACTGTAAATAAATTTTGGACTTTGATCCCCACAATTCCTAACAACCGGCCGTAGATGTGGGCGAAACGTCAGGAGAGAATGCTTCTGGAACGTGACTATACAGCCTGGAAAACTCACAGCAACCCAGTGAATCCGGCCATGAAAGCCTCCGACAACAAATAAAATAATGGTAGCTATGTAAGACACACACATCAAATAAACAAATGGTTTTCGTAACTTGTGGAAAGCTATTTGAATGGGTGCTGCTCAGGACGGCTGGGCTTTTAATGGGTGGCATTAGTGACCCGATAGGGCTGTTTTCCCCATTCCGCCTGCTTCCTTGTGCCGTTCCTTTTCACCTCGAAATGGCTCTTGCTTCTCTTTCTCCTCCTCCTTTGTCTTGAGGGATGGAGAGGCTGGGAGGGGGGAGCGCAGAGACGCCCTTGGATGCTTACCTCAGCTCCCAGCCAGCAAGGAGAGACCTTGTTTACTACTTTCTACTCGGAATAACATGCCAATCACGAGGATCCGCCCTCCGCGCCATCCAATTGGTTCCCTTGGAAATCCCACCTTGACGGATGCAGAGCCCCCCCCCCCTCCTCCTCCTCCTTCTGGCTGGCTGGTGGGAGACGCTTGCAAAGAAAAAAAAATGCTCCGAGCAACCATTATGCACACCCATGTGCGCACACATAAACACCTTTCTTTCTCTCACACACACATTGTTCAGTTGGGAGCGGACCATTGCATCCTGTAAACAGAAGGATGTCAGATTGTGAGGGAGAACGACTCCAAAATACGGGGGGAAATCAATAAATTGTCATGCTGTGCAGTGATGGCCAAAAAAAATAGTGCGTTGCTCTTAATATCCCTTCCCAATTGTGGCGTTTGTAGAGGCGGTGTTCTCATTGATGAACACTCCATTTGTGGCGGAGCAAACCGCAGGCTGACAATGGAGCTTGTTTTGGACGGAGGCGAGGAGGAACGGAGTCGCTGCCGGAAGGCTTTCGCTCCCGGTTGTTTGTTCTCTGTGGCATCTAGATGTTCCTTCCTCCCAGTTTCTACTCACAAGGGGAAAGGGATGTGGAGCTTACCTCTGTTATCTTATTTTTGCAAAACAAAAAACACACTGCATCCAGCATGGCTGCTGGAAAGGCACATGGAACCATTTTGGGAAAACAAAGCGCAGTGTGGCTTGCCGTCTCCCATCCGCCCGCCTCCCTCGCCCCAGTCTCGTTTTACATTCCTCTGCTTTTCCGCTATAGCATTCTGATTTTGCCCGTCGGCACTAAACCGGTGAGACGGTTTTCCCTTCATCGCCTTGGTCTCTTGTGTTTTTGTGTGTTGCTTGTTTTCTTTTACGGCTTTCATGACAGACCTGTATTAGGTTTCTTCGTTCCAGGCTGTGTTCACGAAGAAGATGGCAGAGGAGTAGTGGACATGAATTATTTGTGGCAAGGCTGCCTGGAACATGTGGGATGGATTTGAAATGTAAAGCGAAATTGCTCCAGTCGGGTGTCATCTGCCTTTTTCCTTTCTTGGAATTGTAGTGTAAGGCTGCACTTTCCTCATTGCTCAATCCTTTAGTCTATTGTTACGCGAATGCCTAAATGTGGTGGATAAAATAAGAAAGCCGATAACTCCCGTGCAGTAACAGAAATTAGCAGATTGATTTAATTTTCCCTATTTTGGGTTTGGGATTGATGGCATTTTAACCCACTCAACAAAAGGTATAGGCCGGCATTTCTCAACCTGGGGGTCGGGACCCCTGGGGGGTCGCAACGGGTTGTCAGAGGGGTCACTGAAGACCATCAGAAAACACATATTTCTGATGGTCTTAGGAACCCTTTTGGTAGAGAAGGCTGAAGATCTCTTCGCCTGTCCTTCTCTTCCTTTTTGGAAACATGACAAAGTCTCTCATCAAAAGTCCAATTTGTCCAATTCTATCATTGGTGGGGTTCAAGGGGCTCTTTGATTGTAGGTGAACTATACATCCCAGCAACTACAGCTCCCAAACGTCAAGGTCTATTTTCCCCAAACTCCACCAGTGTTCACATTTTGCCATCTTGAGTATTCGTGCCAAGTTTGATCCAGAGCCATCGTTGTTTGAGTCCACAGTGCTCTCTGGATGTAGGTGAACTGCAACTCCAAAACTCAAGGTCAATGCCCACCAAACCCTTCCAGTATTTTCTGTTAGTCATGGGAGTTCTGTGTGCCAAGTTTGGTTCAATTCCATCGCTGGTAGAATTCAGAGTGCTCTTTGATTGTAGGTGAACTACAACTCCCAAATGACAAAAGCAGTCCCACCCCAATCCCATCAGTAATTGTATCGGGTATTTGTGCCAAATTTGGTCCAGTGAATAAAAATAGATTCTGCATATCAGATACTTACATTACGATTCATAACAGTTACAAAATTACAGTTATGAAGTAGCAACAAAAATAATTGTATGGTTGTGGGTCACCATAACATGAGGAACTGTATTAAGGGGTCGCGGCATTAGGAAGGTTGAGAACCACTGGCATAGGCAGATATATTAGTCCCAGCTGGATATGAATGATAATTATATCAATCCCAAATCATCATCATGGCTGAACTTTGATTATTGGGCAAACCTTTGGGTAGGAGAGGAAAGAAATAGTTGGATATGGGTGTGGTTGCGGACCAAGTCTTCAGATTCCGTCAAAATCTAAACGCTTGATATTTTTCTTATTTTAATAACTTGATTTGATTGTAAATACAGTAGAGTCTCACTTATCCAAGCTTCGCTTATCCAAGCTTCTGGATTATCCAAGCCATTTTTGTAGTCAATAGTTTCAATATATCATGATATTTTGGTGCTAAATTCGTAAATACAGTAATTACAACATAACATTACTGCGTATTGAACTACTTTTTCTGTCAAATTTGTTGTATAACATGATGTTTTGGTGCTTAATTTGTAAAATCATTACCTAATTTGATGTTTAATAGGCTTTTCCTTAATCCCTCCTTATTATCCAAGATATTTGCTTATCCAAGCTTCTGCTGGCCCGTTTAGCTTGGATAAGTGAGGCTCTACTGTACTACCATAGAAGTACAGTTGTGCAGATGGGAATCCTGCAGCCTTTGAAGGGTCCAATATCATCTACAATTATTTGAGAGGAATTGTTATGATTGTTATTGTATGTGTTTATATCCCACTTTATCTCCCCCAAAGCAGACTTAAAGAGGAAAGGGAGTGTTTTTCAGTTTTTCAGCCAGATTTCATAATATAATATCATTTTGAGCCTCACACACAGCAAAAGAAACCCTCCAATATCACCCAGAATGTTAGCCATAGTTGGAATCCTGTCTCAGCTACTTTAGTTAAATGTACTCAACTAAACAGTGTGCAAAAGAATCTTGCAACACCTTTAAGACTATCTATGACTAAGGTTGCAGTGTTGGCTTTTGTAGTCTCTAGTCTACCCAACAAAGTAGACGCTCCTTGCTTGATTCTCCCTAAACTTCATGGATAATCATCCATGTTCTTCCATCCAGCTGCAGATTGGACCACCTTCTCTCCATGCAGGTACATTTCCTTGGGTGGGAAGGGGAGTTACAATCATGTTGACTATAATTCAAAATTTGCAATGTTTGGAACATTGTAAGAGATGTTCTGCATCTTTCTTTCTGTCTGCCTGTCCAAAGCCTGGAGCTGTAGATAAAGAGAGTGGGCTAGCCGTTGCCTTCGGCTAACAGAGCTTGTGATGCTTCCGAACTGACCTACATCTTATAGGCCAGCCAGGGGTTACTGTAAAGCTCTGTGAGCACTTTAAATAAGCAAATGCTCAATGCTAATCAGTAAACACTTTTAATTACAGCATGGGCATAGGTTAGGTAACTTGCCTCCTGCAAAAATCTGAAAACTGCTTGTAAAACCGAATGCCAGCCTACCTTTCATCTGGTTTAGAAATCAGAAATGTTTCGTTTGCAGCATTACCCTCAGTTTGTTTCTAGCCTCTTTTGGCTTTTTGCAATAGGGTTGTGGGTGGCAAAAGAAGGTTAACATCGTCTAGACTTCGAAGAACAATAAAAGAGGAAATAAAATTGGATGGATTTCAAATATCAGCCTAATAACCACATGCAGGCGTCACAATCGTGTCGCCATGTGTTCCATGCAGTCCGAAGTTGTTTATGGGCTTTGCTGCTGCATTCTCTTCCGTGCCCTTGAGGATTTTTATGAATATGAACCAAACGTTGGCTGGGAAATAAAGCCGTGTAGAAGCTGACTCCAGTTTGTGCTGAATGCGTTGTTAAAGACGCACAACAATCTGGAAGGATTTCCTTTGTGTGTGTTTGTTGGTCGAGTGGATGGGATTTTTTTAAATGAAGGCAGCAACAAAACAACCTAGAGCCTTGCACGCTCATTACACACTTTGCTTTCTGTAGGATTTGACACAAATTAGATGGATTGTGTGGATTAATTCTTAAGAACAGAAAAGCTTCATATAGTTTCCGAAGAGGTGGAAGCTTATATCAGGGGCAGCATTGATTGTGGCGTTATTCTTACTGATAGTGGCGTAACTTTTTGGTGCACTAGATCCATATATTGTTTCCAAGCAATCAGACTGCTTTTCCCTCCCAGTAGTAAATCAATTGCATTTGAAATGTATGAATATTTAGCGAAACGGTGGACTCCTTGTTTGTCTGTTGTGAAATGTTTCTCTCTACAGCACAGTTTTTCAAATGGTGTGTCGGGACACAATAATGTGTCGCCTAAAGTCCCTTGCTGTGTCACCTAAAATGATTCAACACAAAAGCTTATTACTACTACTACTATTACTAATATTAATCAAGTATCTAACTACTTATGTCAAAACAGATATAAGCAGTACTATTATAGGCATTATGATGCCTATATGAGATTGTTAAATCCATTTGGAAAGTGTACGATTGTGTACAAATGGTTTTGGCACCCCTTGTTTTGGTACCACCTCCTTTTATTGTAATTGCATGTGCATTGATGGGCACATGGTATTAAGTCGGTACCTAACACAGGCAGTCCCCAAGTTACGATCAGGAATTGCCTGTATGCATTATGTGCAAGGATGCCGGTTGCATTCACAAGCCTTTTAGAAGCTATTGTGCACAAATGCTTTGAGATCCTTGGATGCAAGATACAGTTCACAGAGGAAAGTATATAAGATTTTTCTCACTTCCGGTGGTCTCAGCCCGGTTCTAGGAGTCTTTTGTAAGTTGAATGCTTGTAACTCAGGGACTGCCTGTATGCATTATGTGCAAGGATGCTGTTTGCATGCAGTGGCCTTTTAGAAGCTATTGTACGCAAATGCTTTGGGATCCTTGGATGCAAGACTCGGCTCCCAGAGCAAAAGAGCTTTAGTGTGGTGTTTGCTTTCTCTCCTGCCTTCGAAAATATAAATCCTGGGATGCACTTTTTTGGGAGAGACAATCCGAAGAGCAGGGCAGGAGCCTTTTGTTCCCAAAGAAAGACCCATGGGTTGCCACACAGTGATGGGTGCACTGAGATGTTGCCATCGCCCCATGGCTTTCCTTGCCATCTCCTTATAAAGAGGTCACTGCTGTTTGTCTTGGCAGAGCTCTAAATCCTGGCGGAGTTGGAGGCGGTGGCGGGTCACGTGCCTTCTTCACTCCAGACTCATAAACAACCGTGTCATGTGGCCCGGCCAGCGCTTCAGAAGACAAGGAAAGGAGCCACCTTTCCTTGGATTTCCCTCTCGGCCACCAAAATAAAGCTTCCTTCCTGGCTCTAGGATTGTTTCACCAACCACAAATCCATAAATTTCCCCCCTTCTTTTGCATTTCAGCTGCAAAGGGTTGCATGGTTTTGCAAACATCACTTAGAAATCCTCCTTGTTTGGGCAAGATGGAGATGGTGGATGTAATCCGACCTCTCAAAAACAGTGAGGTTTGCGTTATATCCAGATAGAGTAATATTTTTTCACCACCCCTGAACTGGGCTACTATGCCCGAACTGATTTCATTTTAAAACTACTACGACTACTACTACTACTACATTACTAGTAACAACAACAACAATCCACATGCTGCAGAAGGTAGCACTTCTCAGAACTGCTCATATTCTATGAAAATACCTCTAATATCCTAAGCCCGTGTTAAGAGCCCGATATTATTCAGAGATGAAGCCCAGACACTTGAACCTAATGTGCATGTGTGAAGTGTTGTTATGTACATGTAAATAAATAACAACAACACTGTGTAGCTGGGTTGTAAAAGTTATTTCCCAATTGGTTCTATCATAGAAAATATGGTAATAGTTTATTAAACTGCAAAAACTCTGTTGTTGCGGGACATCCTGTCTAACACATTTTGCAATAGTTGTTCAGTGAGTATCCATAGAGTCTCAATCAATTCAACATTGTAACAGCCACAAAAATGAAGTTTATGTAGCATAACAACTCCTTTCAAAGTAAGGACTACACAATTAAACAGGAAATAACATTTTCAAACCAGGAACGGAAAAATTTTCAAATTTTGTTACATAGAATAATGGAATTATCATCATCATCATCATCATCATTATCAAGGACTCAAAGTGGCAAACAGTGTTAAAAGCAGTGCAATATAAAACCATTATTATTATTATTATTATTATTATTATTATTATTATTATTATTATTATTATTATTGTTTTGTACAGCACCTTTTCTCAGCATGAAGACACGGCATTCAAAACAATACAATATTAACTGAACAGTGTTAAAAACAATAAAATATTAAACCCAAAGACTATAAACATTAAAATAAGAATTAAATGAAACACTATTTGAAAATAAATGGTTCAAACCATTAAAACATATTGAAAATATAGTAAATCCCTGGTGAGATCTGCAATATATTTATGTTTGTAGAATTAATGCACTTTGGTCCTGCTTTAACTGCTGTGGAAAAACAGGAGTTGTAGTCTTACAAAGTCCTTAGCTTTCTCAGATAAAGAGTGTTGATGCCTCACCAAACTACCACTCCCAGGATTCCATAGCAATTAAAGTGGAGTCAAACTGTGTTAATTCTACAGTGTAGATGCATCCGTGGTTTCTCCTGCAAACTGTTTTATAATCCTTAGAGTTTTATGCAGATTGAGTAAAACCACGTAGGAGCCTTTGTGGTACGAACCAAGCAGCCAACCAATGAACAAGCATACATACTTTGACTTCTATATATATTGAAAGTCAAATGGTTGGAAATGTGGTTCAAAACTTCCATGCGTTGTGTTATGTGTGTGTGTGGAAAATGGGCGAGTGTTGTGGTTTGGCTTTGGAAACCGTTTTTGTAGATCAAACGTTAGGTTGCTCCCTCCCTTGCATTCCTGCACATTCAAATGACTTTCTTTCAGGTCTGCTTCTCCGACTACATTGGAGACATTAATCATCGGATCCAATCTTAGCGGGTGTTTCCTTGCTTGTTTTGCCGGGAAACAGGGAAGCAGTGTGCCATTTTTGGTATCCATCCATCCAGCGTTTTGCATACAACACTTGGGAACAATTGCCTTAATCCAGGGATGAAAAGAGAGGGGGGTTGTTTTCAGTTCTGTCTTTATAATAGGATCTGAATTTACGAACAAAATAGGATTGGTTTAACTCCCGAGTGCCAATTATTCCCTGGATGATGACTTCAGCCCATAGCCTTTTGGTTTGTTTATTTCGGGGATTTTGGATTGTTTGCGAAACGTGTGTTGGGAGACTGGTTTCACTTGTCCGTACTTGCTCTGAACCGTACCGTTGGGCGTGTGTGCCCTTTTCTTCTCTTCAAAGACGAGAGACAAATCCCCATTTTGTGAATGTAAACATACGTGTGTGCGTGTGTGCCTGCATGTGCATTCAGCAAGGAAGGGATACTGGGAAATCCTTGGAAATGGTCAGAAAAGGTGTTTGTTGTAATTACTAATACTGTGTTTCTTCAGTTCCCCAAGTAAACATCTCTCACTAAATTTAAAATGGGGAGCGTCTTAGACTCGAGTGCATCTTAGAAGAACCTACAGAACCTATTTTGTTCGTAATTTGGAGACTGCTTGTATTCACACAAATGTATAATGTATCATTCGGAAACGTCTAGGACAGGTGGCACGTGGCCCACGATAGCTGTGGATGCGTCCCAACACAAAACCGTAAACTTACCTCAAACATTCCAAGATAGATATAGATATAGATAGCAAGCTTTGAATTGTATAAGAAAGGGTCAACAACCCTTTGGTATTTCCTTTGCTGTCTGTTTTCCCTGTTCAAACATTACTCCAGCTCACTTTCTGTCCCAGTAAGAATGGGATTTTGATTAATTTGGCTTGTTTTGGAAAAAAGGATTGCAGAGAAAGCTTCAGTGGAGACACCTTTTCCCTATTATAACTCTTCCAGGAATAAATTTTCCTGGAAAGGTAAAATGAGAAATGGTGCTCATCTCCATTTCTAAGCCGAAGAGCCGGCATTGTCCATAGACACCCCCAAGGTCATGTGGCCATTGGCATGACTGCATGGAGCGCTGTTACTTTCCCACCGGAGAGGTACCTATTGATCTACTCACATTTGCATGTTTTTGAACTGCTAGGTTGGCAGAAGCTGGGGCTAATAGCGGGCACTCACTCCGCTCTCCGGATTCAAACCTGCGACTTTTTGGTCCGCAAGTTCAGCAGCTCTGCGCCACCAGTGGCTTGTATGTATGTGTGTGTGTGTATGTGTGTGTATATATATATATGCACATACACACACACACACACACACACACACACAAAAATAATATTATGATACTACAGTAGAGTCTCACTTATCCAAGCTAAACGGGCCGGCAGAAGCTTGGATAAGTGAATATCTTGGAGGGATATAAGGAGGGATTAAGGAAAAGCCTATTAAACATCATATTAAGTTATGATTTTACAAATTAAGCACCAAAACATCATGTTATACAACAAATTTGACAGAAAAAGTAGTTCAATACGCAGTAATGTTGTTGCAATTACTGTATTTACGAATTTAGCACCAAAATATCGCGATATATTGAAAACATTGACTACAAAAATGGCTTGGATAATGCAGAAGCTTGGATAAGCGAGGCTTGGATAAGTGAGACTCTACTGTAATAATATATCAGATTACTCTCACTTGCTGTGGTCTCAGCCCTGTTCTTCACTAGGAGTTGTTTGTAAGCCAGATGTTTGGACTGCCTGTATATATATAAAATAATAATACGATAATACTAATAATATATGAGATTCCTCTCACTTGCTGTAGTCTCAGCCCCGTTCTTCACTAGGAGTAATTTGTAAGTTGGATGCTTGTAACTTGGGCACTGCCAGAGGGCCGCAGTCTGTTGCTTTCTTGCCATTAACCACCGGTCCCTTCTTCTTTTCTGCTTGTGTCTCTTTCCCAGAGTGTCCCAGGTCTTGCGGCAAATACGCTTGCACCGAACAGAACGAGTGCTGCCATCCCGAATGCTTAGGGAGCTGCACCGTGCCGAACAACAACACGGCATGCGTGGCTTGCCGCAACTACTACCACGACGGCGCGTGCGTGCCCACCTGCCCTCCCAACACCTACAAGTTTGAGGGCTGGCGCTGCATCACCAAGGAGAACTGCTCCCGAATCCTGCTTTCCCCGGAGAGCCTCGAGTACGAGAGCTTTGTGATCCACGAGGACGAGTGTGTGCAGGAGTGCCCTTCTGGGTTTATACGCAATGATACCCAAAGGTAAGGGAGAGCGATGCATTTTTCTTTGCACTGAGAACAACATCAAGTTTCCAAATGTAACCCAAAACGAAATGGTTTCCAGGATTGTTGTATTGCTTTTAGCATTCTCAGCTGCTTTGTGCCTCTTTTAAGAGAGAAAAAGCAGAATATTTGTTTTCCTGTTAATTATTTATTTAATGTATTTTAATCCTGCTCTATCTCAATCCCGAAAGGGACTCAGAGCGGCTTCCAAATTGGCAGTCATTCGGTGCCACATTAACATAAAAACATACCAAATTACAATATACATTGAGCATTAAAAGGTAAATGTAAAGGTTTCCCCTGACGTTAAGTCCAGTCGTGTCCGACTCTGGGGGTTGGTGCTCATCTCCATTTCTAAGCCGAAGAGCCGGCGTTGTCCGTAGACACCTCCAAGGTCATGTGGCTGGCATGACTGCATGGAACGCCGTTACATTCCCGCCGGAGCGGTACCTATTGATCTACTCACATTTGCATGTTTTCGAACTGCTAGGTTGGCAGAAGCTGGAGCTTAATAGCGGGCGCTCACTCTGCTCCCCGGATTTGAATCTGGGACCTTTTGGTCTGCAAGTTCAGTAGCTCAGCTCTTTAACACACTGAGCCACCGGAGGCTCAGTGTGTTAATTTTAATTGAATATTAAAATCACAAAAATCATAAAACACTAACATAGAAATACTTTAAATAAGTGTTAAAACAGTGCACATAGAAGCGAAATCATAATCTAGAAGCCGTTCCAATCACATTGCAGTAGAAATACATCTAATAATAATACCTTATTTCTTCGATTGTAAGACGCTGTCGATTGTAAGGCTAACTTCAGTGCTACCACCATCAACAAAAATCTATAAGACAACCTGCGATTCTACTACACACCCCATTTTTAAAGTTGTTTAGATAGGAATATAGTGATACTTAGAATTGAAGGAGTACAGCACTTGAAAATACAATACTGTTATTGATTTGCTTTACAGTAGACTTTCAGTTAACCGACACCCATGGGGATTGGTAGATGTCTGATAAAGGTAGTTCCTGGTTGCTTGAGAGTTACTATTATAATGAGTCCCCTCCAGGGAGATAAAGCAAGGGTTTTAAAAAATATAATAGTAATAGTAATAAAATTCGGTCTGACTAGTACTATACTCCATACAATACCATCAACTCTGTATTGACTTTGATATATTGAAAGAGAGCAATTATTTAGACAAATAAAGATTAACTTACGTAACATTTCCACTAAAGAATGATTTATTTTACTTTTTTATTTAAAGTATTTTTTTGCCATTGCTTGAGAATTCCAGTTGCTTGAGTTGCTTCCGGTTAACTGAAGCCTACTGTGCTTGGCTTGCAAAAGTATCATTCACGTTCTGTTGTAAAATGGACCCTGTGATTGTCTCCCGTCCTTAATCAAATCTCTAACTATTTAGCTCCAAATTGGATTTAGACTCATGGAAATCCTAATCAGTGGAGGTGATGAGGATAATTGAATACAGTCATTATTAAAGTCCCTCAACACAGAAAACTGAAATGTGCAGGGAAAAGCCAGACTTGTGTTCTGTCTAAAATGCACATGCAGAAAATACTCTGATATTAAAAGCATTTAATTATGAGCCATTGTGGTTTGTTCATTGGACTAAAACTAGAACTTTGGAGACTAGGGTTTGAATCTCCATTTAGCCATGGAAAGCCATAAGCAATTAATGGCACTGTATTTGTTGAAAACATGACATATGTTCCATGAAAGAAAGACAGTTTGTGCCATTTACTGTCCCTTGTGAGATCTCACTTTAAGAAATGCAGCTTGAGAAACATACGACATTTTGGAAGAATAAGATGAGCAAAAACACCTTTTTTAAAAAGTGCCCAGATTCTGAAAACTGTAAAATCTTACATGCAAACAATGAAAAACCGGAATACGGAAATCAAATAACATAACATTCCCATAAATAAACCTTAACATCGGGCGAAATGCATAAATAAATCAGCAGATCATTGTCGAAGGCTTTCATGGCCGGAATCACTGAGTTGCTGTGAGTTTTCCGGGCTGTATGGCAATGTTCCAGAAGCATTCTCTCCTGATGTTTTGCCCACATCTATGGCAGGCATCCTCAGAGGTTGTGGGGTCTGTTGGAAATTAGACAAGTGGGGTTTATATATCTGTGGAATGCCCAGGGTGGGAGAAAGAACTCTTACCTGTTGGAGGCAAGTGTGAATGTTGCAATTGAATTCTTTGTTGAGAAGTGTTAGCTGGCCCTGATTGTTTCCTGCCTGGAATTCCCGTTTTCTGAGTGTTGTTCTTTTTTTACACCTTCCAACAAAGGATTCCCGCTAGGCAGGAAGCAGCCAGGCTTTGAAGCTGCAAGGCCATTCAGTGCTAACCAAGGTGGCCAATTGCAACATTCCACAGATATATAAACTCCACTTGCCTAGTTTCCCATAAACCTCACAACCTCTGAGGATGCCTACCATAGAAGTGAGTGAAACGTCAGGAGAGAATGCTTCTGGAACATGGCCAGACAGCCCAGAAAACTGACAGCAACCTAATCAGCAAAGCTCTTGTCAAGAAATCCCCAGATTGGGTTCACCGTAAATTGGAAGCAACTTGAAAACGCAGCAAAACAATAATCCCAAAACTCTTCTAGGTACAGCTCAAGGTTGAACAATTTGGGGAATTTTTGCATGCATCATCTGCTATTTATTTTGTTGGCTAGTTATTCAATATTATAATCACTGAGTTACAAAAATGCTGCAATCAGATTTTTCTTTTTGCCTTACTGTGTGGTTGTGTTGCATTGAAACCTTTGGCCAAAGGGCTTCATTGACAGATATCAGAGAGATGGCCAAATGGGAGGGACTCACTCATGCCAACAATATAATGGGCCATAACCAGAACTTGGGAAAGTTCCTTTTTTGGAATTATAATCCCAACCAGTAATATTTCTAGAATTCTGGCCAGAAGTCACTTTAATGGTGGTTGCAGAGAGCTATGGCATTCTTATTTGTGAATGTAAAAAATCCTCCAACCAGCAGAGCTTTGATTTTATTTAGTTTTGCCTTAAAGCCCAGGAGTGTTTGCTTTCGTTTGGCAGTGAGCTTTTCTGCGGACACCTGGTCTTCTTTGCTTTTGCGTTAGTTGTCCAAACAAACCTTCATTTTTTTCCCCTCGGATTTTCTAGTTTGCATACAGGTGCATTGCCATGATCTCTGCCCCGAGGAAGTGGCCCAGTATTTACTGGGAAATGTTTTCCCTGCCACTATCTGACCACTTGTGTTTTCAGATGATTAAAAGTACTCATAAAAACCATAACGCTCTTATCTTATCTGGGCCTCTGCTTTTATCAGGAAAAATGGATAGGTAATATTGACGAGGCATGAGAAAATTACTCAATCGTGGAATTATATGTATTATTATAGCAGTTTGGTTTACTCCCTGAGTTTCATACAGACTGCACCGTTTTGTGAACTGAGAATTTTTGCAAATCTGTGCCGATTTCTTTATGCATTTCTCTCCTGATGTTCAGCTCCATTTGTGGGAATGTAATTTTCCAGTGCTTTTTGTGTGTGTATTTTTAAAGTTCGTACAATTTGGGTATTTTTTTTACGCTCAGATTGTTCTTCCAAAACATTACAACTTCTCACACTTCACTTCTTGAGGTGAGAACAAGGCACCAATAGTTGTCTTTCATTGCACAAATTCTATTTTTCATCAAATGCAACACCATTATTTTCTACCCCATTGGTGAATTGGCCAGTTAAAAAATAGATAAATGTATTACAAGAATCAACCAAAGCCTAGAATCAAGTGTTGCAAAGGTTACATATTTCTTGAAATCACTGAATTAAGAGCAAAGTTTTTCCAGATGAGATCCTGTCATCTAGTGAAATTTGTGACATATGATTCCATGAGGTCACAAAGAGTCGGAAGTGACCGAACGAATAAACAACAACAAAATAATTCCCTTTCTCTCCTTTGAGAGACTGAAAACAGAGATGGAGAAAGTTACTTTTATGTCCACTGTTCCAAATAGTAACTTTTCCAAGTTGGCTTTTCTTAGTGTATTTTCTTGACTCATTTTGGTATGTTTTGGCAGTGCTTTGTATCAAAGCACTTGAAACACTAGCTAGTTAATTCACATAAGGGCACCATGTTGGGAAAGAGACATAAGAGCAATGCCATAGAAGCCCAGCCATGTTTTCAGCTGATATAAAAAGAGACAGAATCCTTTGCAGCTTCTGATATACACTTTGATCAAATTTGTCTAAGTTGGTTCTGCTGAACCTGGCTGATTTCAAAGACTTGGCGATGTTCAACTCTGGAGCACTTCGGGTTGTTGGATTTGTGTAGTGTTCTCCTAGATCTCTAGTTTCCAAGCTGTAGTCCTCCAGATGTTTTGGACTACAATTCTCAGAAGCCTCCACTTCCTTGGCCAATGATCAGAGATTCTGGGAGCTGAAGTCCGAAACACCTGGAAGGGATTTGAAGAAGTAAGGTATATGTTTGACACTAAAAACGATTGCTCCCTCCCTCCCATGAGTTCTGTCTTGAGACCCATATCTCACTATGCTTGGACATGATCCTGCCACAATCGTTGTCACAACCGTTTCTTCCTTGCCCACTTCCCAAATATAAAAGAGTGGATCATAGGACTATAGCAGCGATTCTCAAACTGTAGTCCGGGGAGCCCTTGGGTCTCCGCAGGCACTGCACCTCCTCTGGGTTTTTTTGCTATTACAGTAGATTCTCATTTATCCAAGATAAACGAGCTGGCAGAACATTGGATAACCGAAAATCTTGGATAATAAGGAGGGATTAAGAAAAAAGCCTATTAAACATAAAATTACATTATGATTTTACAAATTAAGCACCAAAACATCATGTTTTATAAGAAATTGACAGAAAAAGCAGTTCAATACATAGTAATGTTATGTAGTAATTACTGTATTTATGAATTTAGCACCAAAACATTGCAACATTTACTACAAAAACAATGACTACTAAAAGGCAGACTGCCTTGGATAATACAGAACCTTGGATAGTGAAGCTTGGATAAGTGAGACTCTACTGTATTATTATTATTATTATTATTATTATTATTATTATTATTATTATTATTATTATTACTACTACTACTACTACCGTGTTTCCCCGAAAATAAGACAGTGTCTTATATTATTTTTTACTCCCAAAGATGTGCTAGGTCTTATTTTCAGGGGATGTCTTATTTTTCCATGAAGAAGAATTCACGTTTATTGTTGAACAAAAAAATGAACATTTATTCTATACTGTACAGTAGTTGTCATCACAAACCAACATAACCAAACCAGACAAACTATGACTCCTGTCACGAATTTCTTGTTACTACCATTATTTCCGTATACAACTGGTATCCTGCATGCTATGGTGTTTTGTTTGGCGGGCGCCGGGCATGCTTCCAAACAAAAACTTTGCTAGGTCTTACTTTCGGGGGAGGCCTTATATTTAGCAATTCAGCAAAACCTCTACTAGGTCTTATTTTTGGGGAAACAGGGTAGTAGTAGTACTACTACTACAAAGTCTAGATGGCCATCTGTTGGGGGTGCTTTGTATTTCCTGCATGGTAGAAGAGGATTGGACTGGATGACGTCTGGACTGGTAAAACACAGACACCAACTGATTTTTTCATCCTTTAACAATTGTTCAATTCATCCCAGTGTTGTTGACACTGACCGACAACAGCCTGAGCTAAGTAAATTTTTTTCTGGTTCTACCTGGAATGCTTTGATATTCCTGATATTATCTCAGGTATGTTACATCTGAGTCTAAATTCAACCCAGCCCTGTTCAGCTTCCAAAAATCAGATGGGTATGTAATCATTATAATAATAATTACGTACTGAATTTAATGTCTGTTTAGTTTAGGCTATAGCTAAACTTCTGGTCTGAAGAACAACAGCTGAACTGTGTTGTCTTTTTCCTCCAGCATGTTCTGCAGCCCTTGTGAAGGTCCTTGCCCCAAAGTGTGCGCGGACGAGAAAACCATCACCATCGATTCCGTCACGTCAGCACAGTCCTTGAAAGGATGCACAGAAATCAAAGGGAACCTGCTTATCAATATCCGTCGGGGCAGTAAGTAGTAGTCTTTGTCTACCTTGGGTTCTAGATTAGATCGGTCTAGATTGGAAAGTTTGAGATAGTAGCTGTCTAGGGTTCTTGGTTATTGTGAGAATTGCCTTTTCCCCTCGATATTAACACTCACTTCTTGTCAGATAAGGATTCTCATGATAAACTTGGATCTTGAGGTTTCAAATCTTGGAAGAGGCAATGAAAAGGATCCCGTGTTCCTCTTTGAGGGCGGTTTTGCCAGGCTGTGTTTTGCAAAACGCAGACGTTGGGTGGCATGTCTGTGGATTAAAGTATTTGCCCATTGGCAAAGGGATTTTTCTTTCTTTCTTTCTTCATACATGATGCCCTCTTTAAACGCTGGCGCCATACCTCCCAGCCTTGTTCTCCTCGGCACAATTTTGGCCTTGTTTCGTACGTGTCTTAACAGAAAACAAGTGTTGAAGTTAGTGATTTGTCAGCGTGGTGATTCATCCCTTGGGAAGAGTCCAAGTGACGCTCATCTTTTTAAAAGTGTTACTCTTTTCTCTTTCCTCCCCTCATCCTCTGTGAAATGCACACTTCACTTCTTTTAAAAAGACAACTTAAAGATGGATTACTCCAAATGTCTTGGCCTTGAGTGAAAGGCTGATTGGGGAAGGATGTTGGACCCATCTTGACATGTCCATGTGCCTCTTTTCTTCGTCTTCTGCACAGCATTTCACACCTTTTATTATGTAGAGTTTTACATGGTACTATTAATCATCTTTGAAGTTTGCTCATCGTTGGTCTTCATCTGAAGCTAGTGGAACACGATGTTCGAGTGCTTGGTTTAAAAGCTGGCAGTGCATCGGAGGGGGAGGCGCTCGTTGCGGAAAGAGGCATTCCTTGGCCCGACTCACTTGGCAACCCTAGAAATAACAGAATGAGATTTTTCTTCATGCAGGGCTATAGCAAAGCTCGTGGGAAACTTAAATCTTTTCCCCCAAGGAACCGATAGTAGAGAATCTGTCCTCTGCTCCAAGTCTTGTACTGCAAACATTCCCATGAAGATATTCATGGCTTGCCCAGTTCGATGGTCTGTGTTGTACAAGTGGGGCTCCTTTCACACGTAAATGATTGTGGAGAGCAGTTGTGGTGTAATGATTTCAATGGTGGTCTACCACTCTGGGAGACGAGGGTTCGAATCTCTGCTTGGCCATGAAAATCACCCAAGAGACCCTTTGACAAGGCAACAATTCTGCATCTCCAAGGAAGGCAATAATATAATTACTCTGGAGAAATCCTGCAGAAAAAAACCCAAAAAAACCCCAGTATTTATATTCCGCCCTTCTCACCCCGAAGGGGACTCAGGGTGGATTACAATGAACACATATATGGCAAACATTCAATGCCAACAGACAAACAACATACAGTATAAACAGACACAGAGGCATTTAACATTTTTTTCCAGCTTCACGATTCCGGCCACAGGGGGAGCTGTTGCTTCACCGTCCACTAGTGGCTGTACTTCCTTATTCCTTTCCTCGTGTTTTGCTGGCAGTTTTATGATGTTGTAAATTAGTTAAATTAGCCTCCCGCGTGAAGCGTACCTAAATTTCCCTACTTGACAGATGCAACTGTCTTTCGGGGCTGCATAGGTCAACAGCAAGCCAGGCTATTCAATGGTTGGGGGCTTAACCCGACCCGGGCTTCGAACTCTTGACCTCTCAGTTAGTAGTGCTTTATTGCAGCTGGTTACTAGCCAGCTGTGCCACAGCCCGGCGCAGTAACTTACTATAATTCTAATGGATGCATCTACACCAGGCATAGGCAGACTTCGGCCCTCCTGGTGTTTTGGACTTCAGCTCCCACAATTCCTAACACCTGGAGGGCCCAAGTTTGCCCATGCCTGATCTACACAATAGAATTAATGCAGTTTGACACCATTTTCCTGGGAGCTGTCATTTTATGAGGTATTTACCCTTCCTCGCCCAAGACTATAGCTTCCAGGATTCCCTAGCATTGAGCCAAGTCTGAAACAACTTTTAAGTCACATGATATCCAGAAATGATTGTGTTGCAAAGGGATCTTGTCGCACCTTTGAGACAAATTCAAGAGAAAGAAATTGGTAACGTGCTCTTTCTTCGGCTAAGTCTGGTTCATCAAGTCCAGACTAACAAGGCGATGAAATCACTCTGAGTCTTGCTGAAGGCTCTAAGCATGAGTTTTGTCTCAAGCTTCATGATGTAATACATCTAGCCAGATATTTTTGATTCCCATGCTTCTCTTCCTCCACACCCATTATTTCCCTGTTTAACTTAGTTAAGAGTTGGGGAGAACCTGGAAGGCTGTAGAGCCATTGTTACATTATAGTGTTGCCAATAAAGGTATTGCTTACCTGTGGATTCCTTTTGTCCTTATGGATCAATACTTTCAATTACTGTAGCTACTGAAGCTAAGTTGATTTGTTAGTTCTGTCTGAAGACGTTCAATTTCCCATGTGATAATTAGAAAGCATGTTCGGAATGAGCATACATCCAAATAACTGATTTAGGAGAGAAGGAAATTGGCCACCATGTTGTGTGTCGTACATTTGAAGACACCCAATTGGCCAATACGGTCCTGACTTTGAGCTTTATGGGTCTTTCCTTTTTGTTGAGTTTTGTTTGAGAATAATAGGAGTTGTGGTTTCCCATGTGCTTAGATTTACAACTGCATTCAAAACTCTTGCCAAAATATTGGCTGTTGAAAGCTCAGAATTCAAGGCTGGCACAGATGGCCATCCTACTAGCTGAGGGAAAAAAACCAAAAGTGTAAATTGTAGCCATATCTAGTTTTGAATTCCATCTGCCTACTTTTCATAGATAAATCATGCAGGCTAGATTCCTGAGCCAGAGAGAAGACTTGTTAGTTAGTTAGTTCTTCACTTTTAAGTGGATGTTTCCCACTCCTTCTTCTTCTAGATAACATTGCTTCTGAACTGGAGAACTTCATGGGCCTGATCGAAACCGTGACTGGCTATGTGAAGATCCGCCACTCGCATGCTCTGGTGTCTCTGTCTTTCTTGAAGAATCTACGGTATATTAATGGAGAGGACCAGCTGGAAGGGTAAGCGTTGAATCACTAGGTCATAGTACTCTGGATGAGGTCTGCTGTGTCATGTTATGTAGCCCTCCAAATGCTGGACTACAACTTCCTATTCCTCATCATTGGACATAATGACTAGAGCCAATGGGAGTTTGTTCCATTTAGTCAAGAGGGTTTGGATTTAGATACAAGGCTTATGGATAGGATGCATTAACTCAGAATTATACAAATATACAACAATTAAAAAAGAATTGAACACAAATAGCACTAAAAAAACCCAGCCCAGGAGCAAGCCATCAGAACAAATGCAATTCAGGCCAAGATCAAAAAATCAGCTGATGACCCAAAATGCAGACTGTGTAAGGAAACCGACGAAACCATTGATCATCTCCTCAGCTGCTGTAAGAAAATCGCACAGACAGACTACAAACAGAGGCACAGCTATGTGGCCCAAATGATTCATTGGAACTTATGCCTCAAGTACCACCTCCCAGCAGTAAAGAACTGGTGAGATCACAAACCTGCAAAAGTATTGGAAAATGAGCACGCAAAAAAATACTGTGGGACTTCCAAATCCAGACTGACAAAATTCTGGAACACAACACACCAGACATCACAGTTGTGGAAAAGAAAAAGGTTTGGATCATTGATGTTGCCATCCCAGGTGACAGTCGTATTGACGAAAAACAACAGGAAAAACTCAGTCGCTATCAGGACCTCAAGATTGAACTTCAAAGACTATGGCAGAAACCAGTGCAGGTGGTCTCAGTGGTGATGGGCACATTGGGTGCTGTGCCAAAAGATCTCAGCTGGCATTTGGAAACAATAGACATTGACAAAATCATGATCTGCCAACTGCAAAAGGCCACCTTACTGGGATCTGCGCGCATCATCCGAAAATACATCACACAGTCCTAGACACTTGGGAAGTGTTCGACTTGTGATTTTGTGATATGAAATCCAGCATATCTATTCTGTTTGCTGTGTCATACAATAATAATAATAATAATAATAATAATAATAATAATAATAATAATAGTTTTATTTCTTTCCAGCCTCTCCTCATGGCTTGAGGCGGATTGCAGCATTACTAAAACATAAACAAACACATAATCATTTCAAAACACTGCACATATGAAAACATACCTCCATAAAATACGTATCAAAGTACACAAAATAAAAACAAGACATACCGTGGAGTTTAAAATTCACCATTAAAACTGTATAAATCTGGTCTGAGACCAAGAAGGTACTTGTTGAACATTTTAGGCCAGAGGTCCCCAAACTTTTTAAGCTGGGGGCCAGTTCACGATGCCTCAGACCATTGGAGGGCCGGACTATAGTTGGCCAGGTGACCACCGAGCAATAATAATAATAATAATAATAATAATAATAATAATAATAATAATAAACACTTGGGAAGTGTTCGACTTGTGATTTTGTGACACGAAATCCAGCATATCTATCTTGTTTGCTGTGTCATAATAAAATAATAATAATAATAATAATAATAATAATAATAATAATAATAATAATAATAATAATATATTTAGCCCAACTCCTTTCTGCCTTTGTGGACCAAAAGCACAAGCAAAGCACCCCAGACAGATGGCCTCCCAGCCTCAATGTTAATAATAATAATAATAATAATTATTATTATTATTATTGACACAACGACATTGTATGACACAGCAAACAAGATAGATATGCTGGATTACGTATCACAAAATCACAAGTCGAACACTTCCCAAGTGTCTAGGACTGTGTGATGATGATGATGATTATTATTATTATTATTATATTTTGTATTTGTGGAGCATCAGAGGTGGAGGATATCGCACATGTTTTGTTCAGCTGTGAATTGTATAAGAAAGAGAGAGACCAATGACTCGGGCCATACATTATTCACAAAACACACTGGGACCCACATAATAAAACTTCATTTTTGTTGGCCGGCCAGAATCCTAAAATAACATACAAAGTAGCCCTTTTCCTATTCAAAGCAACACAGCTGAGAATTGTTTTGATACGGCCAATGGGCTAATCAATAAAACGTGAATAATAATAATAATAATAATAATAATAATAATAATAATAATAATAGAGTTGGAAGAGACCCTTTGGGCCATTTAGCCCAACCCTCTTCAGCCTTTGTGCCGTGGGGGCTGGATAAATGCTTCAATGGGCCGCATGTGGCCCCTGTTTTAGGCAGTCGTGCTCCTTTTGGATCGTAGCCTAGGTACGCATGGGACATTTTCAACAACAACAACAGAAGGAGCCACACAGGTTGCAACTTTTGGACACTGGAAATGGCCTGGGAAATCGCTCTCTTTTCCCCCCTGCTCTGTCTTTTCCCATGTAACAATCCGTTTCAAGCACAAGCTGTGACAGCAGTTAATAAACAAGAATATGGAAGGAACTGTTTGAACAAGGAGGTAGCAAGGTCATGGGAAAAAGGCCCTACGGTGTGTGTGATTTATCTGGGCTGAAAGGATTAGGTTGCGGGCATGAGGGTTTTCTTTGCAAACCTCCCTTTTTTCTCAGTCAGCTTTACATTCTTGGGATGCCACTCGGGGATGCGACAAGCGGTGCAAAGGGCACTCGGTCCGTTCCGCATTTTGGGAAAGCTCCATTGCCCCTTTCAGTGTTGAAGGCACCTCCAACAAGATTCCTACTGCAAGTTGGATTGCAAATCACCTGAAGGAGGAAAGGTTTCCTTACCTTTGCCTTGCAGGTTTGGCTTCTTGTTGGAAGGGCATATCTGTTTTTAATACCAGATATTAAAAGCACCCAGAACTTTCCAAACGGTGTGTCGGGACTCACACAAGTCCTATGGTTCTAGGTGTGTCGCCGCCCAGTGACAGCGACCTTGGGCTGATGGAAAGAGCATGGAAAATGGGAAGTCAAAAATGGTTTGAATATGGTGACTTCATGCACATGTGGTGGGGATGTAGAAAAATAAAAAAGTTTTGGCAGGAAATAAACAGAGAAATGGAGAAAATATTGCAAATCAAATTTAATACAAAACCAGAATATTTTTTATTAGGTATGGTTGACTTTCAAATGGACTTCAACATGGAAAACCTCTTTATATACATGGTAACAGCGGCCAGGATATGTATTGCCAAATTATGGAAAACACAAGAAATTCCCACATTAGAAACATGGATGCTGAAGCTAATTGACATTAAAAACATGGATTTATTAGCACAAAAAGTATCACAGAGCATCTCGTCAAGACAATGGACCGATTGGAATAAACTGAGACAATATCTGTTAAGAAGCAAATTAGAACTTTTGTGACTCCCGCCTACAGGAGCTCTTAGTAGTCCCATATTATAGGGGAAGATGGGAGCTATAGTCCCACCTTATAGGGGATATAGGAGTTATAATCTCATATAGGGAATGATGGGAGCTATAGTCCCGCATTATAGGGGATATAGGAGTTATAGTCCCACATTATAGGGGAAGATGGGAGCTATAGTCCCACCTTATAGGGGATGATAGGAGTTGTAGTCCTACATTTTCGGGGATGATATCAGTTATAGTCCCGCATTAACTGGAGGCCACCAGTTTGGAAACCATTATTAAAAATGTGTAAAAACCTTTGTGTACGTTCCATTATCTGCTGCCAAAGCAAGGGAGTATTGGAAGATCCCTCCAAACCTCTAAGGAATTATTGCAGCAGGTTCTTCCTATAATAAGGTCGACTCCTCCTCTCATTTTGATGAGGACTGCCAGGTTTGTATCTTTGTGTTATGATGTGAAATTTGCATTACTTTTGCAAGGACGTAACCATGCCTTCCTTTTTAGGAATTACTCCTTTTACGTCCTGGACAACCAAAACCTGCAGCAACTGTGGGACTGGAGCCACCATAACCTGACCGTCAAGGAGGGGAAGATGTACTTTGCGTTCAATCCCAGGCTCTGCGTTTCCGAGATTTACCGCATGGAGGAGGTGACTGGAACCAAAGATCGGCAAAACAAAGGCGACATCAACCCGAGGAACAACGGGGACCGGGCCTCCTGTACGTAAGGCATTTAGCAAAGGCATAATATAATGCAGTATAAGCTTGAGATAAAGATCTACACCTTCCTGAGATAAATCTTGTGCCAGAATAATGATTATGAAGAAGAAATGCATGCAGATGTAGGCTTTTTGAAGCTTTTTGCATTCATCGGTTCAGCCTTCTACACAGCAAGGTAGATCGATATTATTTATAAGGCAGGTGAAAATGTTCTGGCGGAGAAATAACAATTTGTCTTTTGGTGACTAAGGAATCAATGGTTTATTTTAGAGGCAAGGTGCACCTACATTGTAGAATTAATGCAGCTTGATACCACTTTTAGCTGCTATGGGATCAAAGGTGTTACAATTTTACAACACCTTCTCTTCCAAAGAGTTCTGGGATTTGTAGTTTGGCGTCTCTCCAAACTACAAATCCCAGGATTCCATGGCATTGAGGCAGGGCTCTTAAAGTGGTGTCAAACTGCATTAACTCTGCAGTGTAAATTGCACCCAATGTTCTGAAAAAGGGAGGTTGACACCACTGCATGGAAGCCTCCCCATGTTTTGGAATACAGTAGAGTCTCACTTATCCAACATTTGCTTATCCAACGTTCTGGATTATCCAACGCATTTTTGTAGTCAATGTTTTCGATACATTGTGATATTTTGGTGCTAAATTTGTAAATACAGTAATTACTACGTAGCATTGCTGCGTATTGAACTACTTTTTTTGTCAAATTTGTTCTATAACATGATATTTTGGTGTTTAATTTGTAAAATCATAACCTAATTTGGTGTTTAATAGGCTTCTCCTTAATCTCTCCTTATTATCCAACATACTCGCTTATCCAACATTCTGCCGGCCCATTTATGTTGGATAAGTGAGACTCTACTGTAATGGCAAATCCGGCTTCTAAACCAGCGGTTAAGATGGCCTGCCCAAGGCATTTTTAAAGCATTCCTCTCTCTCCCAAACGGTTGTTTACTGAACGGTGGCCTTTTCAGCCCAAACACAGATGTCACTGGGCCCGAGTGTAAAGAAATCCCTGTTGTTTCCATTGAGTAAATCTGGGGATTGCATTCTCTGAAGGCGTTGGAGATGCCTGGGCCATTCATGCCGCCAGTGCTGCCAACTCCCTTGCCAGGCTTTGCTTGTTTCTTTCAAGCTCTTTTGCCTTTGAAAAAAGAAGGGAAAAGGGGGTCTCTTACTCTCGACTTGCCTTCCCTGTAAAACAGAGACTTCTCAAATAAAACTAAAAGGGGTTTTGAAGCGCTGGCATTGTGCAGGCCAAGCTACAAAGAGCGGGGGGAAACACGGGCGATTTGCAGCCTCTTTGTGCAAAAACAAAACGGGACGGTGGCAAGAAAACCCCTTCCCCGCCTGACATTCTGCATGCTGTATTTGCAGTCCAAGAATTGGAGTCTCTTAAGAAATGACAACAAGACCAAGCAAACAACAACAGCCCCACGTGTTTCTTCTGAACGGAGTGGCTTTTGATGATTGAGGAAATGGGGTCCCATTTATCTTTGGCAGCCTTCTCAAAGTTGATCCAATTTATTTATTTATTTACAGTATTTATATTCCACCCTTCTCACCCCGAAGGGGACTCAGGGTGGATCACCTTATATACATATAGGGCAAACATTCAATGCCCATATACACATAGAACCGAGACAGAGACAGACGCAGAGGCAATTTAACCTTCTCCTGAGGGGATGTTCGATTCTGGCCACAGGGGGGAGCAGCTGCTTCATCATCCACTGTGACGGCACTTCCTCATTCCAACGTCGTAAATTAGTTAAATTTGCCTCCCCACTTTATAAGTGGTACCTTATTTCCTACTTGATAGATGCAACTGTCTTTCGGGTTGCTAGGTCAGCAACGAGCAGGGGCTATTTTTTTTATTTTTTTTATTGATGGATGCCACGGGCTGACCTCGAACTCATGACCTCATGTTCAGAGTTATTTATTGCAGCAGGCTGCTTACCAGCCAGCGCCACAGCCCGGTTGTATGGAAATCCAACAGTATTGTGTTGGGCAAGGGGGTAGTGAACATTTTGGCCCTCTGAAAATTGCTGGGCTGCAGACATTAGGATTCTTCACCACTGGTCGTAATGGTTAAGCCTCGTGAGAACTGAATCGAAGAACATCAGAAGGCTCTTAAATTGTACATATGTTCTACAACAAATCATTTTAAGGTAAACAAGCTATGAGTGAATATTACTGTACACTGTCGTCCTGGAAAAAGAACTGGTTGATGTGCAACCTACTTCTTTTGAGTTCAGTGGGATTGACTTCATGCAGGTGTATACATTCATAAGGTCTAAAACTTATATTTCAAAATAGTGTCACTAAGGGATACACAGGTTTCCAAAGAGTTTACTGCAACCAAGAGTCCAGCTCTGTCGCAAACCTGCAACATATTAATGCAATGGGTTAGCGGGCAGCCAGGAAAGAAGAATAAAGGTTGTGTCCCTCTTGACATGGATTAGCTAGAGCCTTTTGGTAGGATGCAGGTTGTGTTGACATTTGGAGCTGATTCACATGTGCCTGTTTTTACCCTTCGTGGATATAAGGGGAAAATACACATGTAATGTATATGACGTTTACCCCATCTTAAGGTGCCATCTTGTTTATTTTGATCTGAAGACACCTTCTTCAAGAGAAGGAAAGGGCCATGGCCTACAGCATTAACCACTATCACAGGGAGAGAACCTGGTTCTCTTCATACTCTTTAGTGCAGTGATTCTCAATCTCTGGTCTTCTAGGCGTTTAGGACTTCAGCTCCCAGAATCCTGATCATCGGCTAAGGCGGCTAAAACTTCTGGAGGACTTGGGTTCTTGGTGAACATCTGGAGGACTAACAGTAAAGGGTTGCTGGTCTAGAAGAATATCTGGGTCTAGATGCTGGAGTTGCTGGTTTAGAAGAACAACCAGAGGGCTAAAGGTTGGGGGGTTGGTGGTCTAGAAGATCATCTGGATGACCAAAGGTTGGAGTTGCTGGTCTAGAAGAAAAAGCTGGAGGTTTAGAGTCTGGAGTCGCCAGTTTAGAAGAACATCTGGAGGTCTAGAGGCTGGGTCGTTGATCTAGAAGAACATCTGGAGGAATATGTTGTGGTTGCGGTCTAAAGAACATCTGGAGGGCTAATGTCAGGGTTGTTGGCACACATCTGGAGTTCTAGAGGCTGGGGGTCGCCTGACTAGAAGAACATCTGGAGGGCTAAATATTGGGATTGTTGGTCCAGGAGAACATCTGGAAGTCAGGTTTTGAGATCACTGGTCTAGAACATCTGAAGATGATGGATTTGGGAAGCATTGGCCAAGAAGAACATCATACCAATCCAACAACCTGATGTGCTCCAATGTTGAACATCCCCAAGTCCCCAAGCCAGCTTCAGCAGACTCAACTTTATGTTGGATGAGTTTTAGACAGAGAAAGGCTGCCTTTGTACTTACACAATTATATTGGTTTCATGCAATTTTAATAATTATGTCTCTAGGTGAGGTTCATCATTGTTACCTGTCTCTTCTCATGGCTCAAGATAGGGTATAACATAGCTAAAATATGTACACAAAACGTAAGACCATTAATAAATGTGTATGTATATGTGTGTGTGTGTATGTACACACATACACATTTTTATATATATATTCAAAAAACAAAGTTTCAAACATGTAGACTTCTTTGTTAGACGCGTGCCTGTTTAGAGAAAATCAGAAATATCTTCTCAAACTACAAATGCCACTACAACATGGTTTTGTATTTATGGATGGATTCATTTATTCACATCTGGTAAAATATGTCTTCTCAAGGCGTTTTTGTGGTCTTCTCATGCAACTTTATGTAATTCTTGGGACAGAAGCCCTTCATTTCAATAGGGTTTGATATTATCCATGGTAGTATGTTTTCATGTGAAGTCTGGGAACGCATCATCCAAGAAATGGTAATGGTTCATACCACATTCTGTAGGACATGGCAAGTGAAGGTAAACGCATGACTGTGTAGTAGAAATGTGCCACAGTTCCAACAACATAATTATAGTTGAACTAGGATTGAATGTGCTTGTGTGTTTGTGGCATTTTGGGTAACCTATTGTTCCATTTTGCAGGCGAAAGCCACATTCTAAAATTTGTTTCCAACACTACAATGAAGAATCGGATCAAGCTCACTTGGGAACAGTATCGCCCTAAGGACTATAGAGATCTGATCAGCTTCACTGTGTATTACAAAGAAGCGTGAGTATTGACACACAGACATGAAGGCACTGAAGTTATAGGCAGAGTGTGCAAGATGGCAAGAGACGGTGGGATGAAGCTACAGATGAGCTGGGAGAGGAAAAAATATTTAGGAGAAAACCTCATTTCTAACCAAGTTTTCTCCTAAATATTGGAATCCAATGTTCAGGTACCTTTCCACCTTAGCCTGACTTACTACTGAATTATTACTAAAGATGAATACATAATGAAGCTCTAACCCCTAATTTAAGTGTCATGAATTAATTAAAAATGTAATGCAAAAAGAACAGATTGAATTCTACTATTACTGGTTTAACTTAGGACCCTTCCACACAGCCATATAACCCAGAAAATCCCACAATTTCTGTTTTGAACTGGAATATCTTGAATCCACATAGCCATATATTGCAGTTCAATGCAGATAATGTCGGATTTTATTCAGCCGTGTGGCCTAAGGCTCCTTCTACACTGCCATATAAAATCTACATTGTATGCTTTGAACTGGATTATATAGCAGTTTAAAAAGGTAAAGGTAAAGGTTTCCCCTGACGTTAAGTCTAGTCGTGTCTGACTCTGGGGGTTGGTGCTCATCTCCATTTCTAAGCCGAAGAGCCGGCGTTGTCCGTAGACACCTCCAAGGTCATGTGGCCAGCATGACTGTATGGAGCGCCATTACCTTCCCACCGGAGCAGTACCTATTGATCTACTCACATTGGCATGTTTTCGAACTGCTAGGTTGGCAGAAGCTGGAGCTAACAGTGGCCGCTCACGCCACTCCTGGGGTTTGAACCTGGGACCTTTCGGTCTGCAAGTTCAGCAGCTCAGCGCTTTAACACACTTCGCCACCGGGGTTCCTTATATAGCAGTTTAGACTCCTATAATCCAATTCAAAGCAGATAATGTGGATCATCTGTTTTGATAATCTGAATTATATGGCAGTGTAGAAGGGGCCTCACTCATCCTACCTATTGCTAATACTCATAGCCACAAAGTATTCCATTGTTTGGACAACTTGTTGCTTTGAGTCCCCTTTGGGGAGATAAAGCAGAGTATAAATAAATATAATATCCTTTCCATATAAAATCCAGATTATCTTCCTTGATTTGGATTATATGGCAGTTTAGACTCATATAATTCATTTCAAAGATGATAATGTGGATTATCTGCTTTGATAATCTGGATTATATGGCAGTGTAAAGGGGCCTGACTCATCCTACCTATTGTTAATACTCCTAGCTACAAAGTATTGCATCGTTTGGACAACTTACTGCTTTGAGTCTCCTTTGGGGAGATAAAGCAGGGTAATAATAATAATAATAATAACAACAACAACAACAACAACAACAACTGCAAAAGGCCACCCTACTGGGATCTGCACGCATCATCCGAAAATACATCACACAGTCCTAGGCACTTGGGAAGTGTTCGACTTGTGATTTTGTGACACGAAATCCAGCATGTCTATCTTGTTTGCTGTGTCATACAATAAAATAATAATAATATTAATAATAACAATAATTATTATTGCCAAAAAGAGAATGAGAAAAACTCATTTTTATTCTTTTCAAAAAATGTAACCTCCATCCCTTTTAGAAATCCTGTGTCGTTTTTAGCAACTACTTCAGTGTGATCTCCGGATTTTTTTGCGCTTTTTAAAAAATAGAACTTGAGAAGCAAACACTCTTTTTAAGTCTGTGCTTTTATCCTTTACATTTTTATTATCATGGGTTTGGTTTTTCGGAAGCCCCTAGGAGGGTTTCCCCTAGTTAAAGTTTTCAGAGCAGTTTTGTTTGAAGGTAAAGCAACAGCCTCTGGATTTTCCCCTTTCAGGCCCTTTCAGAACGTGACGGAATATGACGGGCAGGACGCCTGCGGCTCGAACAGCTGGAACATGGTGGACGTGGACCTGCCTCCCAATAAAGAGGACAATCCGGGGATTTTACTGCAGGCACTGAAACCATGGACTCAGTACGCCATTTATGTCAAAGCCGTCACTCTGACCATGATGGAGAACAACCACGTCCACGGAGCAAAGAGTGAGATTGTCTACATCCGAACTAAGGCTGCAGGTGAGGCAGACGATCTGCTGCTATGTATTTAACACCACCTGTTAAAGTTAGATTTGAAATGAAACCTGACCTCTGTCTGCTTGGTATGTTAGATGACCAACTTGGCTGAGATAGTGACACTTTTGCTTCTATCATGATTCACTGTAGGCATTGAATCATTAAAATATTATATAAAATTGCCTCAAGGCTATGTCAATCAGTCAATCAAAACGTTATGTGTGTAAGGTGTACATGAAACATACATGAATGTTGTGTTTAGACTTGAGTCCCATCTCCAAGATAGTTCATGATGCACAAATGCAGCTATTCCAAAATCTTGGGTGAGGGGAATCCAAAACATCCAAGCATTTTGGATAGAAGATACTCAAACTTTGGTAATGTATGTTGGAACAAAGTCTTGTGTAGGTATCCAGAAAGTGGCCCAAAGGATCTAGTTGCTTGCAGTGTTCCAGTCAAATTTTGTTTAATGGAGAGAGTCAGATTTTCAAAAATATTAAATATAGCATGGTACAGAATTATCAGCTCTCCTCTAATATTCCTCACCATTTCTTTAACATGGAAGCCTACCTACCCGTCCATAAGGAAAGCAACACAACTGCATTGGAGACATTGTTTATGTGAAGGCTTTCCATATGAGTAAGAGACTTGGAACCTTAAAGAGACCTTGGTCATCCATGTAGATAGGAACCTCTCTCCTGCTACTCTGTTAAGTACAGTACAGTCTCACTTATCCAACATAAACGGGCCAGCAGAAGCTTGGATAAGTGAATATCTTGGATAATAAGGAGGGATTAAGGAAGAGCCTATTAAACATCAAATTAGGTTATGATTTTACAAATTAAGCACCAAAACATCATGTTATACAACAAATTTGACAGAAAAAGTAGTTCAATATGCAGTAATGCTATGTAGTAATTACTGTATTTACGAATTTAGCACCAAAATATCACGATGTATTGAAAACATTGACTACAAAAATGCGTTGGATAATCCAGAATGTTGGATAAGCGAATGTTGGATAAGTGAGACTCTACTGTAACCCAAAAACCTGTCTTTCTCCACAAATCCATGTTGGTTGTTAGGCATCCTTTTCATGAATATTTGAACTACTTCCATTGAAATTATCCATGTTGTGATTTCACCAGTGATGGCTAGTTCATAAAGCCAGGTCTTCGCTTGGTGCTACAGTAGGTTTATGACCTAAGAACCTGGTTCCAAGATTTCTGATTTGAGTTTTATAATCTTGATGGGATTTAATAGAGTTTGATAACCATTTATGGTCTCATTCAGAACCATCAAGCTGGTTGAAAGATCTGGATCCAGCAGTGGGGATTCTGTTTACACCAACCTTGGGGTGGGATTGGTGCAGAAGTTGACCAAGAAGAACACGTCCCAGTTGCACAATGCATGGAATTCTCCAGTGGCAACTGGATCCAAATTGTTTTTTTTTCCTGCCAACTTTTTACTCTTCTACACTTTTGAGATTTATAATATGTTAGGGATTTTTTTCAGATGGATTTAATTGTGTGCCATTACTCGAACGTGTCTGGCCAAGACATAATTGCATATGTATGTACAGAGCTGATAATTGTCCGATTAATCAAACTCACAGAAAATACCCAACTGCACTTAATCATCTTGAACAAAATCTCTCTAATTGGGAGTGAGGATGGTATCTGATGCAGCGACAGGGTTACAGATGTCCTTTCGTCTGACTTGAGAGTGGATTGATCCCAGTGTGCTTCAGAGAAGCTTGTGTGACATCTACAAGCATGTCGTATCAGAGGCAGAAACACAAGTCACGTTTGTACTGATGTTTCAAATAGCACATGAGACGGCGTAGGGCTTTAAATAGATCCTTACTCACAGCTGGTGGCCACGATAGCGCAGATTTGCACAGTCAAGGCACAGCGTGTGGTGGCATTTTGTATGTTAAGCATAGAGTGGGCATAACCATGATCAAAATAACCATGACTTGACCTATCTGTTTCTTAGCATATTCCTAATTACAGTTGAATCTCATTCATTCTCAATGGACAAGGGCTTTGGACAACAAGGCAGATTCTTGGCCTTTTCTGCTCATGTTTTGGTTGCCGCCATTCTTCCATGGGAATCCTTTGCCCATTCATTGCAGAGGAATTTGGAGCTGTGTTCTGGGGAGGTCTCGTAGACTGCATCTGCACTGTAGAGTTAATGCAGTTTGACACCACTTTAATTGCCACAGTGCTGTGGAATCATGAGAATAGTTGTAGCATTGCAAGGTCTTTAGCCTTCTCTACCAAAGAGTGTTGGTGCCTCACCAAACAACAATTCCATAGCATATAGGCATGGCAGCTAAAGCGGTGCCATACTGCATTAAGTATGCATTATAGATGCAGTCTTTCCTTTTTGTGGAGTACTGATCTACTAGGTCTCTATTCCCCTCCCTTGATTTACCCCAGGATGACCTGAGGAGGATATATCCCAAGATAGAAATTAAAGATTTTAAATATATAATATAAATACTGTAAATAAATATTTATTTACAGTATTTATATTCTGCCCTTCTCACCCCGAAGGGGACTCAGGGCGGATTACAATGAACACATATATGGCAAACATTCAATGCCAGCAGACAAACAACATATATAGACAGACACAGAGGCATTTAACATTTTGTTTTCCAGCTTCACGATTCTGGCCACAGGGGGAGCTGTTGCTTCACCGTCCACTAGTGGCTGTACTTCCTCATTCCTTTCCTCGTATTTTGCTGGCAGTTTTTATGATGTTGTAAATTAGTTAAATTAGCCTCCCTAAATAAAGCGTACCTAAATTTCCCTACTTGACAGATGCAACTGTCTTTCGGGGCTGCATAGGTCAACAGCAAGCCGGGCTATTTAATGGTCGGGGGCTTAACCCGACCCGGGCTTCGAACTCATGACCTCTCGGTCAGTAGTGATTTATTACAGCTGGTTACTAGCCAGCTGCGCCACAGCCCGTTGTTGTGTATCTTAACATTAAGGTGCAGCTGAGAGAACTTTGGTTTCGAAATGTCTAGATCTTACAGCATTACTCTATGGATGACCACCACTAGAAGCTAACCTTTGAATCTGACCATTGAAGCATACTGGAGGACTATAAAATGTTCTCATACTGGAGGACCTCAAATATTATCATCGTGGAGGACCCCAGATGTTCTCATATTAGAGGACTGAAAATATTCTCCTACCGAAAGAGCATTGCATCATACTGGAGGACCTCAAATATTGTCATAGTGGAAGACCCCAGATGTTCTCATACAAGAGGACCTCAAATATTCTCATACTGGAGAACCTCAAATGTTCTCTCTATAAATCTCAAGGTCTTAAAGCATGATGGGAAGACAATAATAATATATTCATTTATTTACCATATTTTCATTTTTTGTGAATAACGCTTCAATACATTATGTCCTTTGGTGGGAAAAGCTGATATAGTTCTCTTATGTATGTTTCTTTCCTTCCCAGTGCCATCCATCCCTCTGGACGTCATATCCGCATCCAACTCTTCCTCTCAGCTGATTGTGAAGTGGAACCCTCCCACTTACCCCAATGGCAACCTCTCGTATTACATTGTCCGGTGGCAACAGCAGCCCCAGGACAATTATCTGTATCGGCACAGTTATTGCTCCAAAGGTGAGACGAACCATAAGATCCTTAGGGATTGCTTCGTACAATAGTAGAGTGGTTTTACTGCTTCATCTGTACTGTACTGTATTTGTCCACCCCATTCTGGTTTTAAGTGGTAAGGAGCTCTTCCAGTGCTCTGACTTTCTTCATCTGGAGGTCCAAAGTGGTGTCATCCATTCTGCTAGCCTGGTTTGACCATTGCTCATCTGGTTGGGTTTGAAGACCAGGCTTCAATTTTGTGCCTCGGAAGTGATGAACCATGAAGGTGGGGAAACGGGATGCTGTTGGAACATGAAGCACCTGACACTTCAAAATAAAGAAAATTGTATTTGAAGTCTTCCGGGTTTGCAAGGGACTCCAGTCTATGTTCCTGCAAAAGCTATTGCAAGCCATCGTATCTCTAGTTCTAAGATGTTCTCCAGCCTTTAGCTGCAGTCCAAATGATCCCAAATTCCATTCTAGGAAGCAGGGCCACAAGGCTGCACCCCAATGGTAGAGAATATGCTTTGTAAATCATGGGTTCTAGGCCGCTGTTGACCACAGGTGGGGCTGAGAAAGACCACCATCTCTGGCTTTGAAGAGCACCTGCCATTTCTAAGCTAGATCTCAACTGCTTCAAACTTTTTCCAGGGCTGTAACTTCCAGGATTCCTCTCTGCTGGCTATGTTGACTAAGTCTGATAGGAGTTGTAGTCCGGAAACATTTGGAAACCCATGCTTTGTCAACCTCTCGTGTCAAAAATGGAAGGGAGGGTATTCCTGCCTGCGTCCTCTTATTTAAACTCCCCAGCATGGTTGTCATTAGGGTCATTTCTGTGCCGTGTTATCCGCAACTGCATATCTCTCTCTTCCCTGTTCCAGAACGAGTTCCGATCCGGAGGTATGCTGACGGCACCATCGATACCGAAGAAGCCACGGAGCCCACCAAACCTGAGGGCTCAGGGGGAGAGAAGGGGCCTTGCTGCGGCTGCCCAAAGACGGAGGCAGAGAAGCAAGCCGAGAAGGAGGAGGCCGAGTACCGAAAGGTCTTTGAGAATTTCCTCCACAACGCCATATTCCTGCCCAGGTGAGACAGTCCTTTTCTGGCAAGCCGTTCTGCAGCCATTCAAGGCTAAAATTGTCATCTCCCAGGTTGAAAAAACCCCCCAATATTCTTAAATCATCTTTCATGACAATTGATTTTGCGGTCTGTCTGTTCATTGATTATTTATCAGTTTCATTTAGGAAGTGTGTTCTGTGGATACGGAGCCCCTCTTTTTAATTTTGGAGGCTGCCAATTGTCCCTTATTGTAAGGAATATGTCTTGTTTCATGGTTGGCCAACCCACCACTTATAGGACTGTTAATGACCTTTTATTTTCGTGTTAGGAGCGACTTGAGAAACTGCAAGTAGCTTCTGGAGTGAGAGAATTGGCCGTCTGCAAGGACGTTGCCCAGGGGACGCCCGAATGTTTTGATGTTTTTACCATCCTTGTGGGAGGCTTCTCTCATGTCCCCACATGGAGCTGGAGCTGATAGAGGGAGCTCATCTGCGCTCTCCCTGGGTTGGATTCGAACCTGGCAGCTTGCAGATCAGCAGCCCAACCTTCAAGTCACAAGACTTTAACCCACTACTCCATTGGGGGCTCTGTTAATGCCCTTTATTATAAGGGACTAGCTGTGCCCTGCCACGCGTTGCTGTGGCGAAGTCTGGTGGTATGGGAAATAAAGTATTGAGGAATTGGTGGTAGTTAAGGTAAAGGGTAAAGGTTTTCCCTTGACATTAAGTCCATTATAAATGGGTTATATAGCTGTGTGGATGGGCCTTGAGTCTACACTGCCATATAATCCAGTTAAAATAAGATAATCTGTATTTTATACCATGTTTCCCCGAAAATAAGAGTGTCTTATATTAATTTTTGCTCCCAAAGATGCTCTAGGTCTTATTTCAGGGGGTGTCTTATTTTTCCATGAAGAAGAATTTACATTTATTGTTGAACAAAAAAATGAACATTTATTATATACTGTACAGTAGTTGTCATCATAAACCAGCATAACCAGACAAACTGTGAATCCTATCAAGAATTTATTGTTACTACCAATATTTCCATGTACAACACTTTATGGTACGTACATTTACCGATCCTGCATGCTCTGGTGTTCTGTTCGTTGGGCATGCTTCCAAACACACACTTTGCTAGGTCTTACTTTTGGGGGAGGCCTTATATTTAGCAATTCAGCAAAACCTCGACTAGGTCTTATTTTCTGGGGAGGTCTTATTTTAGGGGAAACAGGCTAGGTAGTGTGGAGGAGGCCTAAGTGAGGCCTAACTCGGTCTGTCCCCTGGGCTGAGTGGGTTGCTAGGAGACCAAGTGAGCGGAGCTTAGCCTTCTAACTGGCAGCAATTGGATAAAAACAATTATTCCTCTCCCTCTAATTAGGATTTTATTTTTATTTTTGTTGTATGAACGTAGAGGCATGGATGAGGGGTTGTGCTGCCAAGTTTAGTGTTTCTGGGATGTGTAGTTTTGTTGTTTTGTCCTAGGCCGAAATTTCATTACCCTTTTATATATATGGAATGGAGTTGGAGATTTAACAAGATGCCGGGAAGTCCTATATTTTGGGGGAGTGGGCTCTTCCGAAAGACAGGAAGGCACGAACGTGTGCTTTATGGACGTGGGCAGTGCACTACTTTTACAGAAGAACATACCACTATGTTAATTGAAATCAATACCATCACTTGGCAGTTGGGTAGAATGCTGGTCTGTCAATAGCTGCTTCCCGATTGTCATCCCCTACCTATCATGAATTCCAACTGCCCCTTATTGCTATTTTGAAAGCCTGGCAAGACTCCTCTCTGGCCTCGTCATCGTCATCGTCCTCCTCCCTCCACTCCCTGTGCCCTTTTCCCGTTCCCTGTTGTGCTCAAAATAGCAGAGTCCCTTCGGTTATTGCCTTCCTTCTTGCTGCCATCAGAGAAGTTCATCCCATCCCTGCAAGGAGTTTGTTGTCGCTGCCAAACGGTGCTTTGCACTGCAGTATAGATTTCCTGTTTAGTAGAGCTTTGATTTTGAGGCCGTATATGTACGATTTTCCTGTCGGGGAGGGACACACTGAGCACATTCCGCATCTTGACCCAAGGGGGAAACAGTATTATATTATATTTATATTTACATTATTTATATTCTGCCCTTCTTACCCCGAATGGGACTCAGGGCGGATTACAATGAACACATATATGGCAAACATTCAATGCCAACAGACAAACAACATACAGTAAAGACAGACACAGAGGCATTTAACATTTTTTTCCAGCTTCACGATTCTGGCCACAGGGGGAGCTGTGGCTTCGCCGTCCACTAGTGGCTGTACTTCCTCATTCCTTTCCTCGTGTTTTGCTGGCAGTTTTTATGATGTTGTAAATTAGTTAAATCAGCCTCCCGCATAAAGCGTACCTAAATCTCCCTACTTGACAGATGCAACTGTCTTTCGGGGCTGCATTGGTCAACAGCAAGCCGGGCTATTTAATGGTCGGGGGCTTAACCCGACCCGGGCTTCGAACTCATGACCTTTCGGTCAGTAGTGATTTATTGCAGCTGGTTACTAGCCAGCTGCGCCACAGCCTAGCCCTCTAGTAGCAAGTTATTAGAAATCCTGACATTCTGGTCCTGGTTAAGGTGGCACAAAATAAGGGGAAGGGAAGAGGGGGAAAAGGTGTAACAATAATAATAATAATAATAATAATAATAATAATAATAATAATAATACATGTATAAATAGATAAAAGGGTGTAGTAGAGAGATATGTAGTAAAGTTGTAATGGAAAAGTCTAAAACTGATAAGAAATATGCATAAAGATGTTTTGATTTTGATTTTTCTTTATTGTTGGATTGTATACAATGTGATATGTCTGGGATACTGTAAAATGAGGGAAGAATGTATACTTATACATTTTGAATTATAAATTAATAATACAGTAGAGTCTCACTTATCCAAGCTAAATGGGCCAGCAGAACCTTGGATAAGCGAATATCTTGGATAATAAGGAGAGATTAAGGAAAAGCCCATTAAACATCAAATTAGGTTATGATTTTACAAATTAAGCACCAAAACATCATGTAATACCACAAATTTGACAGAAAAAGTAGTTCAATATGGAGTAATGCTATGTAGTAATTTTTGTATTTACGAATTTAGCACCAAAATATCATGATGTATTGACTACAAAAATGTGTTGGATAATCCAGAATGTTGGATAAGCGAGTATTGGATAAGTGAGACCTACTGTAATAATAATAATAATAATAATAATAATAATAATAATAATAATAATAATAATAAATAAAACATGTATAAGTAGATAAAAGGGTGTAGTAGAGAGATATGTAGTAAAGTTGTAATGGAAAAGTCTAAAACTGATAAGAAATACAGTAGAGTCTCACTTATCCAAGCCTCGCTTATCCAAGGTTCTGGATTATCCAAGCCATTTTTGTAGTCAATGTTTTCAATATATCATGATATTTTGGTGCTAAATTTGTAAATACAGTAATTCCAACATAACATTACTGCGTATTGAACTACTTTTTCTGTCAAATTTGTTGTTAAACATGATGTTTTGGTGCTTAATTTGTAAAATCATAACCTAATTTGATGTTTAATAGGCTTTTCCTTAATCCTTCCTTATTATCCAAGATATTCGCTTATCCAAGCTTCTGCCGGCCCGTTTAGCTTGGATATGTGAGACTCTACTGTATGCATAAAGATGTTTTGATTTTGATTTTTCTTTATTGTTGGATTGTATCCAATGTGATATGTCTGGGATACTGTAAAATGAGGAAAGAATGTATACTTATACATTTTGAATTATAAATTAATAATAATAATATTGATAATAAAACATGTATAGGTAGATGAAGGGTGTGTAGTGGAGAGATGTATATAGTGAAGTTGTAATGGAAAAGTTAAAAGACTGATGGGAAATATGCTTGGGGATGTTCTTGATTTTTTTGTTTTGCTGTCGGATTGTATGCAACGTGATGTGTTTGAGATATTGTAGAATGAGGAAAATGTGAGCTTGTACATTTTGATTGATAAATTAATAAAAAAGAAAGAAATCCTGACATTCTACGGATTTCCATTGGTAAAAGGGGGAAAACACAAGTGGGAATGATTTGCCAGTGTGAGCCTTGACTTACTCTGTTTACTTCCTCTTCCTTGCTCGGCTTTTGTGCGTAATTGGTGCATTTTTCTTTTCAGTGGCCTAGTGGTTGAGTCTCGCAGATTGCAACTGGCTGAGTGGTTAAAATGACTCGATGCCAGGAAAAAGTCAGAGTGGCCCAAGTGAGATTTCTCCATGGGACACATCTAAGCAGCTTGTTGTTTGCACATGTCTGCTTGTCTCTCCTCCTCCCCATGCTCTCTCTTCCATTTTTTTATTGCTTTCCCACAAGTGAGAGAAGGATTCAAGTGTTGACACAATACTCAATTAGAAGTGTCCCTTGCCTTCTCTAGGAGGGTGTCTTTCTTTGTAATGCTGTGAAAGCGGCAAAGACTGTGGAAAGAAGCTTCTCCATCTCTATGTGTGTGTCCATGTGCCTATTTTAAAGCACATCTCCAGACTGACGGACAGCCGCATGATCATCTAAGACAGTGGTTCTCAACCTGGGGTCCCCAGATGTTTTTGGCCTACAAGTCCCAGAAATCCCAGCTAGTTTACCATCTGTTAGGATTTCTGGGAGTTGAAGGCCAAAAACATCTGGGGACCCCAGGTTGAGAACCACTGATCTAAGATAACACTGGCCAACATATATTTTAGTGCCTCAAACATTAGTTCTGTTTCTGGTTATGTTTGACCTGCTGATTCCTAAAATGGCACCAGTTTCGCCCTATTAGTTCTCGTTTTTGAGATACAGAACATATGCCATCTATCAGCCACCATCTGCTCACCTATAGACAATCATGATAACCATAACTAAGAAACTTGAGCTGATGTAATCTAGCCAATACAATTTTCCAAATAACCCCAGAAACAGGTCGGAAAACCAAGACACCATTAAATTTATCTTTTGTTGGACTGTGTGTAGTTTGTCCTGGCCATAAGACATCCTTGACCAAAGCCATTCAGCCAGGCTCCAAGAAAGGGCTTTACATCTTTTTGTCCTGATGTTGAACTTTCCTGAACTTTTGACCCAGTTCAGTTTCCTCATTGTCACTATGGCCCAGCCATCTCCGTTCCATGTTTCTTCCCTTCCTTTATTAGCGTTGGATATCTCACAAGCGTGTAACTTGACTCAGGAGTAACACCAAGGATTATTTTGACACGCGGTTCCATGTCGGGATTCAGCCATCTGTCAGTCTTCAGCACATTAATATCTCTTATTACTGTTTTCTCTCAAAATACCAAGACTCTTGGCTGCATATTTGTGTTTCTGGGACATAGATGTGCTTTCCTTCCTTTTCAACCTATGCCAAACCCACTTTTAATGGACTTCCATCGTTTTCCTTCTCTAGACCGGACCGGAAACGGAGGGACTTGTTCCGAATTGCAAACACGACTTTTGCCAGTAAGAACAGGACCGCAGCCGCCCCGGAGCACGTGACCAACGCGTCCGATGCCGAGGAGAGCGAAATGGAGTTTCCTTTCTCTGAAAGAAAAGTGGAAGGCCGGGAGCGGACTCTCATCTCCCATCTCCTGCCCTTCACGCTCTACCGGATCGACATCCACAGCTGCAACCACGAAGCCGCGCTCCTGGGCTGCAGCGCTTCTAACTTTGTGTTCGCACGAACGATGCCTGCAGGTACAAACTCACAAATCTTACTTTAAAGTAGGAGTGTTTGAAAAGATTATGTTATCTCTGCATTCAAAGAAGTTCATCAGGTGGCTCAACAAAGGAACCCCGACAGATGGCCATCCAGCCTCTGTTCAAGAGCTTCCAAAGAAGAAGGCTCCACCAGACTCTGAAGCAGAGGGTTCCATTATTGGAAAGCTCTTCTTACACGCAGGAAGTTCTTCCTAATGTTCAATTGGAATCTCCTTCCCTGTTATTTGAACTCATTGCTCCATTGAGTCCTAGTCTCCAGGGCAGCAGAAAGGAAGGTCTGCTCCCTTTTCCTTATCTAAACAAACCTAACTCTTTAAGCCACTTCTCAGAGGGATTCATAGTCATTTTAGTCAACATCATCTGGACACGTTCCAGCTTAGAGTCAACAGCCCTCTTGAATTGGTTTGCCCAGAATTAAACACAGGGTTATTATTCCAGGTGAAGAGGTCTAACCAAAGCAGAATAGAGAGGCACCATGACTTCCCTCAATCTGGACACTTGACTGCTTTGGATGCAGCCCAGAATCCCATTGGATTCTTTTGCTGCTGCATCATATTCTTGGCTCATGTTCACCTTGTTGTCCACTGAAACTCCAAGGTCTCTTTCCCATGCTCTGTTGTCAAACTACATATTTACCTTTAGCTCTAGTTCTTTGCATGGTCATCTGTGACGTCATACAATCCACTTTCCTCCTCTTGTGCCTCCGATTTCTCTGTACCTTGCTTTGTTCTTCTGCAAAGTACATGGCATTGAAGGAAGGAGATGGAGTATAGAGTATGTAAAAGCATGAGGAAAGGGCATTAGAAAATCCGAAAGGTGTCTGTCCAGGAGCAGAATACATTCTTGAAGGATACAGGATACATTCATAGATGAGAGCCATGCTTATAGGTAAGCAACCTGTTCTTCCTGAATTTAACTCTAGGGCTTAGGTCATCATTCTTGACCATGTGCTTCTGGGCAAAAATACTCAGATTGCTGCCAAAATACATTGCAATGTCTGGCATGCCGCTGCCACTGTTCCTCCATATCAGAAAGGCATCAGAAGCACTGACAAGCACAGCCTTCAGCTGGCTACCAGGCCTTCCTGCAACTGTAGATCCTAATCTGGCCATTTTAGTTTGAGATCTTCATTCCACAACATGGAGACTGTGCGTCAATGTTTTTCACCTCTTGTATGAATGTGTGACTTTGGATCTGGCTGTGCTTATGGGGATATACATTCTCAACAGAGCTTGGGCACATTCCTGTTGTTGTTGTCAAATTGCAGCTCTCAGAATCTTCCAGCCAGCACGGCCATTCTGCGAACTATATACCCTAAAAAGTAACTTTTCCTAGTTGTGGTTGATTACATCCTCTCTTGTGCATCTTTACACAGAGGGAGCGGATGACATTCCAGGACCAGTAACGTGGGAAGGAAAAGAAGAAAACACAATATTTCTGAAGTGGCGGGAACCTGTTAGCCCCAACGGTTTGATTCTGATGTATGAAATCAAATATAAACAAAGTGAGGTGAGGAAAACTTACAGACCTTTACGTTTAGCTGGGTTTCAACTAGCTTGAGGTATTGATACAACTCCACAAGCAGTTGTGGAAATGGCTGTAATTTGGAATCGCGCAAAGTTTATCTTCTTGAAAACCAGAAATGTCAGTGATGAGTTTTCAGAGCAAAGGTATCTGTGGCTAGAGAAGATTCATTAGAAACCAGAGTCATTGGGAAGCAGAACTCTGAAGGTCGGGACCACAAGTTGCACCAGCCTTTTCTGAATAAATGAACATACAGACACAGATCTGGAAACATATATATTTCCAATGGTTAAACACTTATGCCAGCTGAACTGTTGACTTTAAAGTTAGCGGTTCGAATCTGCAAGACAGGGTGAGCTCCTGTGTCTGCTCCTTCTTGTAGGGACATGAGAGAAGCCTCCCAGCATTATGGTAACACATCTGGGCATCCCCTGGGCAACGTCTCTGTTGATGGCCAATTCTCTCACACCAGAAGCAACTTGCAGAATGTTCTTAAGTCGCTTCTGACACAATAAAAATGTTTATTTGTATCTTGCTTTGTCTCTCCATACGGAGACCCAAAGCGATTCAAAATTAAAAGCATTAGAGTACAACTTAAAATATACAAATATTAAAACAGTATTAAATATCAGTGGAAATACTATAACAACAGTCGGCATTGGACTGGAAAGGACAGAAGGGATGGGTGAGAGAAGCCCCGTGAATGATGTTTAATCTTGTCCCCTTCCCCTCTGCGACTTTTGCAGGAGAAAGGGTTGTGTGTTTCCAGACAAGAGTACAAGAAACTCGGAGGAGCCAAACTGACGAATCTGAACCCTGGAAATGTCACCGTCCGAGTCCAGGCCACGTCTTTGGCAGGGAACGGGTCCTGGACGGAGCCAATCTCATTCTATGTCCAACCCAAGCGTAAGGACTCTTGCTTGGATCCACTTAGTGCTCTCTTGCACTCACCCTTCCAGTTACTGCATCTTAATTATGTTTATTAGTCTTTCTAGAGGTTTATACAGTCTACTCTCCATATTCACTGGGGTTAGGCCTACAAGACCCCTGTGAAAATAATATTAATAATAAAATGTGGATAAAGAAATGGCAATTTTTGAGAACTGAGAGAACACCTCTCTAGCAATTTCTAAATCCTCCAGCATTACTTTATGGATGAGATAATGTTTTCAATAAATCCATGAATCTTCAAAGCCGGGCGGTGGCGCAGGCTGTTTAGCAGCCAGCTGCAACGAATCACTCTGACCAAGATGTCCTGAATTCGAGGCCAGCCCATGCCTGCCTCTGCCTCTGTCTCTATTCTATGTTATGGCATTGAATGTTTGCCTTATATGTGTACAATGTGATCCGCCCTGAGTCCCCATCGGGGTGAGAAGGGCGGAATATAAATGCTGTAAATAAATAAATTAATAAAGCCGAAACTTTGGGGGGATGATTGTAGAACCATGTAACATGGGATATTGAACAAGCTGTGGTGCAGGCTGGTAAGCAGCTGCTGCAATAAATCACTCTGACCATAAGGTCATGAGTTCGAGGCCAGCCCGTGGTGGGGTGAGCACCCGTCAATTAAAAATAAAAAATATCCCCTGCTCGTTGCTGACCTAGCAACCCGAAAGATAGTTGCATCTATCAAGTAGGAAATAAGGTACCACTTATAAAAGTGGGGAGGCAAGTTTAACTAATTTACGACCTGGAATGAGGAAGTGCCGTCAGAGTGGATGATGAAGCAGCTGCTCCCCCCTGTGGCCAGAATCGAACATCCCCTCAGGAGAAGGTTAAATTGTCTCTGTGTCTGTCTGTCTGTCTGTCTGTCTGTCTTTGTCTCTGTTCGATGTGTTTATGGGCATTGAGTGTTTGCCTTATATATGTACATAATGTGATCTGCCCTGAGTCCCCTTCGGGGTGAGAAGGGCAGAATATAAATACTGTAAATAAATAAATATATATATTTCTGATGGCTGCAGAGAGGGGAAAACAGCAAGGGATAGATATTATACGTTGTTCTCCCTTTATATAAGGGTCATGGGGCTAACCTGTTGTCAGGGAAATAAAAAAGAGTCCTGTGTTCAGTGGGTGTTTTGGAAGGAGTGGTCCGTTGTCGCAGTCTTGTTGTGATCTATTATGAATAATTACTTAACGTGTGTATCTGTTTGCTTTGGTTGCTGCAGCCGCGAACTATGGGAACTTCTTGCATTTAATTATCGCTCTGCCCATTGCGGTCCTGTTGATTGTGGGAGGGCTTCTCATCATGCTGTACGTCTGTAACAAAAAGAGGTGAGTCTGAGTTATGTGGAGGCAGGATTAATAGAAATCAACCACAATGCTGTAAAAACTTACACGAGATGCCTCCCGTTTTCCGGCGGTGCATTTGGATTTGCATTTGACCACTTGATTTCCTTCTGGATCACTTTGCAAGGAAAACAGTTTCTGTTGCTATGAATGTATGTGTTTTGCTGCTCCTACACTTCTTTTGGATGTGTGTGTGTTAATAAGCCACTAAGTGAATACAATGTATGATGTGCCTGTGATCACTGATGACATTGTGGGACGTGACACAGCGTATTCCTAACACTTCTGTGCAAATCTGCCTAACGGTTCTGTTGGTGCGTACCTTTTATGAAGGCGAGAAGTGAGAAGGCCAAAATAGAGTTAAATGTTTACATGAATGAAAGAAAATTGGGTTTGTTGTGAGGTTGTGGAAAAGATCCCATGCAATCCAGCTAAAGTATCCCCATCTGGAGAAGGACAACCCCCTCCCAGGTAATTGGTTCCGTCTTCAAGAAGTTCCTTCTGATATTCAAAATACTGCTCCTTTGTGTTTTAACAGGAATAGCGACAGGCTTGGAAATGGAGTACTTTATGCCTCTGTCAACCCTGAATATTTCAGTGCTTCAGATGGTAAGTCATTGCTTCAGGTTGTAATGACCCTTAAGAGCAGGGGTCCCCAAACTAAGGCCCGTGGGACGGATGCGGCCCTCCAAGGCCATTTCCCTGGCCCCTGTCCTAAACTTTAGACTTAGGGTTGACCTAAGTCTACCTGGTCTTTGGAGGTCTCTTTGCTTACTTATGGCCTTCGAGATCGTCTAGATCAGGGGTCCCCAAACTTTAGAAGCAGAGGGCCGGTCCACAATCCTTCAGACTGTTGAGGGGCCGAATTATCATTTGAAAAAAACAAAACAAATTCCTATGCATACTGCACATGTCTTATTTGTAGTGCAACAACAACAACAACAAAGCAATACAATATTTAAAAATGAAAACAATTTTAACCAACATAAACCTATCAGAATTTCAATGGAAAGTGTGGGCCTGCTACTGGCCAATGAGATAGTCAAGTTAATTAGGATTGTTGTTGTTGTGTGCCTTCAAGTCATTTCAGACTTTGGCCGAGCCTAAGTCTAAAATTAATTATTTATTTACTGCATTTATTTACTACATTTATATCCCACCCTTCTCATCCCGAAAGGGACTCAGAGCAGCTGTATGTACACACAATATATTATATTATTAGCATAACACAATATTAGCATTATATATTACTATATTGAACTATACCACTATACTATTATATAATATGTAATATATAACATATAATTAATATTATTATATGGCATTACTATTAATATTATATTGTATAACATAATATTATTATCAATATTATATGTATATACAATATATTATTAAAACTGATATAAAAATATTATATTATAAAACTGAGGGCGGGGGCCAGGTAAATGACCTTGGAGGGCCGCATCCGGCCCCCAGGTCTTAGTTTGGGGACCCCTGGTCTAGATGGTCTTTGAAGGTCTCTTTGCTTAGCTACGGTCTTATGATACCATCTAGATGGCTTTTGGAGGTCATTTTCCTTACCTGTGGTCCTATGAGACTGTCTAGGTGGCCTTTGAGGGTCCTTTTTCTTACCTATGGTCTTATGAGATAATCTAGATGGCTTTTGGAGGTCACTTTCCTTACCTATGGTCCTATGAGACCATCTAGATGGCCTTTGAGGGTCCCTTTTCTTACCTATGGTCTTATGAGACAATCTAGATGGTCATTGGAGGTCTCTTTTCTTACCTATGGTCTTATGAGACCATCTAGATGGCTTTTGGAGGTCACTTTCCTTACCTATGGTCCTGTGAGACCATCTATGGCCTTTGAGAGCACCTTTCCTTACCTATAATCTTATGAAACCATCTAGATGGTCTTTGAGGGTTCCTTTCTTTATCTATGGTCTTCTGATGGCCTTGTGAGATCATCTAGATGGTCTTTGGAGGTCCCTTTCCTTACCTATGGTCTTATGAGACCATCGAGATGGTTTTTGGAGGTGTCTTTACTTACCTATGGTCTTATGAGATCGTCTAGATCAGGGGTCCCCAAACTAAGGCCCTCCAAGGTCATTGACCTGGCCTCTGTCCTAAACTTTAGACTTAAGGTTGACCTAAGTCTGAAATGACTTGAAGGCACACAACAACAACAATCCTAATTTTGGAGTGTTTCATCATAATCTGGCCCCCCAACATTCTGAGGAACTGTGAATCGTCCCTCTACTTAAAAAGTTGGAGAACCCCTGCTTAAGAAGGCCAATAGGGTGAGTGTAACATAGGGAATTGCCACGCTTGGGAAACGGAATTGCCCCATTTGTGTTATTTTGGAGAACTGCTCCCCAACTTGCATGCTGTCCCAGATTTTTTGAAAAATAAACATTTATTTCTCATAATACTCAGAACCTCAACACAAGCAGACCCTGGAGCGGGATCATGGGACCTGATTGGAATGTTGATGACTGAAGGTGTAACTGTAGAATTACTATGATTTGAGGCCACTTTCATTGCCACTGCTCAATGCTGTGGAATCGTGAGAGTTGTAGTTCTACGGGATCTATCATTTTCTTTGCCAAAGAGCATGCTGGTGCCTTTCCAAACTACAGTAGAGTCTCACTTATCCAAGCTAAACGGGCCGGCAGAATGTTGGATAACCGAATGTGTTGGATAATAAGGAGAGATTAAGGAAAAGCCTATTGCACATCAAATTAGGTTATGAATTTAAAAATTAAGCACCAAAACATCATGTTATACAACAAATTTGACAGAAAAAGTAGTTCAATACGCAGTAATGTTATGCTGTAATTACTGTATTTATGAATTTAGCACCAAAATATCACCATTTATTGAAAACATTGACTACAAAAATGTGTTGGATAATCCAGAAGGTTGGATAAGCAAGACTCTACTGTATATAAATAACAGAATCCCATAGCACGGGATCAAAATGCGTTCATTCTACAATGTGGATGCTGCCAGGGCTACTTAGAAGGTCTTCCTTTCATACGATCACCGTAAGTTGACATTGACTGGAGGGTAATAATAACCAATTTGTATAAACAGGTACTTGGCTTTCCAGTGTGTCTGAGCAACCTAAAAGATCACAAACTGTTCAAACTCAGTTTCAGAAGCAATGGGAATAAATCACAGAGCAAAATGAAAGTTAGAACTCTGGCCTATATTGCAATAGGATGGGAAGTACTGCCATGGCTTGGCTTTTATTGAGGTGTCCCTGTGCAAAAAGTGTCTGTAATTTTGCAGTGTACGTGCCGGATGAATGGGAGGTGCCTCGGGAGAAGATCACCATGTGCCGCGAATTGGGGCAGGGCTCCTTCGGGATGGTGTACGAAGGGATCGCGAAGGGGGTGGTCAAGGACGAGCCCGAAACCAGGGTGGCCATCAAGACGGTCAACGAATCGGCCAGCATGCGAGAGCGGATCGAGTTTTTGAACGAAGCTTCGGTGATGAAGGAGTTCAACTGTCATCATGTTGTAAGTTGATCTAGTTCAAAAAGGTCCAGATCTCAAGTATAAGATGGAGTTGTTCCCTTTCCGCCATTTTCTCTGCCTCAACATGTGCATTGATAATGTTGGGAAATGTCATTTCCATAGGAAAGAATACAATTTTTTAAAAAATGTGATATTCTCTTTGCCTTGGATTGGAATGCTGTACTTCATCGCATAATAGTCGCCACCATATAATAGACGATGTTGACAAGCTGGAAAGTGTCCAGAGGAGGGCGACTAAAATGATTAATGGTCTGGAGAACAAGCCCTATGAGAGGAGACATGATAGCCATGTATAAATATGTGAGGGAGAAGGGAGCAAGCTTGTTTTCTGCTGTCCTGGAGACTAGGACGCAGAACAACGGCTTCAAACTACAGGAAAGGAGATTCCACCTGAACATCAGGAAGAGCTTCCTCACTGTGAGAAGGGCTGTTCGGCAGTGGAACTCTCTCCCCCGGGCTATGGTGGAGTCTCCTTCTTTGGAGGCTTTTAAGCAGAGGCTGGATGGCCATCTGTCGGGGGTGCTTTGAATGCAATTTCCTGCTTCTTAGTGGGGGGTTGGACTAGATGGCCCATGAGGTCTCTTCCAACTCTACTATTCTATGATTCTATGACACACACACACTTTTGGGGTAATATTGGTATTTTTGTATTCCTTGCATAATAGTTGCAGAGCCATTTGGAGCCTCCCTTCCTCCCTCTATTCTTTTTTTCTCCAAAGTCAAGGCAGTTTAAAAACTATAACATGGAACTTGGATCTTCCCTCCTTTCTCCAATGAGCTCCATTTCAGATTTTGTAAACTGCCTTGCCTTTGGGGAAGGAAAGGAAGGAAGAATCTTCCCTCTTCCTTTCTCCAAGGCAAAGGAGTTTCAGAAAACAAATGGAATTGGAGCTGTTCCTTTGAGGCAGGATCATCCCTTCTTTCGTTTCAGAAGTAAGGCAGTTTACTGTTACTAAATACAACAGAAACCTGAGAATCAAATTCAGATTTTATTGCATAATAGTCAGTCCCCTTTTTCGAACAAAAGATAAAAATTGTGACTATTATGTGATGAAATATGGTATACTAGTTGTGCGCCATTTATCCAAAATTCTTGGAACCTGAATTGTTCCAAGTTTCAGATATTTACACATCTTGCATTACTCACATATTATATACATCATGAGATGGATTCCTTGAAGATAGAACTCTAAATGTGAAATCCATGTATGTTTCACATGCACCTTACACATGTTGCCTGAAAATAATTTTATATACAGTATTTTAATAATGTTGTGCTTGAGACAGTTTTTGTGCATCGGAAAGCAACAGTGTCACTTTCTTAAGCCATCCATATGGACACTTTTGGATTCTGGAGGATTTGGGGAATCTGGATAAGAGATACTCAAGCTGTATGGCATCCTTAGAAAATAATTGTTTTTATTTTTGACCAAGTAAAAGGTCAATACTCCTGCTGTGGGTCTTTCTACCACCCAAGTGGGTTTGTTCCTTTTTTGGCTACTTTCTCGTTTACTTTATTCGCGTTCTTGCTTCTTGAGCGAAACAGTTTCACAAGTGACAGCAAATCTTCCTTTCTTTGTTGTTGTTACTTCCTGCAAGATTAAATCGTTTCAAATGTTTGCTCCCAGGGGATACAATTATGAGAATGTTTGCACATGTTTCAGTACTGTTTCACATCTTGGGACTTTCTTGCAAAAAAGAAAATCATTTGTGCAAAACAATCAGTTCTGCACACAAAACAGCAAGACTTTATTTACTGAAACAGTGTTGCATTGAATCAGAGCAGTGTGTTATTGAAGCAAGCAGCTGTCTTCTTGGCTATAGCCTTTTAGGAAAAATCAAAGAATTTGACAAATTATAGGATACTGTAGATAATACAGTAGAGCCCCACTTATCCAACATAAACGGGCCGGCAGAATGTTGGATAAGCGAATATGTTGGAAAAGAGGGATTAAGGAAAAGCCTATTAAACATCAAATTAGGTTATGATTTTACAAATTAAGCACCAAAACATCATGTTATACAACAAATTTGACAGAAAAAGTAGTTCAATACGCAGTTATGCTATGTAGTAATTACTGTATTTACGAATTTAGCACCAAAATATCATGATGTATTGAAAACATTGACTACAAAAATACGTTGGATAATCCAGAACATTGGGTAAGTGAGTGTTGGATAAGTGAGACTCTACTGTAATAGCCAGTCAGGAAACTCACAATTGAGAATTAGCAAGTGCCCCATAAAACCTATTAATTTTGAGCCTTTTCTTTGCATTTGTTACTGTTTTTAGTGGCAAATGCCATTTAGTTAATTTTGAATTGATATCATTGATTCTATTGTAATGTTTATATATATATGGATTTTAAATTGTATTGAAAATCTTTTAATGCAAGCCACTTTGAGTTTCCTTTGTGGAGAGGGAAAAATAGGCTATGAATAAACATAATAGTAATAATAATGTCTTTGATTTGTTTCAGGTGAGGCTCCTTGGTGTCGTGTCCCAAGGCCAACCCACATTGGTCATCATGGAGCTCATGACACGCGGAGACCTGAAGAGTTACTTGCGCTCCCTTCGGCCGGACACAGAGGTGAGTGTGCCCAGTCTTCCCATCGGCAAAGAACATAATTTCCCAGAACGACGTTAAATTTTGCCAACTCAGGGACCTAACTGTTGTGGGAGAAGGCTACTCAATAGGCTTATACATAGATCCATTTCAAAAAAAAGTCTTCAGCTGGTTTGGTTGGTTTGGATGCCCATAACGGCATGGGCTCTGCCACCATATTTTTTTTTGGCCACAACAGAGCAGTGGCTGTCTGGTTTCTTTCAGTTATGGGGAGGGAGACAGCTGCTAGAAGGGAAAGGATCCCAGAAAGGATGATTTCTTAAGCCTATATATACCCTGTTTCCCTGAAAATAAGACATCCCTAGAAAATAAGACCTAGTAGATGTTTTGCTGAATTGCTAAATATAAGGTTTCCCCTGAAAGTAAGACCTAGCAAAGTTTTTGTTTGGAAGCATGCCCGCCAAACAGAACACCAGAGCATGCAGGATCGGTAAATGTACGTACCATAGAGTGTTGTACATGGAAATAATGGTAGTAACAAGAAATTCTTGATAAGATTCAGTTTGTTTGGTTATGCTGGTTTGTGATGACAATTACTGTACAGTATATAATAAATGTTCATTTTTTTGTTCAACAATTAATGTGAATTCTTCTTCATGGAAAAATAAGACATCCCCTGAAAATAAGACCTAGAACATCTTTGGGAGCAAAAATTAATATAAGGCACTGTCTTATTTTCGAGGAAACACGGTATATCTATATGTGTGTGTGTGTATGTGTATGTATATGTACACAACTACACACACACACACACACACACTCCACTTGCCTCACTGCCAGCAGAGCCTTTCAGGATGCTTGCCACAGATGCCAGCAAAGCAAACATCAGGGGAGAATGCTGCTGGAACACAGCCATACAGCCCAGAGAAAGTCACAGCAATCCAGTGATTTCAGCCATGAAAGCCTTCGACAACAGAGTTTTGTTGTTTACAAGTGTGGCTTTGGGAATGCGGGATTAGAAAACAATTGAAGAAGTGAATTGGCTTTTTGGAAGCTTCAAAGAGACACAGACCAGTCTTGTGAGGAGCTCCAGAAGAGAGATATGGGGCTTGAAGGCTGCCGAAACAGCCTTGGGTTTGCATGTGATTTAATGGATAAATACTTGGGTCTTGGGCCTGTAGGACTCAACATTTGGATTACAAGAGGTAGGAGGCAGAAAGTAGGCCTGCTAAGAAGCTCTGGCCCCATTGTTCTGCATCCTTTATGGACAATGGCCAACCAGTGAAGTGGCTCTTCCAGCTACATAGGTCAGATTACTCGAAATTGGGAAAGTGTGTTGGTTTTCTTCTAGCAAAGAAGAAAGTGGTTCACATTGTGGTTGTTTCCCCACCTCTCCTTGTCCAGAATAACCCAGCGCATACTCTTCCGGCCCTGAAGAAGATGATCCAGATGGCTGGCGAGATTGCTGATGGCATGGCCTATCTCAATGCCAACAAGTTTGTCCACAGAGACCTCGCGGCAAGGAACTGCATGGTGGCCGAGGACTTCACTGTGAAAATTGGAGGTGCGTGCCCTGCCTTCTTTTGTTGGTGCTCCTAATGCGAAACACAAAGGAAGCAGGAACTTGACTCTAAATCAGGGGTTCCCAAACTTTTTAAACAGGGGGCCAGTTCACGATCCTTCGGACCGTTGGAGGGCCAGACTATAGTTGGCCACCGAGCAATAATAATAATGATGATGATGATGATGATGATGATAACAACAACAGCAACAGCAACAATAATAATAAAAAGAGGGTTGGAAGACGACCCTTTGGGCCATTTAGTCCAACCCCCTTCTGCCTTTGTGCACCAAAAGCACAAGCAAAGCACCCCTGACAGATGGCCACCCAGCCTCAATGTTAATAATAATAATAATAATGAGGGTTGGAAGAGACCCCTTGCGCTATTTAGTCCAACCCCCTTCTGCCTTTGTGCACTGAAAGCACAAGCAAATCACCCCTGACAGATGGCCAACCAGCCTCAATGATGATGATGATGATGATGATGATGACGATGATGATGACGATGATGATGATAATAAGGGTTGTAAGAGAAGAAGAGACCCCTTGGGTCATTTAGCCCAACCCCCTTCTGCCCTTGTGCTGTGAGGGCTGAATAAATGGCTTTGATGGGCCGCATCCGACCCCCGGGCCTCAGTTTGGGGACCCCTGCTCTAAATAGTCTAGCAAAAGGGCCTAGCAGTTGACTTTCTTGCCAACTCCTGTCACTCCTATTCGAATTTCACTTATTCTGTGTCCGGGGAGGAGTGCCGTGGAAGTACATAGCTCAGTCACAGTTCTTTGAGTTAGTTTGAAAATGTGTTGCAAAATGTAAAACAAACAGCAAAATATAGAAGCTTTAAATAATGTATTGTGTGTGTAGTGAAACAGCTTAAGAGGTTTTGTGCAATGTGTAATGATAGTGGTGGGACCATGAAGAAAAATCCTAATTTTGGTCCCTTTCAAGGCTTCTTTAATTCAGGAACGAAGTGGCTGCACAGTACTTTCTGAGGCTTGTAAGGAAATGTAAATATATGGTTACAAAAGTGACAAATGGCTGATGCTTGTGATAGGATGGGATGTGGTGCTCTTGCTCTTAGTTTTCCTATGGCTTGCTGAATATCCATCTCCTTTGTGTGTCACATAGATTTTGGCATGACAAGGGATATCTATGAGACCGATTACTATCGGAAAGGTGGGAAGGGCTTGCTGCCCGTCCGCTGGATGTCCCCAGAATCGCTGAAGGATGGCGTCTTCACAACTCACTCGGACGTTTGGTAATAATAATGGAAATATCTTTACTGCTATTTGAACGTTCTCCTCTGGGCCCTTGCACAAGCTCAACCAAAACACCCTGTCAAGACATTGCAGAATAGGGGAGAAATGTTGCCTCTTTAATGCGTGAATGGTTTCCAAAGCGATGTGTTTTGGTGGGTCACACTTGTGTGAAAACTATAACTTATGTTGTTGTCTGGTCCATAAACTTCCAGACATCAAGAGCAGTCTTCCACCTTTAGCAAAAGTAATGGCAGTGTTATGTATTATCCTTTGCTTCACGCACCATGATCCACAGTGTATCACATGAAATATGTCAAACAGGAATGCTTTAATCCTTCTTATCACCCTTTACTTCGGAGCAACCTTCCTTTCGGATGAATATCCAAAGGAACTTTTCAGTATTGTATTTGTGTGCATGCATCCATTGAAAGATGATAGTGACATTTTTGATGAACAGTTTAACTCAGTGGCTTAAATCCATTTGTTGGTCCCAACTAACGGGTATCCAAATAGGTATCTTTGTAACATCTGCATCTTTGCAACTCTCCGGGTCAGTTTCAATTTGGATGTACAATTTGATCATATCAGTATCTTGTGCTGGCAGTTGGTGTCAAAGTAGTAAAAAAAATAACAAGATGTGGCTTTCCAGATGATTTAGAACATCAAACAGATTTTGGATAATCATCCATTGTTTTCAAAAAAGGTCTTTCCCAGCATGGTCTCCCTTGATATGAATTGAATTACAGCTCCCCTGAGCCCAGTAAACACAGACAAGACGTTTATTTGTTTGTTTGTTTACAACATTTATATCCCACTCTTCTCACTCCGAAGGGGACTCAGAGCGGCTTACAAATTATATGTACATACAATATATTATATTATTGGCCTAGCACAATATTAGTTTTGTATATTACTATATTGTCCTATACTATTATACTGCAATATTATTAGTAATATTACATGTAATATATACAGTAGAGTCTCACTTATCCAAGCCTCGCTTATCCAAGTTTCTGGATTATCCAAGCCATTTTTGTAGTCAATGTTTTCAATATATCATAATATTTTGGTGCTAAATTCATAAATACAGTAATTACAACATAACATTACTGCATATTGAACTACTTTTTCTGTCAAATGTGTTGTATAACATGATATTTTGGTGCTTAATTTGTAAAATCATAACCTAATTTGATGTTTAATAGGCTTTTCCTTAATCCCTCCTTATTATCGAAGATATTCGCTTATCCAAGCTTCTGCTGGCCCGTTTATGTTGGATGAATGAGACTCTATTATATAGTTACTATATTATTATATTTTATTAATATATTGTATTACATTATAATATTATTACAGTAGAGTCTCACTTATCCAACATAAACAGGCTGGCAGAACGTTGGATAAGCGAATATGTTGGATAATGAGAGATTAAGGAGAAGCCTATTAAACATCAAATTAGGTTATGATTTTACAAATTAAGCACCAAAACATCATGTTATACAATAAATCTGGCAGAAAAAGTAGTTCAATATGCAGTAATGCTACCTAGTAATTACTGTATTTACGAATTTAGCACCAAATATCATGATATATTGAAAACATTGACTACAAAAATGCGTTGGATAATCCAGAAAGTTAGATAAGTGAGACTCTACTGTATCAATATTATTAATACATTCCATTATTTGGGGAGAAAATGAAGCAGAATGTGATATCTTCAGGAAATACATATTCAGAAGAAAGATTGTTTGTTGATTTGAAATTGAGATTATGTTTTTCAGCTGCGATGGCTTGAATAATGTCCTCATGTGATTGTTTTCCTTGCAGGTCCTTTGGTGTTGTCTTGTGGGAGATAGCCACACTGGCTGAGCAGCCTTATCAAGGCATGTCGAATGAGCAGGTCCTTCGCTTTGTGATGGAGGGTGGCCTTCTGGAGAAGCCAGACAACTGTCCCGATATGCTGTATGTATTTCTTGGCATTCCTCATCATTGAGCTTCTTTGGTGGTTGCTTTGTTGCCATGCTGCTCGTGCTAATAGCAATTACGTGACGGTTGCCGGTGTGGACAGGGCTGCAGGGCCCTGCAAAGGTTACATAGACCCATTTGTTGTTAATGAAGCTAGTGAAGCAGCCTGGAAGAGCTTTCTTCACTGAAAAAGAAAAAAGAGGAACCAGCTTCTTCTGTAATTTTCAGTATCTATGATGAACTTGTGATAGGTAGTGTTATTTTTTAAAAAGACTAAAAACTGCCCTTGAAACAGACCAGTAGCTTTAAAGGACTGATGTGGCCCTAATACTGCTTAAGATTTGGTAGCAACATTCTTCTGCATCAGCTGATATTCTTGAGAGGTTTTCAAGAGCAGTTCCATGTAGTTTGTGTTAACAGTACTCCATTCAAGATACGATTAATACATTTACATGCAGTCCTCACGTTACGAACAGGGGAGGTTCTGTAGGTTTGGTCTAAAGTAGAATTTGTATGTAAGTTGGAACAGAGACATCTCTGAAGTGTAACTCCAGTCACACACACACACACACACACATCTTCTATCTATCTATCTATCTATCTATCTATCTATCTATCTAGCTATAAGAATCACGGCAGCAGACAAAACAACAAAATTACAGGCCCCCCAACCTCGAAATTTGACAACACAACCCATCGTCCACGCCTCTAGGTTGATACAATAAAAAGAAAAGAAAAATAAAGTCCTAATTAGAGGGAGAGGAATAATTGTTTTTATCCAATTGCTGCCAGTTAGAAGGCTAAGCTCTGCCCACTTGGTCTCCTAGCAACCTACTCAGCCCAGGGGAAAGGCAGAGTTAGGCCTCACTTAGGCCTCTTCCACAGATTATCTAATTTGCACTAGATTATATGGCAGTGTAGACTCAAGGTCCTTCCACACAGCTATATAACCCATCTATAATCTTATATTATCTGCTTTGCAGTGGATTATCTTGACTCCACACTGCCATATAATCCACTTCAGTGTGCATTTTATACATCTGTGAAGAAAGGGCCTCATATAATCCAGTTCTAAGCAGATAATATAAGATTATCAATATACAGTAGAGTCTCACTTATCCAACATAAACAGGCCGGCAGAATGTTGGATAAGTGAATATGTTGGATAATAAGAAGGGATTCAGGAAAAGCCGATTAAACATCAAATTAGGTAATCATTATACATATTAAGCACCAAAACATCATGTTATACAACAAATTTGACAGAAAAAGCACAGTAATGCTATGTAGTAATTACTATATTTACAAATTTACCACCAAAATATCACAATGAATTTAAAACACTGACTACAAAAACATGGATTACTAAAAGGCAGACTGCATTGGATAATCCAGAACATTGGATAAGCGAATGTTGGATAAGTGAGATTCTACTTTAATATAAAATAATTACTGTGGTAGAATAATACAGAACAATATAATCTCTAAAACCAGGACAGTAAAAAAAAGAGCAAAACTCTGAAAGCAGGGAAATTGGGAATTCCACAAAGGAAACAATCAGGGCCAGCTAACACCTCCCAAGAAAGGATTCTTCCAGAAAGGAAGCTGAGAAGGGAGTGAAGCGGTGTGTATTACCAAAGTCATTATTATTACTATTATTACTATTCTTCTTATTATTGTTGTTGTATTGCTGTGAACCATGAAAATGAATACAATCTGGCTCCAAGTATTCAAAAACACTAAGACATGACTGGACTTAATGTTAGGGGAAAACCTATACCCTTTACCTTCACTACCACCAATTCCTCAATACTTTATTTCCAATACCACCATACTTCGCCACAGCAACGCGTGGCCGGGCACAGATAGTGTGTGTGTGTGTGTATGTGTGTGTGTATGTGTGTGTGTATGTGTATAAGTTTTGGATGGCATAGGGAAGGGTTGACATCCCTGTAGTGTTTCCTTTACTGCCTGTGTCCTTGTTCAGAAGATTTCACCTCATTTTCTGTCCCTGTCAGAATTGCAGAATTTAAGGCGTTGGCTTGCTGGCTAACAGGGGATGGGCTGGAGATGTCACTGCCTTGGTCCTTTCATTACTGGCTGTTATTTCCCAATGGATGTTGGGTGGTGCAATACTGGCTAAACAGTATAATTTCTCCAGTGGCGTGGGGCATAGACATCTTGTGATGATGTGGCATGTCTCATTAAGAGACACTGTTTTAACGTGGTGAGATGTATTCCACGCTGGGCATGTGTACTCAGAAGCAGATTAGCAAAGCGCAAGGGCAGATGTCTTCACTGTATCTGGTTGTGATCCCCAGGTTGTGCCAGTCAGCTTTCAAAAGATATTGTTTCTAGCACCCACTTTATGCTTGATATTCAAGCAGTGCATCTTATAGGTCAGAGCATGGTCCAGGGTAACTCCCAGGTATTTTGGTGTGCTGCAATGCTCCAGTGGGATTCCTTCCCAGGTAATCCTCAGAACTTGAGATGCTTGTCTGTACTTAAGGTGAAAAGCATATGTCTGTGTTTTAGATGGGTTAGGAATCAGCTGGTTGTCCCTGTAATAGGCAGTAAAAGGTAAAGGTTTCCCCTGACGTTAAGTCCAGTCATGTCTGACTCTGGGGGTTGGTGCTCATCTCCATTTCTAAGCCGAAGAGCCGGTGTTGTCCATAGACATCTCCAGGTCATGTGGCCGGCATGACTGCATAGAGCGCTGTTACCTCCCCGCCAGAGCGGTACCTATTGATCTACTCACATTGGCATGTTTTCAAACTACTAGGTTGGCAGGAGCTGGAGCTAACAGTGGCTGCTCACACCGCTCCCGGGGTTTGAACCTGGGACCTTTCGGTCTCCAGCTCAGTGCTTTAACGCACTTCGCCACTGGGACTCCTGTAATAGGCAGTAAGAGCACCTAAAGCTTTGGAGAGCTTTTGTTCAATCTTTTCAAATCTCCCTGCTTGGTGACTTTAGGTTAGTCACACTCTCTCAGAGAAATAGGAAGGTGAATCCCCTTTGAATACATCTTGACAAGAAAACTCCGTGATTGATAGGGTTGCCTTAGGGTTGCACACAACAAAAAACTATATATAGTCTTGGTTCCCCAACAGTCTGAGGGACCATGAAGAAGAGAAGAAAGGGGCATCAGAGAGACCAAAATTACTTGTCCTTGATGCAAAATTTTGCTTCCGTTAACAACCAGCGGTTGCCGCAAGCCTGCATTCCGCTTGTCCTTGCTCTTTGCGTTAACTAGTCTAAGGCTCAGTTTACGTCCCTGCAAAGTCACTTTCTGGAAGGAAATACCACGTCTTGCTGCCCCCCTCTTTTTCTTTCCCTTGTTTGAGGCCCACACAAGGGATGCAACAGCTTAAGAGGCCTCAGCTGCTTGAGATTCTCAGGAAAAGGGCTTCTTTGGCCAGGCGGCCAGGGCTGGTGTTAGGTGACAATGCCACATTCGCTGCTTTTTCTGCCTGGGATTGGGCAAAGAGGGAAAATGAAGACCGAATACCGCTGTTGGAGGTTGCACTAGGACTGGATTCCCTGCTTTGCATTCTTTCCCTTTTAGGATGGGAATCTCCAGCAGGCTCAGATGGCTCTGAAATTACGCTCAACATTGCGGGAATAACTCCGTGGGAAGGGGGAGAAGGAGTGGTTGGGCAAATCTAGTAATTTACATTTCTGAAGCAAAATCAAAAAGTTGAAAAAGAAAAATTAAGAGCAGAAAAGTCCTTCCACTCTGATTGCAAATTCAAGAAAACTTTCTCTTGACATTTCTGAGAGTGTTTGTACTTGATTTAAGTTTGTGTCTCTCTAGGTTTTTTTAATGCAGCTGAACACATGGCTGCTAGTGTGTATAAACGGAACGAATTCCTTCCAAGTCATTATTTAGTTCATAGGCTTATTCTCCTGCTTGCCAAGCTCCTTTTAATGCCCGTTTTGTAATAGACACATCTTTCAAAAACAACAGATTATAACAGTCGTTTTTATGCACATTACCTAGCCTTGCTCTCCAAAATATACAGTAGTTGAAAATACAGTAGAGTCTCGCTTATCCAACCTTCGCTTATCCAACGTTCTGTATTATCCAGTGCAGTAAGCCTTTTAGTAGTCAATGTTTTTTTAGTCAATTTTTCAATATATTGCGAAGTTTTGGTGCTAAATTTGTAAATACAGTAATTACTACATAACGTTATCTTTCCAACCCCAAAAGCATTATGCTTATAAAGGTTGTATATTACTGATGTCATGGCCTATGGCTAGTACAATAAACCATTCATTCATTCATTACATAACGTTACTGTGTATTGAACTGCTTTTTCTGTTAATTTGTTGTAAAACATTATATTTTGGTGCTTAATTCGTAAAATCATAACGTAATTTGATGTTTAATAGGCATTTCCTTAATCATTCCTTTTTATCCAACATTTTCACTTATCCAAAGTTCTGCCGGCCTGTTTATGTTGGAAAAGTGAGACTCTACTGTAGTTGCAAATATATACATTGGCCTGGTGGCCACTGAAGAACTTTGGGGTAATTGGAGCTCTCCGCCCCATTAAAACCTTTGAGTGATTAACCCTGTGATGTGTTCTTAATTCATTTTTAACTTATGCTAACTCTTAAGATGAACCCGTTGTAGGGCTTTCTTGGCAAGATTGATTTCCTCTGTCGTTGAGAGTAAAATATCCAAAGTCATCCATAGTTTTCTGTGCCTGAGCAGGGATTCGGGCCCTGATCCCGGCATCAAACCATGACTAACGGTGTTACTCTGCTCCTATTTTAATTGTATTAATTGGCTTGCTCTGGAATTGGTAAACTGTCCTAAATCTTAAAACTCCCAACCTCAGCTTTCAGACTTAATAACATCAGTTGACTTTCAAAGACTGCATTTTCCCCTGTTGTTTGATGTCTTCTTTTAAAATTCTCATGTCTCATATTTCCCTCTGTGTGAAATATTGCCACAACCAGCTTAGCCTTGTTTGGGCCAAATAAGAATGGAAGAGTACCCCCTTTATTACTAATAGAAAAGTGGGGCCCCTTCCATGCCCAAACGGTTTTGGACATCAGCTGCACAACAGCACCCAAGGCACTGAATCCCCTTTTCTCCTTGGAAAGACTGTATTTACGATGGACACTAAAGGCACGGCACTCCCATTGGCTTGCAGATTCTCCCTCCATTTTGGGAAGCGCGTTCCCTCTCCATGGCCGTGTAAACAGGGCCTCCAAACTCCCCAGAGAAAGGAAGCCTCCTTTTATGGGAAGTGCCGGAATGGCTGAAAGGAAGCGTCATGGGCACTTTGTTGGCACGGCGGCCACGTGTGCCATTCTGCTGGCCCCGGTCTCTCCTCCGCAGGGCAGGGGGCCAGCCAATATGTCCCGTGTTCTTGGCCCCAGCTGGCGCTTTTATTCTGAGATGGAGCCGTCAGCAGGAAAGGAGCAGCGATGAAGTAACAGAAATGGATCTCTGGTATTTATTTATGTCACAGTCTTGCTCCTTCGCTGAGGAGGCGGAGGGGTGCGGGGTGGTAGTCGCCGTGCCTGTTGCCATCAGCTGCTTGCTTTAAGTGCCGAAAACAGGGTCCGATTTAAAAGCTTGTGGGGGAGAGCGGGACAGAAATATTGTGTTTGTGATGCTCGAATTTCTGTTACCTTTTCTTCAAAATATATCGTAAGATTCGATAAAATTATACAGCTCAACCCCTCGCGGGCACAGAGTTGCTCCCTGCTGTTCTGGTTCTAAGTGCCCAAGCTTTCTGACTTTTGCCTGAATCATTAAAAAACAGCATCTTTTCAGTTGAAATATTGACCATGTCTTTGTTAAGATAATTGGTTGGCGTATGATAAGGAGGAGCCCCGGTGGCGAAGTGTGTTAAAGCACTGAGCTGCTGAACTTGCAGAGGTTCAAACCCTGGGAGCGGCATGAGCAGCCGCTGTTAGCTCCAGCTTCTGCCAACCTAGCAGTTCAAAAACATGCCAATGTGAGTAGATCAATAGGTACCACTCTGGCAGGAAGGAAACGGCGCTCCATGCAGTCATGCCGGCCAAATGACCTTGGAGATATCTATGGACAATGCCGACTCTTCGGCTTAGAAATGGAGATGAGCACCAACCCCCAGAGTCAGACATGACTGGACTTAACATCAGGGGAAACCTTTACCTTTACCTATGATAAGGAAACCGATCAAAATAAGGTAGTTCTATTTAGCATATTCCATATCCTTGGCAGTTTATCTCCTCCCGTCCTTGGCCTAGATGTTAATACAGCGTTGAGATCTCTGTAGGTTGTGTTGATCATCCAGTTCAGTTCTTAATTTCAAGGCTAGGAAGAAAGACACTTAGGTTAAGTTTCTACATTTCTGCCTTATCTCTTTATCACCACAGGAAGATTCAGTGAAGATTAGATTGCCTGCTCATTTATATTTTGTTCTCCCATTGCATCTAAAGTCATGATTCTTTACTAACCAATGCAATTTTCTTAATGCCCCAAATAACCCCAGGAACAGGCCAAAAAAGCAAATCTCCAATAATAATAATAATAATAAATAATAATAATAATAATAATACAGTAGAGTCTCACTTATCCAACATTCACTTATCCAACGTTCTGGATTATCCAACACATTTTTGTAGTCAATGTTTTCAACACATCATGATATTTTGGTGCTAAATTTGTAAATACAGTAATTACAACATAGCGTTACTGTGTATTGAACTACTTTTTCTGCCAAATTTGTTGTATAACATCATGTTTTGGTGCTTAATTTGTAAAATCATAACCTAATTTGATGTTTAATAGGCTTTTTCTTAATCTCTCATTATCCAACATATCGCTTATCCAACGTTCTGCCAGCCCATTTATGTTGGATAAGTGAGACTCTACTGTAGTAATAATAATAATAATAATAATAATAATAATAATAATAATAATAATAATAATAATAATAATAATAATAATGCCGTGCCAAAAGATCTCAGCCGGCATTTGGAAACAATAGACATTGACAACATTACGATCTGCCAATTGCAAAAGGCCACCCTACTGGGATCTGTGTGCATCATCCAAAAATACATCACACAGTCCTAGACATTTGGGAAGTGTTCGACTTGTGATTTTGTGATACGAAATCCAGCATGTCTATCTTGTTTGCTGTGTCATAAAATAATAATAATAATAATAATAATAATAATAATAATAATAATAATATGAAATCCAGCATATATATCTTGTTTGCTGTGTCATACTATGTCTTTGTGTCAATAATAATAATAATAATAATAATAATAATAATAATGTGTTAGTTGGGCTGTGAATGCTGATGTTAACCCGTGTCTTGTCTTCCTCCCTTTCTAGCTTTGAGCTCATGCGAATGTGCTGGCAGTACAATCCCAAGATGAGACCGTCTTTCTTGGAAATCATCGGCAGCATTAAAGACGAGCTCGACCCGGCCTTCAAGGAGGTCTCCTTCTTCTACAGCGACGAGAACAAGCCGCCCGATACGGAAGAGCTTGACTTGGAGGCGGAGAACATGGAGAGCATTCCTTTAGATCCTTCCTCGACCCTCCAGCCTTCTGACAAACACTCAGGACATAAAGCGGAGAACGGCCCCGGCGTGGTGGTCTTGCGGGCCAGCTTTGAGGAGAGACAGCCGTACGCGCATATGAACGGGGGGCGCAAGAACGAGCGCGCCTTGCCTTTGCCCCAGTCTTCGGCCTGCTGACCTCTAGAACCAGGTTTTTTTTGGGTTGCAAACACATACATGCATCAGGAGGGGGGTGGGGGACAAGAGCAAGGAAAAGAAACATTAACAATTCATTCAAAAGCCTACTGTACCTCAGCGGATCTTCAGAGCTATCACAGCTCCACACAGGAGAATCCTCTCTTCAGTTCGAAGTTGAAATGACGGTTTTTTCCCCCTTCTCTCTCTTTGTTTTCAATATGCAAGCAGAAGATTGTTTCAAGCAAAAGAACTCTTGTTTAAGTGGGGCGCACAGAGAGCCTTCTAAAACTTTTTAGCGTTAATACTTAATAGCAAACAGAAAACTTGATCTGATGTGTGTCTCCTTTTTCTCTTCTTTCTCTCTGCTTCATAATGGGAAACATATCTGCGTGAAGTTCAACTGTTGGCACTTTTTTTTTCCAAGGAAAAAGAAATCACATCAAAAATTGCAGGCCGACCAGCTCTCTCTCCGTTCCCTCTGGCAAGCACCGGCCTGACATTGTAGGCTGTTACAAAAACGAAACAGGATTCAAAGGAGAGGGGGAAAAAATTAAAGAAACCAGGCTGGAGATTTAATATTGTTCCTTGACACCTTTTTTTAGGATCACATGAAAAAAGATCAAAGGGCCATTGTTTGTCCAAGGTTGTAATTGTTTTCAACGCTGCCAAATTTTGCCAAAAAGAAAAAAGAAGACAAAGAGAAGAACGTTCTTTTAGGATTTCTCTTTTTTTTTGCATAGGCCTGGAAGGAGCAAAATAAGCATATGCTCCATTTAAATGAAATACAGATCAATACACTCCAAACAAACACTGACATTTAATAAGGTCTAATTGTCTAATTTTTTTTGGACTGGACAAAACCTTGGTTGTTTATTTTTTAAAATAAAAACAACAACACCACAGTTGAGAACATAAGAGGCGGAGGCTGAATAAATTGCCTGCCTTTACATTCTGGACAAAACTGGCACTGGTGAGCCAAACCAGAGGGTGGGGGGAAAATGTGTATTTTGTGCAGAAAATTCAACGGCACTCCGAAAGGAAAGAAAGAAAGACAAAACCAGAAGGGATTTCCATGAGGTGTTCCTGTTGCCCTTGGCAGGCTTGCAGGACAAACAAACAAACAAACAAAAAACTTAAGACACAAACATTGAAGAAGAATAGCCAATTAAATGGATTCAAGCATCCAACACTTTGTTGACCTTTTTTTTCCTCTATGTTATTATTGAGACTTCAAAAGGGTCTGGCAGTTCTATGTTAGACCACGGATCATTTGCATACACATTGTCTTTTTGTGTCACTTTTATAACTTTTTTACAGTTCAGATAACTCATCTATATGTCTGTACAGAAAAAGAAAAAAGCTGCTATTTTTTTGTTCTTTATCTTTGTGGATTTAATCTATAAGAAATACTTCAGGTCTACCCCCCCTTCCTTTTCCCCCCTTGCCTTTCTCCCCTCCCCACATTCCCAAGCAGTTTCTTATGCTTTGTACGATAAACGTGTACGGTCTTTTCTCCTTCGCCGACCACCACCACTTCCCCCAAGATGTGATACCTGAAATATGATTTGCCATCAACTGTTTAATGCCTTTTATAAACACATCTCTGCTTGTCTTTTTTTTCTGTTTCTCCCCCACAACCCCTTTCTGCTTTTTTTATTTAAAAAAAGGTTATTTGGGGTAAAGCGCTCTTTATGGAGCGGGAGGGTCTGCATGGCCGGTTGCGCGTCCGCACCACGTCTGGATGCGTGTCTTCTTCTCCATCATCATCATCATCATCAACAACTGTACTCTCTTTTCCCTTCTCCTTTGCCCATTTGGCACCCGTCTCTGTTACAGTGCAAGGTATGATGGAAACTCAGGTCGGGGGAAAAAAGTTTTAACTATTTCGTACATTCTTACTCAGTGTTCATGTTCATATTGGTGTACAGTAGCCTCGCCCTGCTTTTCCCTTTTTGCCTTCTTTTTTGGGTTGTATCTCGCAAACGAAACGACCGCACACCTATGTATTTTAACTGTTGGGTGCAAATAGCTGTTGAGTTGCAAATACCAGACTTTGGGGGGGGTGTCATTATTTCTCAAATATAACAACAATAATATGAATGGTACCGATGACGATAATGGAACATTGTTAACCTTCCACCCGGCAAACAACGCATGTATAATTCTTAGCCAGTGGGTAACTCTACAAGGCCATGGGCCCTTCCGTGTTTATCGGGCTCCCGTTGCTCCAATTCCCATATCAGAAAAGAATTAAAGTTGGTTATTATTTGTCAGAATGGTGGGTGGTTAAGAAATAACATGAAGGCAAGCTGCAGAGAATTTGGGGGGGGGGGGGTCACTTCTTTTGTTGTATCTCTGACATTATGCAGCAATTTCACTGAGACTCCCCCCCCCCCCAAAAAAAAAGAACCCCAATAGGGACATAATAGCCTAATTGCATGCATTTTATCAAGAAAGACGGAGCCCTCAGTTTCCAAAGTGAAGGTGCCTTAACGCTTGTTAATTCACCTGTAGTTACTGCATGGAAATTCTGTATTAGCACTGAACCAACCAAAGTCTGGCAGCAAAGAGGAAGGATTGTTCTGAGATGGAAATAATGAATTTATTCTCTCTTTTTTATGTGGGAGGGGGTGGGATTGTTTGAAAAAGAACAAAGAAATGAAATATAACTGCTAGATGTGACTGGAGATAAAAAGAAAATATATGTTTGTAGTGCTTTTTTCCCTTTCCTCGCTTGTGTAGCTTCAGTCCCACCATCTTCTTTTCACCTCTCATAGTTGTTGTTTTTTTCCCCTTTCTAAAAAAGAAAAAAGAGAAAAAAAGAAAGAATAAAAAGTATTCTATGTAGGATTTTTTATTTATTTTTGTGCTATCAGTTTAAATCACTGTAGAGATACCCCATAATAATAAATTTTAAATAACTGAAATAAGGGTTTTGGAGTTATGAAAGGGGGACAGTTTTCTTTTTATTATTTTTTTCCAAACATTTATCTACCTCACTCTTTATTTTTTTTTGTGTATATATAAAAAATATACATCTCACATTTCTCAGCAGCCGACAATATACTGTTGAATACTGGTAATGTTCATTGTTCAAACCACATCATCCTCCGGGTTTTGGAGAGGGGAAGTCACTGCCGAATCAAAAAGGTCGCTCAAAAAAGCCGGTTAGTTGCTGCTTTACAAACACATACATGTGTGCTTTCTCTCTCTCACTGGTGTGTTGAGGGATGCAAGAAATTGTCAAGTGTGGAACTAAAAGCTGCTCTGAGTCCTGTTAAAACAGATGGGCACAAAAAAAAAAAAAAGCCAGTGAAGGCATGGCCGTGACTTCAAGGAAATTGGTGCAATCAAAGCACGCATTATCATCCGAGGTGTAAACACACGTCTCTGCAATTTTTAAGAAAAAATAGATGAGTATTTGCACATCTCTCATGTGACTAAATTGGGGTGCTCGCTCTCCTAAATGAGACGGCACCAAAATGAGACGTTACGGCTAAGTGGTCCATGCTGCTAAGAATAAAGGGATGCTAAGTTTGATTTTTTGCGGCCAGATTGAACCGTGAACTATCTCAAACCACCAACCCATTCAATGTGCGTTGTCTGGTTGCTAGGTGGAGCTGCTGCGGTTTCGGCGTGAGCGCTGCTAAGTGTTTAATTCTGTGCCGGAAACAGCTTCCCTTACCTCTCCAATGGAGTTTGTAGGCATTTACCAAAACTGTAACTGACTGATGATTGAATAGATGAATTTTCTGATTCAGTCAGCCACTGATTTATGCATTTAATTGATAAAATACGTGATTCTAGCAAGTACTCCTTGTGGCATCAGAATAATTGTTAATTGGCTAATTTGGCATTTCAAAACAAATTGTTGTGGTTACATACCTCGAATGTGGCCTTGAAGGGAAATCAGGGTTGTCTAGTTCTTTCTTTTTGAATTTTGGATATAGCCAGTCCACCAGGCCTGCCTTTGCATAGTGTCCTTGATTCTGGCTTTTCTTCTCGGCGACCTTTTTGTCACAGCGGCAGTGGCCTCTCCTCTCTTGCACATATTATTCCCCACAACTGTGGGGTTCCTCAGATCTCTCAGCTGGCTTAAAGAGGGTTTTCTTTAAAAACTGTCCAAGTTATTATTTTTTTAATTGTTTGTAGATGGTTTAAAACATATTAGGAGAGAACACTAACATTTGTAGTACCCATCTGAACACACATTTCAGAAGCATTCAAGTGGAAGGCAGTCATGTGATTGGAAAGCGGGCTCCTCGGATAAATTCAGCCCATGCGAAATAAGACCACCTTGACTCTACCATTCTGTATTCTGTACTCATGATATCTCTTTTAAAAATAATCTATTTTGGCTTCCACAGCTTTTTTTGTTTTGTTTTGGGAGTGCGTGTGCATGCACATGTGTGTGCGTGTCTGTCCCAGATCTGCCCTACTTTTCCCATACAGTCCTCTACTGATGGTATATAATGTATGTTTATGCATGTCAAAAATTGGGTGCAAGGGACAGAGAATTTATTTAACATTCAGGTTCTTGATAAGCCTTTGGTCGCCACCAGGTATAGCTCCCTAGCCAACAACATAGAAATCAATCAGCTTTGGTGAAGGGCAGAAAGTTGAAGGACTTGTTGAGGACCTGAGAATAGTCCTTCTGCATCAGACCAAAGGTCCATCTGGCCTTTCTTCTTGTTTCCTTTGGTGGCCGACCAGAAGCTTCCAGACCATGAGGGTAGCGGCCTTTCCCTTTTTGTCTTCAGCAAGTGATATGTTATTAAGAAGTATGTTGTATCTGAGCCTAGAGGTTCCGTATAAGTATCTTGGCCACAAACATTGATAAGTCTCCTTTTCTTCCATGTCTTTGTCAAATACCCTGTTGAAACTGTATAAGCCAATTTAAGTGCATTCCATATTTTCTGTGTCCTGAATCTACTATCAGTCCATTTTATTGGGTGATCTGGAGCCACTACCTGTGTCCTGAACACAGTGCAAATTGTCAACATCTAAGTGCAGATTGTAAACATAGGTTTTCTCATCACGACCACCTCTGTCTTTTTATGAACCTCTGTATCGTTTTCACTTTTCCTCATAGTGAATTTGCTCCAGGATCTATTTCTGTGTTTTGTTTCCATTCTACGGCACGTTGAAATTGTGTTACCGCTTTTGTATTTCTACCATAGACTTAATACCGTAATTGCAGTTTTACTTTCTTTGTTGTGAATGACTGCAACCCATCCACCCCACCTTCTGATCATCTCAAAACTATCCAGATCATATCAGCATAAGTGTGGATGGGATTGTTTGTCCCAATAGGCCTAACTTTGCATTGAACCACACTTGCTGTGTTATCTGTTAGCGCAGTTCGGCTCGGAGGGATAGTGTTCTTTGGTGGAATGCTTTGTAGTCAGCTAAGGGTGTTCACCATCCTCGAATAACTTGGCATCATTCACAAACCTGGCTACCTCATTGGTGACCCTATACTCCAGATCACTGAAGGATAAGGGCCATCAGCCCTAGATCTTCAGGGCCAGTGAAGGGAGGGACTTTGTTATTTATATCTCCCCATCGAGAAGGCTGCCCTTTGTATTTGTCTTCTGCTTTTTGTAAGGAATTGATCCACAACAGGACATAGTTAGTGGCCTAAAGCATCCTTGGCAAAGAGAGGCTTTACCAAAATGCCTTTTGGAGGTCCATGCATGTACTACCTAATGGATTATTTTCCCTAATGATATTTTGGCAGTAAACTAAAACATTGGCGAGGCCCTTTGCAGAAGCCGTTTGCCTGCTTCTGTTTACAATCCTGTACATTGGCTTTGCTGGGACAGATGTTGGACTAATGCCCTGTAATTGCACATCGACCTCCCCACCCTCTTTACAAATGCCGATAGCAGAGTTACCTTGTAATCTTTTTAAGGGGGTTAAGACAGAAGAAATGGGGTAGACAGTTTTTGCATTTATTTGTCTATCTCGTTGTCTCTTGTACTGCGAGCGGGGCTCCTGTTTTTGTTACCGTTTTGCATAATTATGTTACAGTAAGCAATTTCCTCATCCCTGCATGTACGCTGTGTGGACGTGGACAAGTTAAATTATAACATATCAATTAGCGCAGAACCTTCATGTCTCATTGATTCTGTTTGACTCCGTTTTCTCTGATGTCCTCCTTTTCCATAAAGTGGTTCAGGCAAAGATTGTCACTGTGGGCTTTCAGTGGCGTATACAGAAAGTGGTTTGGTTATAGAGGAAGGAATCCTGATCCAAAAGTGTTGTTTATTCTGATTCGAGTATTCGGGATTGTTTTGACGATGGCGGAGTATAAGGCAAAGCTCGTTTCCATCTGCACAAGTGGTTCTTAACCTGTGAGTCCCCAGATGTTTTGGCCCACAACTCCCAGAAATCCCATCCAGTTTATCAGCTGTTAGGTTTTCTGGGAGTTGAAGGCCAAAACATCTGGGGACCCACAGGTTGAGAACCACTGATCTAAGCCTTTATGAATGGTTCCAAATGAAGTTAAGATTCTCAAAGTTTGTTAGCACTGATGTTCTTGTTGATTGAAAAACTAAACCTAGTTATCCTAGGATTGGTCACAAGATGGAACTGCTGTTTCTATCTCGGGTTGTTTTGTCCAACCCATGTCTATATGAATCACTCCTCTCAGCAGTATAATGTACTTTATAGTTTTATTTAACAAAATCTTTCCATTCCAGTAGTCAGTGACCTTTTTTTTCTTACTCACTTCCGTGTTTTGCTTCTCAATAATGTACTTCATGGCAAGAAGTGGAGCCATTGCTGCTTCTGCTGGGTTTGCGTATAGCAGCGATGGATGCCAGATACTACACTCTTTAATGAAGAGTTGGCACAAACTTAACAACGGAGTAAGATCATTTAGGCTGGAAGTGCTGAAGATACAGAACACATCTAAGATGTTAGGCGACATCTCAGTTTGGAAGGCTAGATGATTCTGAATTAAGTCCTTTCAATAAGATAAAATAAGGAACCATTGTGAGGTCCATCCAAAGTGAAAGAAAGAAGATGCAAGCAGGGCTGTTCGTAAATTGGGCGAGAAAGCAGATACCCTGATCTAATAAGACAACAAACAGGTTTACTGAAGTTTAAGAGTTGTTGATAACTAGTTATTTGCAGAATGGAAATCCAGTCTCCCAGCAATCCTTTTTCTGTAGAAATTTGCTCATGTCTTGTTCACTGTGATCCCTTCGGTACATACAGAGCTGCCACACAAAGGGCTTCCCCATTCACTTTGGTGGAATATTATAGCTTCATTGGTGTCAACAGGAAGGAAAAAACTTTGTGGAGAGGAGAACATGCTTTGTGTGTTGATTGCATTCTTTGGAAGGGATTTCTTGACTGAGCCAGCTGACCATTATTAAGTGTTGCACGGATTCCAGATGTTGTGCATGCGGAATGGGTGTGGATACACGTGTAGCTATCATCGTTTCGATTCTGTACCCTTTTTCTGTTGTCTAGCAATTCATTTAACATTTTCAATAGGGCTCTTAAGTCCAGTAGATTACGGGTAGTCAGTTGACAAAAGATCTGGTTTACAAAAAAACTTATTTACATATTTCATTGCATGTTGTAAGTACACAGGATCATTTTTACAGGAAAAAAAAACAGTTTGTAATTCATAAATGCCTAAAGGTAATTTAATGGCATCCTCCTCTCTCTGGTGTGTGTGTATGTGTGTGAGGTTTTCTTTTTTTAGGAGACAGTTGTTCCTAGCTAGCTTTCCAGTATGGATCCTGCACCAACTTTTCAAATCACGGCTCCTTTCTTGCCCCAAACAAACAGTTCTGTATCTTCAGTAACCTGGTCTTCCAGAGCCCCTTAGAAGGACGGGATCGTCTTCAACCAGGCGTTTTACTTTCACTGTGTAAGTGTAGGTTGGGATAAACCTCATTGGTTAAGGAAACAGAATCAAGTATTGCTGCTAAGCAGTGTTTAGTAACAGTGCTAAGTGTGTCTTTTTGGAGGTAAATAGCACTGGAACTGGTGGGTCTTACTTCTAAGGAAATGTACTTAGGATTAGAATTAGGTTTGTGTTATTTAAGTATCTGCTTTAATGTTTAGGTAGACTGAAGGATTTGACTGAAAGGCCATTTTCTGATCAGATCACAGAATTGAGAGACAACTGTGTTTACAGTTTCCTTATTCTGTCGAAAGAGAAGGCAACGTAGATTGCAAGCAAGCTATACATTTCTGTTTTTAGCAGCATTAAAGCTTTGTTTTCAGTTACCATCCGGGGTCCCTATTTATTATTATTTAAACAATATTGAAAATCCTATTTTTTCCCCCTTGAAAAATAATAGCCACCCATCTTTACACAATGGCTTCTGTATGGTTTTATTACCTTACAATATATATATATATATATTCTGTTTTCTAAACCAGTGAGGTTTGAGAAGAAAGGACTACCTCTGGGACAGGAAAAACAATTTAAAAACAACAACAAACAAACCAAACCAAACACCCCCACCCCCAAAATCCCATAGAAAGTGCTATGGAACCGAATGCATTTACAAACATAACATTTTTTCCAAGTTATACCTTGTTTAAAATACAAAGTTTTTTTTAAAAAAAATTTAAAAAAGAATAAAACAGTAATAACACGGCCAATTTATTACGTAAAGACTTGCTGTGTATAAATTATTCCTAAAGAAAATTCCTGTGTTTATATTAAAATGAATCAGTAGATGATGAAATAAAAAATTCAAAATGTTTTTGTATATTCTGTTGTAAGAATTTATTCCTGTTGCGATATATTCTGGATTCTTTACATTATGAAAAAAAGAACCTTTGTCTATTTTGAATGGCTGAAGCTAAGGCTGCTTTAGTTTCTCTTACTCTGCTTTTTTCTAGTAGTTACAGTACTACATGATTAAGTTAAATAAAAAGGATTCTGTATGCATTTGTGTTCGATGTGTTTCCTTTTGTTTGTTATATGAAAGATTCTTCAAAGGTATTGGAGCCACAATACTAGAAAGTCCCACCATCTTGTTTATTATAGAGTCATATTGTGCCCAATATGTGAACAGACCTTCCCATTATGGCGGCTGGCCTTTAAAATGACTTCAGCAGCCAGGACAAGTTCAATTGCTTCCTTACACAATATGTAACTTAAATAGCTAACAGTTTATATGGTTACAGATGGGGCTGTAGAACCGAGGTGAAAGCGTATTTAAATACAAAAATCTTACCATATTTCATTACATAATAATTGCCATCGCATAATAGTCACATCCCGTCTTTTTTGGTCCAAGTTTGGTACTTTACGATTCCTCTCATAATAGTCGCACCCTGGATTAAGGCCTAGTAAATAGCCTAGTGTACCCATTTGCTTGCTCGCCCACTCAGATGCACACAAGTACGTACACCCACCCACCCACCCACCCATCCATCCACACAGCCACTCACCTTTCAGAAATGTCATTTCAAGCACAATTCCTGAAAGGGAGTAGCCGCATGGTGGACAGATGGGTGGTTTCTTGGTTGGACGAGTGGGTGGGTGGGCGAGTAGATGGATGGATGATTGGTACATTGGGTAAGCTGATGTATGGTAGGTTGGGCAAGTGAATTGATGGTTGGTAGGTTTGATGGGTGGGTGGGTGGGTGAGCGGATAGATGGATGGCTTGTTGGTTCAGTGAGCAGGTGGTTCAGTGGATAGATGGGTGAGTGGGTGGGTGACCAAGAAGATGGATTGGCTTGCGGATGAGTGCATGGATGAGTGAGCTGGAAGGCTGTTCATTGGATAGGTGATTGGATTGGCAAATGAGTGAAGTGGTGGGCAAGTCGATCTTTGGTGGGTGGATATCCCCTTACTAAAAGGGGCTGACAACCAAGAATGTGGCATCTCTAGACAGTTTTAAGGATCAACTGTTCCTGAGTTCTAAGGTCCTGTCCTTAAAACTGATGCACACAGGCGTAGTTAAAGAGTTGGGACATTATCACAGAAGACATTGTTGTGAAAGGCTTTTTAAAAACTGGCATTTCTAATACACTGGATTGATCAGAAGATGATGCCTTGTGGGAGGATGATGGGGAGGAAAAAATATCCGGCATGAAACACAGTAGCTTACACAAAAGTCCTGACCCAAGGAAGACCATTCGGCATTCCCGTAAAACAGTTTTCTTTGTCCTTTCTTCTGACAAGCTTCTTTACCTATATCACATCATCCCCAGCTATTTGGGCAATATAATATATCAGAAGCCTCACGACTGTACTCTTGGACATCCAAAAAAAATTAATGGAAGCTGCTATTTCCACTTTCAGAAATGTATGTTATCTTCCCTGCCTCCAACTCTACCACTATTTATGGTTGGGGAGCTAGAAGGAGTCTCTGTAGGTTCTGTGGTCTTAAAATTGGTCCCTGGAACCTCTGGTGCGTGCCTATCCAAACCACATCATTTCTCATTTGGGCCAAAAGAAGTAGCATGCTGAAATCCAGTTATTTATTTACATACGTGTTTTCTGATTTGCATTGCCTTAACATCTCCAAGATGATTGCCTGTAGCACATTTCCCAGAAGTTCTGCTGTCACCAACTTGGTCAGAGGAGGCACATGGATAAATACCGCTCTTCTGTTACCATAGTAAAGGGAAGTATAGTAGACATAATCACAGAGGTACCTTTGAGATGGGAAAGGGGTCACAGGTTAATTATATGCACTGAATATGACTCTACTTTGGGATTGTTGACTACATCGCATCAAAAGCAGAACGGGACAACCTTAAGTATATAAATGATCCAGTTTCAGAATATTTACTTTTTCAGCATCTTGCACTGGCAATTTGTGCACATGGCTGCTCTCAATTTTCATTCTTTTTAATGAAAAACATCAAGGCATCAGATTTGTATCCACTACTTATTGGATAGAACAGTTTTCACAACGAGGATCTCGAGAAACATCAGCATATGCATGGACCAAGACACTGAGATAAGCTCCATACTTTGTCTAAATGCACAGATAATTACTGAGATCTAAGTAATTATTTTATGTATGGCAAAGAGTTTCTCTAAAGCCTATTATTATTATTATTATTATTATTATTATTATTATTATTATTATTATTACCATTACCCTCATTGAATCAGTGGTTCCCAACCAGTGGTCCATGGACCACCAGAGGTCCCCAAGAACCAAAATATGGTCTGTGACCTCACTGTTACTACAATGGATAATAATAAATTTTTTTCTTGGTGTTTTCATTTTTAGGCCCGTTCCTAGGGTTATTTGGGGTGCTGATTCAGAAAATTGCACTGGAAAGACCACATCTATATTATTAAATATAGTTTTCAGTGGGCGAGCAGATGGTGACTACAGGATGGCATATGTTCTGTATCAGAAACTATTGCCGATGTGGTCTATCCAATGCAATTTTCTGAATCGGGACCCCAAATAACCAAACCAAATCTAAAGTTGACCAAAAGCTGATTCGTAACCCTTTTGGTACTAATGTTGGAGAGTGGTCCCTGGTCACTCAAGTGATCCCTGGTGAAAAAAAGGTTGGGAACCACTGCATTAAAAAAATGTTCAAAGCCTCACTTTCATGAATGGATTGTGCCCCTGGCCAGCTAGGAAGTTCTGAGAGTTGTAGTAACTAACCTTTTCAAGTTCTGTTTTACTTGCATGTTGTTTGCAAGTCTTTCTATCGAAAGAACTAACATATTCACATCCATGTCAGAGTAATCGGTTTAGTGTCCTTTAACTGTGATTAATTTTAACTACTGTACGTGCCTACTAGCTCACTCTGCTAAACATAGTTCAGACTGACTGCAGTTAGATTTGCACAACAATCAATGTTTAATCTGAAAGAGAAGCTTCTTCTGAGGTCTGCAATCATGTCAAAAGGAGAGAGCAAAATGTGCAAGTCAACAATGTACCGTAGTTTAATTTTACATCAGAGCTGGTCTACTGAATCCTAGCCATGACAATTTTACTAACCGACACAATTATTTGTTACTGCCACACCACACTATTGTTTGCGGAGAGGTATGTCGGACAGGTTAATACAACTATATTCTGTCAATTTGTTTATTATTTCCAAGGACAAAGGAAAAAAGTTTCCAACTTTTAAGAATACAGTCGAGTCTCACTTATCCAAGCTAAACGGGCCGGCAGAAGCTTGGATAAGCAAATATCTTGGATAATAAGGAGGGATTAAGGAAAAACCTATTAAACATCAAATTAGGTTATGATTTTACAAATTAAGCACCAAAACATCATGTTAAACAACAAATTGGACAGAAAAAGTAGTTCAATACGCAGTAATTTTATGTTGTAATTACTGTATTTACAAATTTAGCACCAAAATATCATGATATATTGAAAACATTGATTACAAAAATAGCTTGGATAATCCAGAAGCTTGGATAAGCGAGGCTTGGATAAGTGAGACTCTACTGTACTTTGTTTTGGTCTGAATGCCTTCACGGAAAGTTTCCTGACTGAACTATATTCCCTGCAACAGACAGCTTCGCAATGGCTTTAAGTACTTACCTTCCTGCATCTCTGGAAAATATTATATCCATCCCTTCCACCCAAAGGTTTTTCCAGATTTCCTTCACGTTAATTATAGACTCGATTTTTTCTGGACCCCCTAAGAGGCAGCAGTTGTCTTCTGGACAAAATCCACAAACATCCATGTCTTTATAGCCTTTGTTTTTCCCACACTGTTCCAGAATTATGGTTCTCTTTGAGGCAGAAGCCAGCCCAAGGTGAATCATAAGCTGTAGGTTGATGCATAAGATAATACTTAAAGAGATTGCCTATTGAGTGGATGGTGAACCTTTTGGTCTGAAAAAAGGTGTGAACTACAATTCCCAATGCTGGATGAGACAGATTACAAATTGACAGGTGCCAAACTGATGGGAGAAAGAGGAGACAAAGTGTCCCCATTCCTAATGTAACGCAGTCCCAACATGTGAAGTATAAATATTCATGCAAAACCCTTGCCTGCATATGCATATTTACCCTGCATAGGACAGAAATGGGACTTTCTTTTCTTGATCCAACACTGAATTGTCTGTTGATGTATATACAAAATTCCTTAAGCAAGAAGAACTCCAAAGACCAATTCTTTTTTTGCGAATTTCACACAATGACGATGTTTGCCTGTTAATCTTACCATATAAAACTGCTTTTTAAAAGGATCCACACACAAATAATTCCTTCCATACATTGAATCATATTTCTGCAGATCCTGTTGCCATGGGTACATAAGCCTGACAGTTTGTGTGTATGTTTCTCTGTGTGGCTATGCATATCATATGTATGTATACAGTAGAGTCTCACTTATCCAACACTCGCTTATCCAACATTCTAGATTATCCAACGCATTTTGTAGTCAATGTTTTCAATATATCGTGATATTTTGGTGCTAAATTCATAAATACAGTAATTACTACATAGCATTACCGCGTATTGAACTACTTTTTCTGCCAAATTTGTTGTCTAACATTATGTTTTGGTGCTTCATTTGTAAAATCATAAACTAATTTGATGTTTAATAAGCTTTTCCATAATGCCTCCTTATTATCCAACATATTCGCTTATCCAACATTCTGCCGGCCCGTTTATGTTGGATGATGAGGGTCTTGTTAATTTATTTATTTATTCACAACATTTATACCCCGCCCATCTCACCCGAGGGGACTCAGGGCGGCTTACAAAAATTGGCAAAATTTAATGCCCAAAAATGCAGTCATAAAAATAAAACAATACATAGGTAAAGATAAAGGTTTTCCCCTGACATTAGGTCCAGTCGTGACCAACTCTGGGGGCTGGTGCTCATCTCCATTTCTAAGCCAAAGAGCCGGCATTGTCCGAAGTCACCTCCAAGGTCATGTGGCTGGCATGACTGCATGGAGAGCCGTTCCCTTCCGCCGGAGCGGTACCTATTGATCTACTCACATTTGCATGTTTTCGAACTGCTTGGTTGGCAGGACCTGGGGTTAACAGTGGGCACTCATTCCGCTCCCAGGATTTGAACCTGGGACCTTTCGGTCTGGAAGTTCAGCAGCTCAGCGCTTTAACACACTGTGCCACCAGGGGCCCGATACATTCAGATCTATTAATAACATTGTTAAAACACATTATAAAAACCTTAAAAAGGTATATATAATTAATTCCATTCGTCCGAGAGCCTCATGCTTCATCCTTAAATCAGGCCATGTCAACTTTATCATTTACTCATCAAAAGCTTGGGCACATAAGGATGTTTTCACGGCCCTTCTGAATCCCAGCCTGTTAAGTTACGTAAATAAATATTATTAAATTGCAGGTGGATTGGTGAACAGAAGAGGGAGGCTTTCATCATGACTCCATCACTGTTTGAGCCCTATTGAGTCCTTCATGTTCTTGTTACTTTTATTACAATCTCCTTATCCTAGTTGTTTGTTGCTGTGTTTAGAGACCTCTGAACTGATTCCACCTGTCTTGCAGCTCTTTTAATGAACACCCAAATAATTTTTAAGTGACTGTTAATTGAAAATAGCAAGGCTAAGGTTCTCGTTGATGTCACTTCAAACTCTGAGTTGTGTCCTCAACTGGCCTATGGATGAAAACCATCCAGCAACTCACATGTCCAGCTTATAAATAATAATTGCCTTTAGAGCAACCAGTGTCATAACAGAGAGCAATGGCAGTGCGCAGCGGCATTCCAGGAGAGTCTTAACCTTTTAAAGTTCAGCCTCTTTGTAACGGGTTGTGTCTTGCAAGCGTGAGACGTCATTGCTCACCATCAGCAAGAAAAACTCCAAAAGCAGTCCGTCCGTGTGACTGGTGCCGTTAGGCATGCCTCCGTGCTCTTTCAACGCCATCATTTTGAGCGCACACAAACACATTCTAGTTTTGATAAAACTGTGCATGGCGCTCCTCCTCTTGTTTTGAAATTGAGACGCTGACATTGGAGACGAGGTTGGTTTAGTTTTGGACGCCGAGGCGGAACTGGGAAGTCGTTTTCATCTGTGATTCTTTTTTAGGCAATACTTAAATAACTCTACCTAGGAATTTGCATAGAAAGGATGTCAACAGATATTTTCAGAAGTGACAGGAATAGAGAACTGCAAGCTTTCTGGGGTAAAGAATAGCAATCTCCCACATCAACTCCTTATTTTTTTTATCGCCCTAACATATCATCTGATTTGCTGAGCAAGTGGCATTACTGGATTATTTTCAGGGTTGTTATATGTTTTCTGGGCTGTATGGCCATGTTCCAGAAGTATTATCTCCTGATGTTTCGCCCACATCTATGGCAGGCATCCTCAGAGGCTGTGAGGTACGGAGAAACTAAGCAAGGAAATTTTTAATAATAATAATAATAATAATAATAATAATAATAATAATAATAATAATTTTCTTTTTATACCCCGCCCCATCTCCCCGAAGGGACTCGGGGTGGCTTACATGGGGCCAAGCCCAAACATAAACAATATAAAATCAAAGCAATAAACAAATAAATAAACAACAACAATAAACCAGGTCATAAAAATCACATACAAAACTATAATGATAAAATCTTGGGTTGGCTCCAAAAGGAACTGTCTGTGGACGTTCCTGGGTGGGGGGAAGAACTCTTGTCTGTTGGAGGCCAGTGTGAATGCTGTTATTAATCACCCTCATTAGCATTAAATGGACTTCCCAGCCTCACCTCCTGGCCTGGGGAAATCCTTTGTTCAGAGTCATTAGCTGCCCCTGATTGATTCCTGTCTGGAATTCTTATGTTTTCAGAGTGCTGCTCCTTATTTACTGTTCTGATTTTGGAGTTTTTTTAATACTGGTAGCCAGATTTTGTTCATTTTCATGGTTTCCTCCTTTCGAAACGTCAAGAGAGAATATTTCTGTAACATGGCCATACAGCCAAACCCAAACATACAACATCCCTGTGATCCCGGCCGTGAAAGCCTTCGACAACACATGGATTATTTTCCTTTTGGAAACGTTAGTGTGCTCAGTTGCAAGATGATAGAAGGGACACCCATCTTCTAGGAATAGTTTCCGACAAACAATAGGGCTGATATGTATTTGGCTAAAAGCAGACAGCATACTGTACTTTTTTGTCCCATGAAAGCCTTACCCGTAACAACCACTGTGTTGGAACTGGCGTCCATTTAGCCTGGATCATGAAGGCAATCCTTTATCCCCGGCACCAATAATCAACCCTCTCTTCATTGGTAAACATACTTGATCACAGCTGTTGATATGATATTCTTTGACCATCTGTTCCGGAGCGCCCATCTTCCTATTGGCCAGTGGGAAAGCACTTCGCCAAACAGGGACAGTTCTGGTTTCACATGATGTGAGATAATTTTAATTACACAAGTCCCCGGGGTATATTGATGGGTCACACATCTCCTTATGCTTTCCTCTCTCTTAGCGACTTAACAGCATCATCTTAGGTGTTGATTTCCAGTCTAATTCTGAAGCCACATTAGAAATAATCCCATCTGGTCTATTTTTGTATCTTGCCATCGCAGTACCAGATTAACAAAAAGAACTTTATGTTACATGTCGGATTTATAATCTACCTGGCTCCACAGAATCCATATGACATTATGGAGAGTCTAGACCTAGCTGACCCTAAAGCAGTGTGGTCCAACCTTTAGTTACCTGGGTGCCAATCAAACTTAGTTTAGGAAAGTGAGGGCCAGAGACATTCCAGAAAGAAAGCAAATTACATAATTAATATCTATATATATAAAAAAGTGATGGCATCAGGGCAGCGGACAAAACAACAAAACTACAGGCCCCCCAACCTCGAAATTTGACAACACAACCCATCATCCACGGCTCTAGGTTGATACAACAAAAAGAAAAGAAAAATAAAATCCTAATTAGAGGGAGAGGAATAATTGTTTTTATCCAATTGCTGCCAGTTACAAGGCTAAGTTCCACCCACTTGATCTCCTAGCAACCTACTCAGCCCAGGGGACAGGCAAGGCCTCACTTAGGCCTCTTCCACACATTATCTAATTTGCACTGGATTATATGGCAATGTAGACTCAAGGCCCTTCCACACAGCTATATTACCCATTTATAATCTTATATTATCCTAACAGATGGCCATCCAGCCTCTGCATAATAATGATGATGATGATGAAGAAGAAGAAGATGATGATGATGATAATAATAATAATAATAGAACCATAAAATCCAAGAGTTTGGAGATACCTCTAAGGGCCATCCAGCCCAACCCTTTCTACTATGCAGCAGGACACAATCCAAGCATTCACAACACATGGACAACATATAAATACTATACAATACTACACCGGGATATAGACCCCCCTCTACCCTCACCACTTTCACAGTACACAAACAACCAAATGCATACTAAACATAAAGACAACCATACAACAGACATTCAATACCACCACTACCTCAACAAGTTCTCACCAACACCACCAGACAACCCCACAGCAACGCGTGGCCGGGCACAGCTAGTTGAATTATATAATTGAAATATTAATCTTTAATTACATAATTAAAATATTTTTCCAGTAAGAAGGGCAAGGGCCAACAAAAATGAATTGGTGGGCCGCATGTGGCCCGTGGCCCGTAGGTTGGAACACACTGCACTAAAGGATCCAAGCAAATGTTTATTTGCATTCTTCTTTAGAAATACAGGCAGTCCCTGAGTAACAAACATCTGACTTACAAATGACTCATAGTTACAAACAGGGGTGAGATAATAAGAAATGAGAGAAATCTACCCATAAAAAGGGAAATTCACTCCTGGAAGAGTTATTATCATGGGGGAAAGGGGTCTCCAATGACGCTTTATCTCCAATTTTTGTTTCCACAACAAGCCATTTTTTTCAAAATCTAATTTTTCAGTTTAATAAAAGAGTGAAGAGGGGGCAGCCAGGAAGACACAGCTACACCGTGTCTCCTGCAACATCACTTGGGAGCCTATCAATATATATAATAATATATAAAAATAATAACATTGTAATGTAATAATACTCATATATTACATATAATACTAGCTTGGGTACCCAGCGATGTTAAATAAAGATAAAGGTTTTCCCCTGACGTTAAGTCTAGTTGTGTCTGACTCTGGGGGTTGGTGCTCATCTCCATTTCTAAGCCGAAGAGCCGGCGTTGTCCATAGACACCTCCTAGGTCATGTGGCCGGCATGACTGCATGGAGCGCCGTAACCTTCCTGCCGGAGCAGTACCTATTGATCTACTCACACTTGCATGTTTTCGAACTGCTTGGTTGGCAGAAGCTGGGGCTAAGAGTGAGAGCTCACTTTGCACTCTGGATTCGAACCAGCAAGTTCAGCAGCTCAGCAGTTTGCACCACTGAGGGCTCGTAGGTTTTCTTGAAATTGAGCAGTTGACTCTGGATCAGCCTTAGACCTTGCTTTTTGGATGCTGTGTCTTAAGATTGTATTGTATTTAAATACAGTAGAGTCTCATTTATCCAACATAAACGTGCCGGCAGAACCTTGGATAAGCGAATATCTTGGATAATAAGGAGGGATTAAGATTAAGAAAAAGCTTATTAAACATCAAATTAGATTACGACTTTACACATTAAGCACCAAAACATCATGTTATACAACAAATTTGACAGAAAAAGTAGTTCAATATGCAGTTATGTTATGTTTTAATGACTGTATTTACGAATTTAGCACCAAAATATCACGATGTATTGAAAACATTGACTACAAAAATGCCTCGGATAATCCAGAACCTTGGATAATTGAGTCTTGGATAAGTGAGGCTCTACTGTATGTTTCTATGTATGATGATTTTAATTTTAATGCAACTTTCTCATGTTTTATGCTGTATAGGCACTATATAATGCTGTTTGTAAGCCGCCTTGAGTCCGAGGAGTTGAGAAAGGCGGGATATAAATATGGCAAATACAGTGGAGTCTCACTTATCCAACATAAACGGGCCTGCAGAACGTTGGATAAGCGAATATGTTGGATAATAAGGAGAGATTAAGGAGAAGCCTATTAAACACTAAATTAGGTCATGATTTTACAAATTAAGCACCAAAACATCATGTTATACAACAAATTTGACAGAAAAAGTAGTTTAATATGCATTAATGCTACGTTGTAATTACAGCAGAGTCTCATTTATCCAAGCCTTGCTTATCCAAGTTTCTGGATTATCCAAGCCATTTTTGTAGTCAATGTCTTCAATATATCGTGATATTTTGGTGCTAAATTCGTAAATACAGTACAGTAGAGTCTCACTTATCCAAGCTAAGCGGGCCAGCAGAAGCTTGGATAAGCGAATATCTTGGATAATAAGGAGGGATTAAGGAAAAGCCTATTAAACATCAAATTAGGTTATGATTTTACAAATGAAACATCAAAACATCATGTTATACAACAAATTTGACAGAAAAAGTAGTTCAATACGCAGTAATATTATGTTGTAATTACTGTATTTACGAATTTAGCACCAAAATATCACGATATATTGAAAACATTGACTACAAAAACGGCTTGGATTATCCAGAGGCTTGGATAAGTGAGACTCTACTGTAGTTCAATATGCAGCAATGTTATCTTGTAATTACAGTATTTACAAATTTAGCACCAAAATATCACGATGTAT